>NC_056683.1:11585364-11885364 GCF_018350215.1 Panthera leo | reverse complement strand
TGATCTTGCGATTCGTGAGTTCTAGCCCCGCATCGGGCTCTTTGCTGACAGCTCGGAGCCTGGAGCCTGCTTCGGATTCTGTATCTCCCTCTCTTTCTGCCCCTCCTCGGCTCATTCTCTCTCTCTCTCTCTCAAAAATGAGTAAACGTTAAAAAAATAATAAAAAGATTACATCAAATGCCTAGAATAATGTCAGACCCACAACAAGCACTCAATTAATGGGAATTTTTGTGTTAAGACACTTTATTGAGATAATAAATAGTTTTTGTTTTTTGCCAGGAAGAGATTCAGGTTTTACAGGCAGGGGAGGTTCAAGCTTTTATAATTTGGGGGCACTGTTTTAAGAACATAATAAAAATTCATGAATGTAAAATCAGGTATAAGGAAGCACTATAAATTCAAAACTTAAACAGGAAAGAAAAACCGAAAAATATAACATTATTTTATATTTAATTGACTGACATGTCTCGAGTATTTCTCTCTACATTTTCTGACTATATTTCTTTGATTGCCACTTCATCAGACGTGGATTTTAGAATACTTCCTAGAAGAGTAAATGCGAGGGTAACTCCGTCATTCTTCTAGCAGGGCTAATTGAAATTTGCTTTTTATTATTGGTAGTTGGGATGCATAAAACATGTGATTTCACATACAGACACACTTGCTGTTTAGAGTAATGCTACAGGCTTATGTCCTACAAGTACAAGAATTCTGATAACTTCCATTTCATGCGATTGCTGTAAAATAGTAAAGAATATGTATAGTGCATGTGTAATCACATGCATTCCATCACAGGGTCTACAGTAGTCCCCTCCTTACCTGCGGTTTTGCTTTCCACAGATTCAGTTACTGGCAGTCAACCATGGTCCAAAAGTAGATGATCTTCGGAGGGTCACCAGTAGCCCACCGCTATTTCACAACACCTGCGTCATTCACCTCACCACATCTCATCATGGAAGTATTCTATCATCCCGCAGCATCACAAGAAGGGTGAACACAGCACAATAAGCTATTTTGAGAGACAGAGACCGCATTCACATAACTTTGATAACAATATACTGTTATCATTGCTCTAGTGTTGTTGTTAATCTCTTACTGTGCCTAATTTATCAATTAAGGTTTATCTTAAAGATGTAGGTACAGGGGAAAAAAACATAGTACATATGGAGTTCGAAACTATTCACGGTTTTAGGCATCCACTGGGGGTCTTGGAACGCATCCCCCATGGGAAAGAAGGAACTCTACATTCCAGAAAGAACTCCTGTTTTGACTAGGCATCCGTGAGAATCAAATACTTGGCTTACATTTTTCTATGTTTGGCGAGTGGAAGAATTTTCCACAGAGTACCTTCTGGCTCCATGCATTTCAAACCTTGTTTCTCTTTCATTATCCATGTAATTCTGGTGCTGGGTACCCAAGGAGACACGCATACCTTAACTGACCCCCTGGCCCTGCCCAGGGAGATAACTGAGTGGCCAACGGGAGATGGCCAGGAGCCATTCCTACACCAGCGTGATTGCCCACTATATACACATTTTCTAATAAATCTAAACTAAATGTTTTTCCAAATTAACTTCCTCCAAGCTGGGTCCCCAAAGTGTCACCCATCACCACCCAACGCTAAGGAAAAAGAGAGATTTGTCTTGTCGGTTGTAATTAAAATATCTTATTTTTGCTAATTTTGCAATGACCACGAGGGGGTCCCTCCCAGAACCTTAGGAAGGGCCAGTGCCGGTGAGGACCCCTGAAGCTGAACTTCATTACCAGTCACAGAAATCCTTTCAGCTCTTCCTGCTTTGGAGCCAAGGGACTTTATTCCACATGTGAGAAAACACAACGAAGGGTCTGCAGAAGTGTGGAGGACCACTGGGCTCCTGGGGCAGCAAGTCAGATAGGAGCAGAGTCCTGGTCACTAAGGCTTCTGAGACCCATCTCTGAGGACCTTGAAAGGGCAGGCAGAGAAAGAACAAAGAGCAAAAGGCTTCCGGCAAGAAAGAGACAAAATGAAAGCATTTTAAAATATTAGTGCGAATGAATACCTACTGAGCCTTAGTTATTTGCAGAGGTTCAGAAAAGCATATAGAACTCATCAGGAGGTGGAACTCCATATGGCAAAAAGAGCTTAAATAATAGAGCAGGGAAGTTCTCTCTTCTGAAAATATGCTGTTTAAGGCAATCTGTGGATCTGAGTGATCATTCCGTTGAAATGCTCTTATGATGTCCCAGAGGAGGATAATCTGTGAGACCTCAAACACAGAGGGAATATAGAAAAATCGTTGCTATCAGTCCTCCCAGGATACTTATCCAGCCGGAATTTTCAATCAACAACTGGTCTTGTTCTCAGAAGTCAAGATGCAAGTTACAGATGCCAGAGAGAAATTCTGCTTCTGTGGCCAAAGCGTTCCACACTCACTGATGTCTCCTGGCCATCATCAAGAGCATCCCCACCTGTCCAGGAGACCACTGCATTGTCCCCTGAGTGTTATTGGACAATGGCCAGAGGAGAAACAGCACTAGCTATGGAGTGGCCAGCTCATGGGGAAGTAGACTGGAAAAATAAGAAATGGGCCCACAAAAAGAGGAAAGAATTAACCAGAGTATCTGGCTAACAAGAGAGGGAAGCAAAGGCTTAGAACTGTATTACTCTGAATAGTAAAAAAGATATGGCCACATTTTATACCTTAAGTCAGTGAAATGGAACAGACATATTTTATATGTGAGGCCAGTATGCCTGGATTTTAAATTACTTACTTAGTTATTCAGTGTCTGTTGACTGCCTATGTGTGAGTGTCTATAAATATTATTGTCAGTGAGGGAAAAAGCGATGTTCAAGATAGACAAGGTGCCTACGCCTGTGAAATTTACAACCTAGTCTGAAGGAGAGCAGAAATAAAAAATTTAAGAAGCAGGGGGCCTGGCTGGCTCAGTCAGTGGAGCATGTGACTCTTGACTGCAGGGTTGCGAGTTTGAACCCTAATCTCTGGGTGTAGAAATGACTTAAAAATAAAATCTTTTTGAAAATTATGCTTTTAGAAGCATAATAATTTCAGGTATTACGTTGTTATAAAAAAATATTTAAAATGGGGGCACCTGGGTGGCTCAGTGGGTTAAGCATCCAACATCAGCTCAGGTCATGACCTCACAGTTGGTGAGTTTGAGCCCCGGATTGGGCTGTCTGCTGTCAGCACAGAGCCTGCTTCAGATCTTCTGCCTCCCTTTCTCTCTGCCCCTCTCCTGCGCTCTCTCTCTCTCTCCCTCCTAATAATAAATATAAACACTCAAAAAATTAACAAATATTTAAAATGTAATAAGATGGAGTTTGTGGCATGGGAGGAAGGGCACAGCTATTTTACCTTGACGACCAAGAAAGACCTCTGTGAGGACCGGATATAGGAGCTGAAAGATAAGAAGTCAGACATCAAACACCTGGAGTAAGCACGCCTGCCACAGAGCACCAAGGACAAGATCCCTGAAGCCGGAGGAGCAGAGAGAGAAACAGAGTGTTTGAGTAGAGTGGGCAACAGTAAGAACATGAGGGCACAGATATGGCCCTCAGATCATCTACAACCTGGTAGCTATGGGAAGGCATTTGGATTTTAGTCTAAGCGCAATGGAAGATCACTGAAGGGGTCATGACCTGGCTGGTGTTTCTAGAAGAAATTCCGAGGGGCCTCTGGGTGGCTCAGTAGGTTGAGCACCTGATTTTTGATTTCAGCTCAGGTCATGATCTCACGGTTTGTGAGTTCAAGCCCTGCGCTGGGCTCTGTGCTGGCAGCGTGGAACCTACTTGGGATTCTGTCTCTCCCTCTCTCTCTGTCCCCCACCCATGCACTCACTCTCTCTCTCTCTCAAAAATAAACATTAAAAAATTCTTAATTCCTAAAAATTTGACCACAGTTCCAACGTAGAGTCTTTGATCCAGTATTGTCCTAAAGAAAAGTTATTCAAAAAATGAAGAAATTGAACAAAGACCTAGTAACTGAGACTCAACTTCATTTGTTGCCTGAGCAAAATTAAGTTTGTGGATTCAGCCTGATCAAGGCTTCCTGGGACAGCATGTACCAGCAAAGGAGCCTGACAGGCAAATGCTGAGATGAAGAGAGAGAGGAATTTCTGACTCCATTACTAGCTTTTCCAGGGAAATAAATGGCTTCCCCTGTGTCTCATACGAAGTTCTCCAGTAAAAAGACTCTGAAATAGACATTTGCTTGCAGGAAGTTTATTGGGGAATGCTCCCAGAAGCAACAGATGTTGGGGAAGGGAAGAAAGGCGGACCGGACAGAATTCCTTTTGTTGGAGAAATCAAACTTGCAATGAGTTTCCACAAAGGTTTCAGTCCATCTCGTGGAAAGGTCTGAAGCTTGGCTGGTTCCTCAAAGATGTCCCTTGATCAACAAGTCAGTGAATGCGGGCTGCCTCTGGAGTGGAGACTAACCTTGATGAGGGGATCCCTTCTCCTGGGAGCAGTCACTGGGGAAGAACTCAGGGGTAAGCTCCCAGCAGCTGGGATCGAGTGTCTCCATCCAGCAGGGGATGGGAGGTGGATCTGCGTGGCAACACCAGGGTCCACCACGATGTGTCAAGCAAGACAGTTGCTGCTTGACTGAGACAAAAGTTATGGACATTCATCCGGGTGTGACCACAGACAATGCTTTCCGTTACCATGATGGGGTTAATGGGAGGCCCCAGGGAGTTGAGAAAATGAGAGATGAGGAAGGCAGAAGATACAAACTTTGCTATATGAGGTGGTGAGGAAGGAGAAAAGCTGTTAGTGACCACAGAAGAAAGAAGAGATGTAGAGATTTGTATCTGTTAAAACAACGGCAGTGATTTGAGTATGTCAACAGAATGAGGGAAGAATTAAATAAGGGCACTGAAAGGGCAGAAGAGGAAACTAATCGATGAAACAAGCACCAGAAAAGAGAGGCAGCAGAGAATTGAGAGTGTATCAGACGGTGAGCCTTGGCAGGGACAGGGAAACAACTTTCTGAGTGGAGAAAGGAACGACAGCTGGAGATGGGGCTGGATGGAGGAGGTTTGAAGGGATCTCTGGCCGCGTAGTGACTTCTATTATTCTCCGTGAAGTGGGAGCTAGAGCCTTCTGTTGAGAGTGAGAGGCTCAGGGTAGGTTCAGGATTCGAGATAAGAAATGATGCTCTGAGCGGCGCCTGGGTGGCTGAGTCGGTTGAGCATTCAACGCTTGATTTCGACTTAGGTCATGATCTCATGGGCTTGTGAGTTCGAGCCCCGAGTGGGTGCCAGTGCAGCAGAGCCTGCTTGGGATTCTCACTCTCTGCCCCTCCTCCCTGTGTGCATGCTCTCTCTCTCTCTCTCTCTCTCTCTCTCTCTAAAAATAAATAAGTAAACTTAAAAAAAAAAAAAGAGGAAGAAGAAATGATGTTCTGAAATCGCTGCCTTGGGAAATGGATGAAACTTCTGGGCAGGCATGAGAAGACAAGAACGGGCCAGGAATTACACAGGGTAGAAGAGCCGGTCCTGGTCTAGCTTCTGGTTTAGCTCTTGCTTTTGGTTTGGGGGTTTTTTTCCCAGTAGAAGTTTTCACCTCAGGGCCGGGAACCGAAGAAATGAACGGCTGGACTCATCCTAGGTAAGGGATGGACGGGATTGGCTGAGGTGGGCGGCATCAGTGACGAGAGGAAACTGGGTGGTGCCGAACACTTGCTTGAAATAATTGATCTTGAAGCCTAGGACAGCTAAGGAGGAAAGCGCAGCCCAAAATGGGGCTGCTCAACTTGGATAACTGGAAGGGACCAGGATAAGGAGAGGTTCAGTGGATGTGGCAGCTGTATCGGGGGCTGTTCGTAGGAGGTGAAGGGACACCGCCCCACCCCCCTGTTTCTATCAGGAGTTCCATCTTGGGTCCAACAGCCTTGCAACCGATGACCACATCTCTAATACCCTCTGACTCTCAGGTCTTGGTGATCCTTTGCTGTGTCTCCTCAGTGTTGGGCTCCATATCCTCCATTGTCAGCACCATGAGAAGGTTGCTCATCAGACCTTTGTAGATCAGAGTGGGAAATCATGACTTCTTGACAAAGCACTGCTAGAGAGACTGGCCTTTCTTCTGCGGGATTCTCTTCTATCCTTCTATCTGACCCTTTCTTCCTAGTTACAAGACAAGGAGAAGATGCTCTTTGGCAGAATTGATTTAGACCAAGACAAAAGTTGTGCGTGCTTATGTAAATGTTGTCCATATGGGATGTGCCCATGTGCAACCACAGGGAGTTTGAGTTTAAGTGAACTTGGAGGCATCGATATATAATAGCAAGACTTATGTTTCATGGTGCATATATGCATATACATAAAACCCTTATTAAGAATCCATTTGAGATTGTGAAGTTCTTCTGTTCTAAGAGAGCACATTAGACTCAAGGTGATCTTTATTTAAATGACATTAAACAAGGTTACGTGAGAACCCCTGAAGGTAGAAAACAGAGATGAGTGAGACCATTTAGGTCATTCTGTACTCTGCGCCTTGGGAGGGAAGTTCCGCCCAATACCGCGTTACTCGCTTACACTTTTCCCAGGTCACTTATAATGGATGCAAGAAATCAGGCTGCCACCAGCTCCTTGGGATTTTCTCAGAGTTAAGACCGTTGGCCTTGCTTCCGTTCGTCTTAATTTTGTCACTGCCTCCTGGATATACCATCTTGTGAAATTCCTGAGCATACCTCCTGCTTGTCATGAGCTAGATTCTAGAGCCTTCAAGAAAAGAGGGAGGGGGAACACACTTCCTTGTACAGATGCTTCGGACAAAATGGCTCCCATAACCAGCTCACCATTGACCTAAACCACAAGCCATCACAGAGCAACACGCACACACACGCACACACACACACACACACACACACATACACACACCCTTGCCTTAAGGACCAACAAAGAGATCATCTCAGGCCTCACAGAAGGGTTAGGTAGCTTCACAGGAGATGCCATAAATAAGTAATTCACTCCCAGGTCCGATTTCTTTTGTTTAGTTTAAGTGTCCAACCCCACTTTGGTGTTTTATTAATGCAGGTGTCTCATTTCCATTCTCAGTTTCAAAGCTGATGGAATCAGACAAAAACAAACAAACAAACCAAAAAGCCCTGCATCTGTTAGTAGGCCAAAGTCCATCAATCTCCCCATGAAAAGTATGTTAATTTTTCCTATTATAGGTAAAAATTCAGCATTGTCTCTAATTTGCTTGTTTGGGGTACCTACATTCCTATCCTGTCATTGTTTGCTGTCTCTGCATTGTCCTATAATGAGAAACCATGCTGGGTTGCAGGGAAAGAGGACTCTACCAGTCTGTATGGTCCGCTTATAAGGGAAAATTGGCTCTTTCCTCTACGATGGATGAGTCGGATGAGTCGTTAAAACGGGCCTCAGGCATGCTTCAGTGAAGGTAGCAGAGCTCGTAGGCAAATACTGAGGTTGAACTTAGCTCCCAGAAGAGATTGGACGCTCAGACCTGGAAGGAACCTTACAGACGGTCTCCACCAATCCCTGCCTACAGGCAAGGAAACTGAGATCTCTTCTTAGAGTTCAAATAACTTCCCCAAAACTAGCATGAACTGGGCAAAGACAAGAGTAAAACCCAGTGCTCCTGACCTCAACACTATCACCTGAGATTCTTACACGAGTAACCCTAGTCCTAAGTGAATATAACTTTATGTGCCAGGAAATACCCCAAGCCTTAGCATAGATGTGACATTTCTTCCTAAGTCTTCTTAAATATGACCTTAAGATTAGGAAGCTAAGACAAGATTTTTTACTAAAAAACAAACATATATTTATGGTGCAGGAGAACACAAAAATTTACATGAATTTTTAAAGAGAACACAAATCTGGAAGGGAGTTTATGCTTGGACACCCAGCTACTGTTCAGGGCACGTAATGGACTTGTTTGATAAGCATTGTTTTCCCTCGCAGTGCCTCTAATGCCCAGCGAATCCTTCCAAGGACCACTTCGGCTAATTTCTTTTTGTCCTGGCCATTTTCTTCTGCTCTACCCCTACATTACCAACTACAAGTGTACGTATGTACTGGGATCCATTTTGTTTCCTTCTTTCTAAATAGAGGGGGGGAAACAGCCTCAGTGTCTTAATACACTGAAATTTTATGCCTTCTCTGCCATACGCTTTTGGGATTATAAGTCTAATTTAGCAATAGTAAACTGGGAAAGAGTAGCCTCTGTATTTTTTTAAGTTTATTTATTTCTTTTGAGAGAAAGAGAGAGAGAGCACAAGCAGTTGAGGGGCAGAGAGAAGGAGAGACAGAATCCCAAGCAGGCTCCATGCTATCAGCACAGGACCCAATGTGGGGCTTGAATTCACAAACCATGGGATCATGACCTGAGCTGAAATCAAGAGTCTGATGCTTAACCGATTGAGCCACCCAGGTGCCCCTGTATATTTTTTAAATCTTGTCACTTAATTCTACATAGTGCCTTTTATTAGTTTGGGTAACAAAGATGTTACCCAAATCCATGTCTAATGGTTTTACTTCACCCTAATTTACCATCACTCTCTTGTTTTAAAGAGTAAACACAATTTTTCCCCCTTCACTTAATTCACCTCCTGTCCTGCAAAAGGAGTTTCTCTTAGAGTTTCGTGAAAGCATCTGTGGTACGAAGCATCTGCTTTCTGAAAGTAGCAACTGAAAGTGTCTGAACACTTCTTATACAACAGCTAGAACTATGTAGGTAGATATTCCTGATCTGTTTCTGTCCAGAGAAAACAGCCTACAAAAATGAATCTGTGTAGCTCTTCCTCGCTAGTTACCTTGTGGTGCTTTATGTTGAAGGCTCCAATTCGTCACTCCTTCTTGTAGCCTTGCACTTTCCCACATGACTTCACAGCCCTTCCTGTCAAGTGGCAGAACTTACTTCCCTTTTCTTTGAGTAGGCGTCTAGTCATGTGACTCGCTTTGGCCAATGGGGTCTTAAGAATGTCGCATGAACAAAGCTTAAAAGGTGCTCCTGTGTGTCTGTCTGCTCTCTCGTGCCTCTGCCATTACCATGAGAAGAACATTCTCAAGTTAGCCCGCTAGACCCAGAAGAGGATGAGAGACAGATGGAGTAGAACCACCCCCACTCAGCTCCGGAGGTCTGAGTGAGTCCAGCCAAAACCAGCAGTTGGTTATTTTACTTGAGAACTTTGAAGATCTCATGCTCCTGGCTCCTGGCTTCCGCTGTTTTGTTGAACAATCAACTGTTACTCGCATTGTTTCCTCTCTTGCTGCTTGCAAGATTTTTTTCTCTCTTTTTGTTTTTCAGCAGTTTTACTGGGATATGCTTAGATGTGGTTTGATTTATATTTATCATCCCTAAAATTTTTAGTGTTTCTTAAATCTGTGGCTTGATGTCTTTCATGGTTTGGGTGTTTTGTTTATTTTTAATTCTGAGACATCGCTTTTGCCCCTCACCTCTTTGTTTTTCCAAACTCCGACATAATATATATGTTGACTTTTTCACTGGGTGCCCTACGTCTCACACGCTTTCTTGTTTTCCATTTTTGTCACTCTTCTTGCTCTGGGATTCAGTATGGAGATTGTCTTTTGATCTATTTTTCATTCATTAATTCTCTTTTCATCTGAGTCTAATATGCTCATAAAATCAGCCACTGCACTCTTAGCTTCAACTATTATATTTTCTGCTTCTGAAATTATCATCTGGTTCTTTTCTATTTTTAGTTTAATGTTTATTTATTTTGAGAGACAGAGCATGCGAGCAGGGGAGGGGCAGAGAGAGAGAGAGAGAGAGAGAGAGAGACAGAGAGGATCCTAAGCAGGCTCTGTGCTGTCAGCAGAGAGCCCAATGCAGGGCTCAATCTCATGAACCCATCAGATCATGGCCTGAGCTGAAATCAAGAGTCAGATGTTCAACTGACTGAGCCACCCAGGTGCCCCTCATTTGGTTCTCTTCATGTTTTCCATTCACCTGTCAAAATTCTCATCTGCTTTTATAATTTTTTCTGAACATTTTAAACCTTATCTGACACTCTGTTATCTGTAGGTGTACTTCTATTCTTATCACTTCTCTTGAGGTGTTTTTGCCATGTTATATTATCTCTCCATGTGACTGGTTAATTTTATTTTGTGGAACATTACATTTGAAGGGTAGTAAAGATTATGTTGTGTTTTGGATGATGCTATCTTCTCCCAGAGAGACTTATATTTGCCTCTAACAGGCTGGGGCTAAAGCATTAGCAATCCCAGATCATCTTAACCCAATCAGACAATAAGATGATTCAAAACTGGTCTTATTTCTGATTTACCCATTCTCCTAAGATAAAGTTCTTCAGGGTCTCAACCCTAGGCTTAGGTGAGGGTAACCAGGGAAATCCCCATCCTTGGGCAAGCAATGATCTCCATTTTTGTTTTTATTTTTATTTTTTTTTGGTTTTTGGTTTTTGGTTTTGGTCCTTCTAGATTTTTGAGTCAGAGGACAGCTCTTCTCAGATTCTCAGCTGCCCCTTCTAAAATCAACAGATGCCTCCAGGAGAAAATACAAATACTGAGCCCAATTCTCTGAGGTTCCTTCCTATTCCAGATTTGGCCCTATAATTTCTCAATCTAGGTATCTATCTTATGTCTTAAAGCAGATTTTTACTCGTATTCGTTATTTGTTCTCAGTGGGAGGAAAGAAGGGAATTATCTCAGAAAGAATATTAAGATGTATCACAAGTATTGGAAACCAGAAGACAACAGAATGGCATTTTTTAAATAATGAAAGAAAATACCTGCCAACCTAAATTTTATATCTTGCAAAATAATTTTTTTTCAAAAGCAAATGTGAAATGAACAACTTTCCAAATAAACACAGATGGAGAGAATTTGTCACCAGTAAACCCATGATAAAAGAAGTACTGAGAGGGGTGCCTGGGTGGCTCAGTCGAGCTTCCGCGTTCAGCTCAGGTCATGATCTCGCAGTTCATGAGTTCCAGCCGCGCTGGGCTCTGTGCTCACAGCTCAGAGCCTGGAGCCTGTTTCAGATTCTGTGTCTCTTTCGGTCTCTCTGTCCCTCCCCAACTCACACCCTGTCTCTCTCTCTCTCTCTCTCTCTCTCTCAAAAATAAATAAATATTAAAAGAAACACGGAGATCCAGCAGTTCTACTCCTGGGTATTTATCCAAAGAAAAAGAAAACACTAACACAAAGAGATATATGCATTCCCATGTTCATTATAGCATTATTTACAATAGCTAAGATATGAAAACAACCTAATTGTCCACCAATGGGTGAATGGATAAAGAAAACATGGTGTATGTGTATATATGGAGTGTTACTCAACCATACAAAAGAATGAAATCTTGCCCATTGCAACAACATGGATGGGCCATGAGGGTGCTATGTTAAATGAAATAAGTCAGACAAAGAAAGACAAATACTGTATGATCTCACAGATACGGAGAACAGATTGGTGCACAAAATAGGTGAAGGGGGTCCAAAGGTACAAACTTCTAGTTATAAAATAAACACATCATGGGGTGTAATATACAGCACGGTTGCCATAGTTAATCGTACTGCATTTCATATTTAAAGTTCCTAAGAGAGTAGATCTTAAACGCTCTCACTATGAGAAAAACAAAAAGTTGGCTATATATGGTGATGGATGTTAACTAGACTTACTGTGTGACTGTTTCACAATATATACAAGTATTACATCTTTATGTTGTATTCCTGAAACTATTACAGTGTTATATGTCAATTATAACCAATATAAGCAAAAAGGAATACTGAAGGAAATTCTTCAGGCGGAAGGAAAAGGATGCCATGTGGATGGATGTAAATGCAAGTAGAAATGGGGGTAAATCTAGGTAAATACTGAATACACAGAACAACAGTATAACAACACTTTATAGCACTCATATATATGCAGAATTAAAATGCATGACAATAATAACACAAAAGGCAGGAGGAATAAATGGAATTTCAGTGCTCTAAGCCTTATGCTTGTCTACTGCTTTGTGTTAACAGTGTATAAATGGGTGGTAAGTGGCAGCGGGAGACAGAAAGATGAAAGAAATACTGGATGAGTCCAAAAGACTGAAAGAAAGGAAAGCGGGACCACGGAATACATACAGAACTAATAGGATACGAATAATAAAAGAGTAAATATAAACCGCAGCATATCTGTACCTCTAACCACATTAAAGGTCAATAGACCACTTATTAAGTAGACCACTTATTATAAGTAGACCACTTACTTATAAGAGACACGTTCTAAGAACAAAAAGAAGTTGTGTGTCAAAGACATAAAAATCAATACCATAAAAGCACGAAGCAAAAGAAAGCCAGTATCATTATACCAACACCTGGCAAAGTAAACTTTAAGGTGCAAAATATTAATAGAGATAAATAGGGGAGGAATTATATAATAATTATAAGTTTTTGTGCACTCAATCACATGATTTCGGAATATATAAATAAAAATTTGACAGAAATAAAGAAAAAAAAGAGACAAGTCCACAATCATAATGGAAGAATTTAGCTCCCCCCTCTCAGTGACTAAAAGGTCACGTGGGGAAAATATCAGTAGGGACATAGAGAGTCTGAACAACACAATTAATGCACTTGTGTCATTTGGGATATAGAACACTCTACCCCACAACAGTAGACTACATATACACATGTGTATTCAAGTGTATGAGAAACATCTATCAAAATTAGCCATATGCTGGTCCACAAATCAGGCCTCATTAATATTCAGAGATTTTAATCACCCAGGATTAAAACACCACATATGTTTTCTGACCATAGTGGAATTAAGCCAGGAATTAATAAAGATATAACTAAAAATGTTTCAATATCTGGAAATTAAACAATAAGTTTCTATTCCAAGAATGTTGGCTTAAAATTTGAAAATCTAATCAATATAATTCACAGTATTAACATTAAAAAGGAGGAAAATTATATAATTATCTTGATAGATGCAGGAAAAAAATTCAGTAAAATCCAACACCCATTCATGATTCTTTAAAAAGCAAACCAAAAAAAAAAAAAAAAATGCTCCCTAGATGATAAAGAATGGCTAGAAAAATACACAAAACTACTGCAAACATTATATTTAATGGTGAAATAATGAACATTTCCCTTCTGAGGTCAGGATAGAGGCACAGATTCCTACTATCAACACTTACTGAATGTTGTATTATATTTCCTAGCTAGTGTAGTAGGCAAGAAAAAAGGAGGCATAAACTATCCCAGCAGTAATTCAAGCAAGAAGACGAAGAGATGCTAAAATCATTGAGTAAAAGGTTGTTGGCACACAGAATATTTACACAATGTCAAAGTATGGACCTACGGATTTATTTATTAATTACAAAAAAGAAAAAGAAAAAGTTACAATCTGGCAAACAAGTGATCTGAACCCAGTGATCAGAATTAACATCACCAGTAAGTCAGAAGGACATCACCTGTCTCCCACTGTGATGCCTGGCACACATTTTATCACATAAAAAATATTCTACTAGAACGTTGATTCTAAATACAAACATCAAGAGTCCATCAGATAAATCCATATTGAATGAGATTCTGCTGAACAAATGGTCTTAAACATTGTGAACAATATGAAAGAAAAAAATAAAAGATCACGAAACTGGTCTAAAGAACGTAGACATGAAGTGTCATAATGTATGCAGCTTATACAACTTAACTTTTTTTTTAGATTTTATTTTTAAGTAATCTCTCTTCCCAACACAGGGCTTGAACTCATGCCTCCAAGATCAAGGGTCCCACACTCTACCAACTGAGCCAGTCAGCCACCTCGGTTTATACAACTTAAATGATTCAGCAAAATATATGCATATCTATCTATCTATCTATCATCTGTTTATCAATCTACCATCGATCTATCTTTCTATCATCTATCTCTATCCATATCTATCTATCTGTCATCTATCCATCTAGCCACCATCTATCTGAAAGAAAGAGTGTGTGCACACACACAAAAATTATCACAGCGCTAACAGTGGGAGCACATAGGCCGGAAGTCAGCAAACTACAACCCACAGGTCAAATCAGGCTGAAACCTGCTTTGCAAATAAAGTTTTATTGGAACACAAGCATGTCCATTCATTCACACATTGTATATGGCAGCTTCCATTCTATAATGGTGGTGTTGAGTAGTTGTAACAGTGACTGGGACACAATACCCAAAATATTTACTATCTGGACTTTTACAATAAAAATTTGCCAACCCGTTTTGAAAGACTGCATAGAAGGACACCTTCATGAGTTTGGCGGTAGTCAAAGATTTCTTACAGAGGACACAAAAAGTACTAACCATAAACTGGGCTACGTTAAAATAAAAAACCTTCTGCTCATCAAAAGATGTCATTAAGAGAGAGACTAGGCAAGCTGCAGAGCTGGAGAAGATATCTGTGATACATAGATACAGCAAAGGACATGTAGCTGAGATATATTAAGAACTCTGTGATAGGCAGTCTCAGATGGCTTCCAGTAATCCCTCACTCCCGGCATGCATGGCCTTGTGTAATCTTCTGTCCTTGACTTTGACTTGCATAGGTACTTACTTACCTCTCTTTGTAATGAGGAAGTACTTGCTCCTTATTTTGCTATTGGTCTTAAGTGGCCTCTGCAGAAGTCAAGACAGAAGAGTCCTGTTATAACATTCTATTACGTATCTTTTCTAGTCTATGTTTAA
This sequence comes from Panthera leo, assembly GCF_018350215.1. Taxonomy (NCBI): domain Eukaryota; kingdom Metazoa; phylum Chordata; class Mammalia; order Carnivora; family Felidae; genus Panthera; species Panthera leo. The sequence continues at coordinate 11,870,693 of NC_056683.1, read as the reverse complement.
GATTTTCTGTTTTTCTTTGGTGGTCTTTGTTCCAGTGTGTTTAAGTGTGGATTTATTTGAATTTATTCTGTTCCCAACTTGGTATGCATCTGCAATCTTTCTTTGCTTTAAGAAAAATACAGTTAGGGGTGCCTGACTGGCTCAGTCGGTAAAGCTTATGACTCTAGATCTTGGGGTTGTGAGTTTGAGCCCAACTTTGGGTGTAGCGATTACTTAAGAATAAAATCTTAAAAAACTACAAATAAAAAAAGAAATATTCATTTACTATCTCTCTAGATATTGCCTCTCTTCATGTAATGTGTCTTCTAACCGGAACTCTTATTAGCTATATGCTGGGCCTTCTGGTTCATTCCTCCGTGTTCCTTAACCTCTCTGATTTTCCATTTCTTATTCTTCGGAAGTATTCCCCCTACCCCATATCTTGCCCTCTTTGGATGAATTCATCAGCTCTATCTACTGCCATGTTTTCCATTCATCTGTATCAAACCTCGTTTACTTATCCATTGGGTTTTTATTTTCATTTTGCCATTTCCTGAAGTTCTATTTGGTTCTTTTAAAAAAAATTTTTTTTAACGTTTATTTATTTTTGAGACAGAGAGAGACAGAGCATGAACGGGGGAGGGTCAGAGAGAGGGAGACACAGAATCTGAAACAGGTTCCAGGCTCTGAGCTGTCAGCACAGAGCCCGAAGCGGGGCTCGAACTCACGGAGTGCGAGATCATGACCTGAGCCGAAGTCGGAGGCTTAACCGACTGAGCCACCCAGGTGCCCCTATTTGGTTCTTTTAAAAATTTGCTTTTTAACTCACAGTATCCTATCTTGCAATGCATTCTTTCTTCTTTCGTCTCTTGAATAATTTTAAACACACTTAAACTACAGCATTTTTCAGATGGTCTCTGACGTCCCGTACCTAAAGTACTACGTGTTTTATCTGTTGACTTATCCTCACACAGTTCCTTTCTTTTTTGTGGTCTGTAATTTCTTCCTGGGGGCTCACACTGGGCTTCCCTCCCAGTGTGTTTCCTTCCATGAAGGTCCCAGTGTTTTCACGGACTGGAGTCTAACGATTATGTTTAGTTTTAAGCTTCATGTTCCTTTACGTTGTGGGCGATAAAAGTGTGGACTTCATGCCTGCATTGTGATTGGCTCACGCATTTACGAATATCGTTACTCACCATCGCCCTAAGAAGACATCAACCTTCTTTTTAGCTTTCTGGGTTTGGGGGCAAAGCTTTTCTGATCCCTTTCATACCCAAGGGAAGCCTCCAATATTCCCAGCTTTGATAAAGAGCTTTGTCCCAACAAGCTCCCCTCCCTGCAAAAGTGCAAGTTTATGTATCCAGTTCCCTGGGTGGATGTTAAAATCCCGCTCAGTTCTTAGGGTCTGTATTCGGGTCTGCTATTCCCTGGGGCTTCTCTTCTTCTGCTTCTTGTTGCGGCTCCAACTTTGAGTTTCTGCTCTGTTCTGGCACCAAGGCATTTCCTTTTCTATCAAGCTAAGCAACATATCATTTTGTGGTTGACATTTTTATGTGATGTAACATCATATAGAAGTTAAAAGTGTGGAATCAGACCTTCTCAATTCAGATCCCAGTTCTGTCACTTACTGACTATGTGACCATGAGCAAGTCTCATACCCTCTTTCAGTGTCAGTTTCCTCATTTGCAAAATGGGCGTAGTAATACTAATGATACATACCTTGTAGCAGGATTAAGGGCCTTCATATAGGGGGAAGGCGTAGAGAACAATGTGCTCATATTCCACGAGTATTAAGTAACTAGTTATTATTTTGGTCTTTCTCTTACAATCATCATCGCCATTCTTATCCTATGTGTTTAGACCAAAAGCAGGGCCCTTCTTTACTGGAAATGCTACAATATATTTTCTCTTTAATCCCCAAACACTATCACCCTGCCATATGTCACACTGAATAAGACTCCCTTTTCTCTAGCTCACGTAGGTTTAGAAGATGCAAATCAACTTTAAATTTAGTCTCTGTAAACTATAGTTAGGAAGAGCAAAGTGTTTCAAGGGCTACTTCTAGATTCCTGAACTAATTATAATACCTTTTATTATCTTTGCTCTCTTTTTCAAACATCATCTGAATCCTGGCTCCCCCACATCAGGGCAAATAACTGGGGAGAAAGGCGGTCGCATATTAACAATGCCACCAATCGCTCAACTATCAAAGACATGCTATTCGAGTTGAATACCCTGTTGTGAAGGCCCGAGAGACAGAGGTCCTCAGACGCGAAGGCTTAGCTGGAATGAACGAGGTAGAGCATAATGAGGGAGGCTTTGTCGTAGAGCCTAATGAATGACTCCTTGACATTCTCTGATCTCTGACATGACAGGCATCTGGTGTTTATCAATAAATAAAAAGGATATAATTACTTGAGGCCGAAGCATTCAGGGCTTGGTAACATTTGGTAAGCTGGAAAGCCGTCTGCCCCGCTCTTTATCCTGATAGGTGGAATAAAATAAAATGTCTCCATAAAAATCTGTTCATCATACATGATAGTCTTTGGCTGTCTTTAGGATCCCCGAGAAAGCAGTAGTTCATGATGTAATTTGTGTCCGTAAGTATATGGTAGTGTGTTATTTAAACGACACTTCAAGGGGCACCCGGGTGCCTCAGGCGGTCGAGCATCTGACTTCCGCTCAGGTCATGATCTGGCGGGTTCGTGAGTTCGAGCCCCGCCTTGGGCTGGCTGCTGTCAGTGTGGAGCCCGCTTCAGATCCTCGGTTCCCACCCCTCCCCTGCACTTCCCCCGCCTGCACACTCTGTCTCAAAAATAAATAAACCTTAAAATAAATACATAAATGACTCTTCCAGGTAATCACAATCAGTCCCTAGAGCTTTGGACACACAGCTCCTCAAAAATGTCCCAGACTGGGGGCGCCTGGGTGGCGCAGTCGGTTAAGCGTCCGACTTCAGCCAGGTCACGATCTCGCGGTCCGTGAGTTCGAGCCCCGCGTCAGGCTCTGGGCTGATGGCTCGGAGCCTGGAGCCTGTTTCCGATTCTGTGTCTCCCTCTCTCTCTGCCCCTCCCCCGTTCATGCTCTGTCTCTCTCTGTCCCAAAAATAAATAAAAATAAATAAATAAATTAAAACGTTGAAAAAAAAAAAAAAATGTCCCAGACTGAAGATCAGGGCTATTCATTGCCTGGCGGTCGCCACAGCTGGCAGGTGGGTTCTGCTCTGCGGCCTCTACTAAAATCCTAACGCCAGGCACAGCTTGATGCCTTCAACCGCTCCCTGTGGCAAAGGCGAAAGATGCATCAACAAGGAAGCTGCAAAGGAAGGGCAGACGGGGCAGTCTTTCCGTCTGCCTACCTTGTGCATCCAGACTACGTCTTGTCGGGAAACAGAGGGTGCAGCTCAATCGGTAGGACGGATGGCGTCCAACGTGTTTCTACTCCACCGATTTGCGAGTCGCTTAGAGAGGGCCCGTGACAATGATACTATTCATAAAGCACTTTCTTCAAGTAAAGTCCTTGCTGTCACCCCTACATTCATTCCTTCTGTGACATCCCATGTTCAGTCGGTAGGAAATCCTATTGTTTCGACCTGCAATATTATCTCCAGAGTCTCCCTACTTCCCACCACTAACTACTACCGCCACCAGAGTCTGAGCTCCGTCACTTCTCCCCTGGATAACTGTGACCACCTCCTAAGAGTCTCCCTGATTTTGTACACATCGCCCTACAGTCTAGATAGATCCTTTAAGGAGATAAGTCAGGTCACATCACAGCTCCGGTCAACACTTGACAGTGGCTCCAAAGTCTTCATACCGGCTGGCCAGGCTCTAAAACCGGGCTTCCCAGGGCGCCCTGGGTGGCTCAGTTGGTTGGGCATCCGACTTCAGCTCAGGTCATGATCTCACGGCTTGTGGGTTCGAGCCCCGCATTGGGCTCTGGGCTGACAGCTCGGAGCCCGGAGCCTGCTTCGGATTCTGTGTCTCCCTCTCTCTTTGCCCACCCCTGCTCATGCTCTGTCTCTCTCTCCTTCAAATATAAATAAACATTAAAAAAATTGTTCAAAATTCAATACAGCAGAGATCCAGTAAACAATTTTTAAGCATTAGACTTGAAAATAATGGGCAAAAAGAAAATGGGAAGTCCCCAAACATAAAGCTAAAAAATGTGTTGGAGAAACCATATTAAGTGGAAAGCTAGTGCTCAAGGTCAAGTGTAGTCTCTTAATGAAGAAGTATATGGAGAATGGGAACAAGACCCACATTAACCCACACACCTGACCTCTACTTGTCCTTTCCAGTTACTGTTGCCACTAATATTGGTGTGACCTCGGGAGAGTCAAGGGATGACTCGGTATCTGATGTCTCACTTTTATCATAAGATCTGTAAGATCCGTTCCATCTCTACACATCTGTGATCCTGTATAAAAACATGACCAGAAAGTAAAGAGACTACTTTTACAAACGTACTAAAATTTAGGTATGATAATAAGTGCGATCCGAGTAGTCGCCATAATAAGCTATTCACCGATTCCAGTAATGCTACCATCACTTGAAACATTCTTGGCATTTCTATTTGGGACTTTCCCTTGTAACAGGGCAAAATTTAAGAAATACTAACAAAGTTTTGATGATAGCCAGTAAGAGGCAGAGCCACGACTGGAACCAGGTGGTTTGTCAGCACCCTCTGGGAGCTTAGCATTAACGCTGTCCTTTAATGAAAGTGACACGCCTCGTACACCCAAGTTCGTAGACTGCGATTGATCTACTGCAACCTCGACAGGTTGTGAACATTATAGAAAAACAGCCTTTCATCTTCATTTGTAACATAAGATAGTATCATCCAGCTTGATTGGTTTAATCTCCCACAATTACCCATTAAGCACAGCTATGAATAATTTTTAACCGGTTGTAGACAAAACAGTCTACCCTCAAGAAAATGTTTGGTAGCACTGACAACAATCCAGCTGTCCAACCGGTCCAACTGGCTCCTAGGCGATTGCAGAAAAAGAGGTCAAGAAATGATGTAAGTCATGGCTGTACCACTCAAGTAAGCATATTGTTTAGCATCAGAATGATGCTGTGGTGGTTGATTTTGTGTGTCAACTTGACTGGGCCATGAGGTGTCCAGATTAAACACTATTTCTGGGTGTGTTTGGGGTGGTGTTTCCAGATGAGCGTATCAGTGGCCTCAGTGACGTAGAGCACCCTCCTTGGTGTAAGTGGGCATCATCTAATTCATTGGGGGCCTGAATGGAAGAAAGAATGGAGGAAGGGAAGGCTCGTTCCCTTCCTACCTGCCTGCTTAAGCTGAGACGTTGGTCTCCTGCCCTTGTACTGGAATTTATACACGGCTCCGCTGGTTCTCAGGGCTTTGGACTCAGAATGAATAACACCACCAGCTATCCTGGGTCTCCAGCTTGCAGGTGGCAGATTGTGGAACTTCTCAGCCTCTAAAATTGCATGAGCCAATTACTCAAAATAAATTTCCTTTTATATATGTATAGATATATATACGTATCTCCTATTGGTTCTGTTTCTCTGGCAAAAACCTGATGAATACAAATGCCCATGGGGATAATACATTCTTCTATATAAAATATTCTTACTTATTTATTTATTTTTTTAAGTAAACTCTACACCCGCTGTGGGGCTCAAACTCACAACCCCAAGATCAGGAGTCTCCTGGTCTACTGAGTGAGCCAGCCAGGTGCCCCACTTACTGGTTTTAAAGACTCACCGTATGCTATAGCCAATTCCGATTGCCATTCTACATTCAATAACCCAAGTGGATCCCTTCCAAACAAGACTCATGCTCGCAAGGATATTGTTTTCTCAATGTATTATTTTTAATGGCGGATTAATTAAGGTATAATTTACATACCACACAATTCACCCCTTTAAAGTGTACAGCTAATTACTTGTAGTGTGTTCACAGTTGTACCACCACCACGATTACCATATTTGGAAATCTTTTGGTTTTTTCTTTTTTTCTTTTTTAAGTAGGCTCCACACCCAATGTGGGGCTTGAACTCACAACCCCAAGACCAAGAGTTGCATGCTCTATGGACTGGGCCAGCCAGCCAAGCACCCCAATTTTGAACTATTTTCTTTACCCAAAGAGGTAACCTCAAAACCATTAGTAATCACCAACTCCCCCATATCCCTCCTCCTAGCAACTCCTAATCTACTTTCTGTTCCTATAGATTTGTCCACTCTGCCTATTTTGTATGAATGGAATCATACAATTTTTGGCCTTTTCCACATGGCTTTTTTCACTTAGCATAATATTTTCAAGGCCCATCCATGTTGTGGCATGTAACAGCACTTGGTGCCATTTTATTGAGAAACAATATTCCATTGTATGGACGTACCACATTTCTTTATCCATAACTCCATCGCTTAGTTGACAGGCATGTGGATCATTCTTTTCCCATTTAGTATTCTTGAAACACTTGTCAAAAATCGAGTATAAATGTGTGGACTTATTTTTGGACTCTGAATTCTATTCTATTGATCTACACGTCTAGCGATATGCCAGTACCACGCACTCTTGATTACTATAGCTTTGGAGTAACTTTTGACATCAAGAAGTATGAGCCCCCTCCTCCTTTGCTTTCTTTTTTCAAAATTGTTTTGGTTATTCTGAGTCTTCTGTAATTCCATACGGATTTTAGGATCAGCTTGCCAATTTTTGCAACGAAAGGCAGTTGGAATTTTGAAAGAGATTTTCACTGAATCTGTAGGTCAGTTTGAAAAGTATTGTCATCTTAATATTATGTCTTCCAGTTCATGAACATAGGATGTCTTTCCACTTACGTGGGTCTTCCTTAATTTCTTTCAATGATGTTTAGCACTTTTTTTTTTAAGTTTCTTTCTTTCTTTCTTTCTTTTTTTTTTGAGATAAAGAGAGAGTGTAAGTGGAGGAGGGACAGAGAGAAAGGGGGACAGGGAATCTGAAGCAGGCTCCACGCTGACAGGAGCAACCCTGATGCGGGTCTTGAACTCATGAACCATGAGATCATGACCTGAGCTAAAGTCGGACATTCAGCTGACTGAGCCAGTCAGATGCCCCTAGCAGTCTTGCATTTGTTTTGTTAAACTTATTCATGAGCATTTTATTTTTGATACTATTATAAACAGAATTGTTTTTCTTCATTTTATTTTTGGATTGTTCATTACAAGTGCGTGCAAACAGAGTTGATTTTGTGTTGTATTTGTACTGTATTACAATTGACTTTGGCTTCTGACAGTTTGAGTACATGTGTATAGGTGGTGACGTCATTGAGTTTTCCTGCCTGGAGCTTATTGAGTTTCTTGGACATGAAGATTGGTATTTTTCATCAACTGTAGGAACTTCTCAGCCATAATTTCTTTAGATATTCTTTTCTTTCACTCTTCCTTCTGGGATTCCCATTGTGCATACATTTGTATGCTTGTGGCATCCATGGGTCTCTGAGTGTTCATTTTTCCTGTTTCGCTATTCCTTCTGTGTCTCAGGCTGGGTAATCTCCATTCTGCCCACAAGTTCAGCAATTCTTTCTTCTGCCATCTCAAATCTGCTGTTGAGCTCGTAGCAAATGTTTCATTTCAGTTAGTATTTTTCAACTCCAGAGTTTCTATCTGATGCTTTAAAAATTTTTTTTAAACATTTATTTATTTTCAAAAGGCAGAGAGAGACAAGCATGAGTGGGGGAGGAACAGAGAGAGAGGGAGACCCAGAATCCGAGGCAGGCTCCAGGCTCCGAGCTGTCAGCACAGAGCCCAATGCAGGGCTCAAACCCACGAACCGCAAGATCATGACCTGAGCCAAATTCAGACGCTTAACCCACCAAGCCACTGAGGAGCCCCTATTTGATGCTTTTCAAATAATTTCTGTCTCTTTATTGATAATCTCTATTTGGTAAGACATCATTCTCATACTTTCCTTTTTTTTTTTTTTTTTTTAAGATGTGACTTCTTTTAGTTCTTTGAGAATATTTATAATAGCTGATTTGAAGTCTTTGCCTAGTAAGTCCAACTTGTGGGCTTGCTCAGGGACAGCTTCTTTTGACTGCTTTTCTTTCCCCCTGTGCACAGTCTTTCCCATTTCTTTGCATGACCCATAATTTTTTTTGTCAGAAATTTGTTAAAACTGGGCTTTTAAAATAATGCAATGTAGCGACTGGAATTCAGATTCCCCTCATTGCCAGGCTTTTTTTCTAACGTTTTTTAGTCCTCACTGGAATGCAGATTCCCCTCATTTCCAGGCTTTTTCTTTAATGTTTTTTAGTCCTCACTGGAATGCAGATTCCCCTCATTTCCAGGCTTTTTCTTTAAAGTTTTTTAGTCCTCACTGGAATGCAGATTCCCCTCATTTCCAGGCTTTTTCTCTAACGTTTTTTAGTCCTCACTGGAATGCAGATTCCCCTCATTTCCAGGGTTTTTCTCTAACGTTTTTCAGTCCTCACTGGTAACCACAGCCTCAGGAAGCTACAATGTTAACCAACTGCCACTGAAATTTTTTGACAAGTGCCCCAGGAAAAAGGCTGTTTGCACTGGGTGAGTTCTGTGTGAGGTCAGATAAAGGCAAGCTCTGTGAGTGGAGATTTTCAGGGAGCTGTTAGAAAGGTCAAATAATGACAATTTTCTGGGAATGTTGCTTTTGGGAGATGCTCTAACACCAGTTTGCCCCTTCCAGTGGCTACTTGGCTGCTGTTTCTCACGCCTGCTGTGATTGCAAAACTATTGGCTTTCGAGATTACTATGTAACAGAAGAAGATGAGACTCCAGTAAGAGACAATGCCACAAAGCTCATTGTTCTTACCAAAATTCACCCATTTGTCTTCCATAAACACTCCTCAAATTTTTGCAAGTGTCTGATTAATTTCCAATTTCTGAAAACACTGATTTTGACTATTTTTTGCAGATATTCTCACTGCTTTCACGTGGGAACATAATTTCAAAGGTCTTTATTCGACCATTCCTGAAGCACTTTTCCTCTACCAATATGTTTTCAAACTAGATGTTTAGACCCTTTGATTCCTCTTGACAAAGAAAAATATACGATATTTTGGAAGTTCTGAACACCCCTCTTAATACATTGCACATTTTATAGAGTTGACACTATCACAGACAACTTTTCCAGATAGAATCCTTTTATGTGGGATTCATCCTTTGGTTTTGACATGTATAAATGGATAATATTGAGCAGTTCATTGATTTCAAAGTGAGGAGAAAGCAGTCCTTTCTTCCTTTTCAGCTGCTACTTATAGTTAATTAAAATTTCAATGCTTTTGAAATCTTCATGTTCTACCCCCTTCCTCCTGGTTAGAATAGTTTAACAAGGTTTTGCTGAGCTAAGATATAAAATAACTGAAGTATGTCCACCTAATTAAGATTAATAAAAGAGTGGCAGAGAAATCATACACACCAATCATTTTTCAGAAAAGTTCTTCTCTTCCTTAAACCAATAAGAAATGAAGTAGAACAATCTATCTTTTTAACCCATCTTGTTAATGGATCAGTAGGATATTAGGGTAGTTCTGGAGATCTTTAACCAATGCATTTTGGCATTTAGAGAGTTTTGTGGCAAGTATCCAGGATAGTTCCAGGAAACTAAAGGGTAGATTAGGGTTTTCTAACATTTCAAAAAATCTCCAAACTTGAAATATTTTTACCAGTTATAAATATTTTACTCTTCCCAAATTTACCAATACAGCTGAGACAATGATGCGGCAATACTAACAAGAAGAATTTATGTAATATATATTTGATAATCATAATAAAATATAATATTTATAAAATACAAATATATACACTGTATATAGAAAGTATATATATAAATAACAAACATATTTTCAAGAACAGGTAAATATTGGGGCGCCTAGGTGGCTCAGTCGGTTAAGTGTCCGACTTCAGCTCAGGTCACGATCTCGCGGTCCGTGAGTTCGAGCCCCGCGTTGGGCTCTGGGCTGACAGCTCAGAGCCTGGAGCCTGCTTCGGATTCTGTGTCTCCCTCTCTCTCTGACCCTCCCCCGTTCATGCTTTGTCTCTCTCTGTCTCAAAAATAAATAAACGTTAAAAAAAAATTAAAAAAAAAAAGAACAGGTAAATATTTAATGCCCATACATGTAAATAATATTTGGACTAGGCTAATTTATTTTGGGACATGGTACCATGATATTGTTTTCCAAGTACAGTATATCCTAAGAAAATATTTACTTGCATTTTTCATTTGAAATTACTTTTTGGTCTTTTTTTCTAATAAAAAAAATAATGATAGTTTTCATCCATAAGTACACAAGACAAAGAAAAGGCAAGTTGAAATTGGAAGAAAAATACTATTAGAAAAAGAAATCAGTTTTTGAAGCCGTGAGGAAAAATATTTTATAAACATCTTTCAAAGACGAGAAAAATAACCCAACTGTGCAGCTAGTTCCTTAAGTTAAATAACTTTTATACCCCTGATTCATCTCTTAAATTGCCCTTTAGGGTTAAAAGAAAATTGCTTTAATTATGACATACTACATTGAGATGGATTTTTGGTGCAAGTTGAGAGTTGTCGTTGTTCCATATACAAATGGGGGCCATGTACATTCATATGGTGATAGAAAGAGAAATAGAACAGATAACCAAAGTAAATTATTTTCATAAAATGTTTGGGTTATTTCACTGTGTTTTTGTGGATATAATTAGATAAATTGCTTTCCTTTGTACATACAAAAAATAGATCTCTCAATTGTAACTATAAATATATATACATGTATATTAATCTTTATAACATTACTTGTACTGTTTATGTGATTTAAAGTTTTCTTTTTTTTTTTTTTTTCATGTTTATTTTTGAGAGAGAGCACAGTGGAGGAGGGGCAGAGAGAGAGAAGGAGACACAGAACCCAAAGCAGGCTCCAGGCTCTGAGCCCATCAGAACAGAGCCTGAGTTAGGACTTGAACTCATGAACCACATGATCATGCCCTTACTGTTTATATGGTTTAAAACCCAGTGCAAGAGGGGCGCCTGGGTGGCTCAGTTGGTTAAGTGTCCGACTTCGCCTCAGGTCATGATCTCGCAGTGAGTTCGAGCCCCACGTTGGGCTCTGTGCTGACAGCTCAGCCTGGAGCCTGCTTCGGATTCTGTGTCTCCCTCTCTCTCTCTGCTCCTCCCCCGCTCATGCTAGCGCTCTCTCTCTCTCTCTCTCTCTCTCTGTCTCACAGAAATAAAGAAACTTAAAAAAATAATAGTAATAAAACACAGTGCAAGGGTGCCTGTGTGGCTCACACGGTTGAGCGCACAACTCTTGATTTCGGCTCAGGTCATGATCCCAGAGTCATGGGATTGAGCCCCAAGTCAGACTCCAAACTGTCAGACTCCAAACTGAGTGTGGACCCTGCTTGAGATTCTCTCTCTCTCTCTCTCTCTCTCTGCCCCCCTCCCAGGCTCCTGTGTGCTCTCTCTCTCTCAAAAACAAACAAACAAAACAAACAAAAACAGTACAGAAGGGCTTCTTGATGGCACAAGGTCCCCTCAGAACCACTGTGAGAATCTGACAGAAACCCTGATCGTGTTTGACTCTTCCATGTGCTTTTTAGCTAATTTATCGGCACTCACCTCTTTGTCAGAACCTGAAGAATTACTTTCTAACTGGAGTACTTTAAGTATATAGACAGACTGCCTGATTTCCTTCCCTGGCATTCCTGCCATCCATCAACCGGTCGTTACCCTGCTTCCGCTGTTTCTCCCATCTAGTTCCAAACTTCTGGAGTTGCCTCTCACAACAAGGACATATACCTGTGGTTATGCAGGAATTTTGCTGGGTGAAGGCAAAATCAATATTAAGATATCAGAGAAAACATCTGGAATGATGCTTTCAGGCCCAGAAATCTTCACCCAAAAAGAGAAAGCCAAACCAACATAAGAGCACTATAATTATCTGGCAAAACCACATGTCTAGAATATCTATCTATCTATCTATCTATCTAGATATATATATATAGCACTATTTTTGTGTCCCTCCTCAGTCCAGTGCTGACAGAACAGGGAGGTATACCTGGCTTTGCCAGACACTTCTGGTTCTTTCCTCCCATGTTGTCTTATAAAATTCACGTATGTACATCTAAGCAATGGTCGCAAAGGCTCGTGTCATAAAGCATAAAACTCCTATGTTTGGAGGCCAAGAGCTACATTTGCAGAGAACAAACCTACGTATCTAGGGAAAAAAAAAGAAGTCTGAAGCAGTGAAGATTTACACTTTGAGCCTATGGGTCTCTTGAAAGACATATGTGCATTGTAATTTTGTCTCTTTGTGCTGCAGATCTTAGTTCACTCACACTGTTCCCGGGACTTGTCATTAATACAAATATGCTCCATTAAAATTGGAGCATCTGGGTGGCTCAGTCGATTAAGCATCCAACTTTAGCTCAGGTCATGATCTCAAGGTCCATGAGTTTGAGCCCCACATCAGGCTCTGTGCCTGCAGCTCAGAGCCTGGAGCCTGCTTTGGATTCTGTGTGTGTGTGTCTCTCTCTCTGCCCCTCCCCCGCTCATGCTCTGTTTCTCTTTCTCTCTCTCTCTCTCTCTCTCTCAAAAATAAAATAAAAACGTAAAAAAAAAAAAAAAAAAAATAGGGGCCCCTGGGTGGCTAGGTCGGTTAAGCATCCAACTTCGGCCCAGGTCATGATCTCACAGTTCGTGAGTTCAAGCCCCGTGTCAGGCTCTGTGCTGACAGCTCAGAGCCTGGGGCCTGCTTCGGATTCTGTGTCTCCCTCTCTCTCTGCCGCTTTGCAGCTCATGCTCGCATTCTGTCTCTGTCAAAAATAAATAAACTTAAAAAAAAAATTTAAAAATGAAATCAATTTTATACAACTTGCCCAGAAGTTGATGGATAAGGGAATCAATCTGGAAGCTGACTTTTATAAACTCATGATTTTTTCATTGCTTTGGTATTTCAAAATCTGATGATGAAAATGAATAGTTTCTTGTCTTTTGGCTAAGGCAAAGTGAAGTGTGAAGAAGATATTTATTTACTCTGATACATTTTTCTGGATGAAAACAGACAAACAAAGGAAAATCTCCTGCATTTTTGGTAAGAGTTTGCTGGAAATCTAACATGAGTACAATAACTGCCATAAAACAAGCGTCAAGCCATGTTTGTCTGATGAATTTAAAAAGTAAACAAATACAGGGGCGCCTGGGTGGCTCAGTTGGTTAAACCGTCTGACTCTTGATTTCAGCTCAGAGTTGTGAGATTGAGTCCCATGTCAGTCCACGCCCCGCATGGAGCCTGCTTACGGTTCTCTCTCTCTCTCTCTCTCTCTCTCTCTCTGTCTCTCTCTGCCCCTACCCTCTGCTCGCACACATGCTCTCTCAGTCTCGCTAAAAAATAATGATAATAAAATAAAGAAATACATTAATATTCTTAGTGTAAGGGAGTTTTCACCAAAAGTTTCTATATTCATAATTGATTTAAAGGAATTTTGGTTCAGGCCACGACAAAGTAATTGGTATCACTAAATCCACATCACTAAGGAAGAACTATAAAGACAAAACACAATATATACAACATCCATTAGAAGGCATTGGACAGCAAGCGATTCAGGGGTACGAATCTTGAGGGAATGGGAATTCGGGACATGAGTCTTACATTCACTCCAGATCTCTCCCTGAAGTTATTTTCCAATCCTTGGCCCAAGAAAATGGGGTCCAAGCACAAAGTGTCAGTTTCATTGGACAGAAGAAACCGAGATCTCGGAGTCCGGTCTACTAAGAATGCTGAGATTTGGGGGGACAGGTACCAGATAAGGGAGAACTAAAGATAAAGAGCCCAAAAATCTGCAAAAAAAAAAAAAAGTCTTGGATTTAAAGCTACGGGACATATTTAAAAAGGAAGACTGCCTATATTTGTTTAAAAACCTGTCATGGGGGGTTGGAGTGGTAATCGATAAGCAAAGATTTCAGAGGTTGCAAAATGCTACAAAGATCTTACTATTCTAGCTCATTCAAATTGAAAAGACCTTAATGAACACTCCAGTCATTCATTTGAGACTCCGGAAAATCCATGTTTCAGAATGATGACTACTTTGCAGGAGTAAGAAAATAATTAAAAAGCACTAACTCTAAAAAAAAAAATTCTAAATTCCAACATTGAAAAATAGAATTGATCTGTCAGTAAGGTAAGTGCCTACCGAGTTAGCACAGACCCCACAGTTCAAGGGCTCAGTCTTAGAACATTTCCTCCACCTCATTTACCAGCAGCAAACGAGGTCCCCGGTGACCCACACTTCTGCCAGAAAGGCTACAATTCAGGGGTTCTCATGATCACCCCCTCAGGCTCACAGAACTCAGGAAAGTGCCTTACTTATCACAATTACTAGTTTATTATAAAGGATACAACTCAGGAACCGACAAATGTGCAAAGTAGGGGGCAGGGGGGTGGTACAGGACCTCTCCAGACTTTCCCTAGCTCTCCGAACCTTGTTGTTTAGAAGATTTTATGGAGGTTTCATGACATAACCATGATCAATTGAATCACTGGCCATTGGTGATAGAACTCAATTTCCAGCCCTCTTCCCTCCCTAGATGTTGAGGGCAGACGGGGCTGAAAGTTCCAACCCTTGAATCAATGCAGGTTTTCCTAGTGACTAAAGGGTATCCTGACACTGCTCCCTCCCCCACCCCCAGTCATTTCATTAGCATACAAAAGACAGTAAACTCTACGGTTTTCAGAGCTCTGCAGGAGCTGAACACAAAGACCAAATACTTATTTATTTGTTTCTTTTTACTATACCACAGTTCCCCAGAGGCGAAACGTGTGAGTCTGGGAACAACTGGGTGAAATCAACAGTGGCCCCGATTATCATCACCCCCAGTGACTCTGGCAGGTTTATGCTCCCTGTTCCTATGACTCTGGGCTTTGCGTGTATAGAATCCTGGTTCCAAAGAGAAATTCTATTCCAGGGGACACAGCGAGAGTCACATAGAACTCTAAGTTACTGTTGCCACGTGAGCTCCTATGTGGAGGGACCAGCAGACAAGAAGACAAGGCGCCACCCTGATGGAGGTGATTGATGTAATCACCAGGAGGAAATAAGGCTGCTTTACATTACCGGGCCACGTGATCCGCTCGGATGCCTCTTGGTACTACCTCGTCTGATTTTCTGTATGTGTTAACTTGGCTAAGCCAAGATGCCCAGTTGTTTGGTCAAACACTAGTCTAGATGTTGCTGGAAGGTATTTTGGAAAAGTGTTTAAAGGAGATGATCGTTGATAATAATGGGCAGACCTCATCCAATCACTTTGGAAGCCTCGAGGGCAAAATCTCAGGTTGCCTGGAGAAGATGGAATTCTGCCTCAGGACCACAAGGCAAAAGTGCTGCCTGCATTCATAGCCTGCTAGCCTGCCCTACAGATTTCAGGCATGCCAGCGTCTAGTTACATGAGCCAATTCCCCCTCCCCCCACTCCTCTCTCTCTCTCTAGATATAGATATAGATACAGACATATAGACATAGACTTAGATATATATATAGGTATAGATGATATAGATGATATAGATATAAATATAGATATGTGTGTATTTACATATACACACACACATCTATATCCATAGCCATACATCCATATATCCAATATCCATGTCTGGAGAACTCTGATCAAACCAGCACGACTAGGTGGCATGCTAGTGGAAGAAGAGTAGAATCTCGAACAACGAAGAAGGTGAAAATGGGTATCAGCTGCATCTCCAAGGTGCCCCTGGAGCCACCGAGGCTGTAGTTGATGCCATTAACCTTTCACTTCTAAGTCCTTTCATGAAAACGAGCACCAGACTCCTGGAGGAGCGGTCTAATAACTTATATGAAGAAAATCCAAGAGGCACCGGCGAGCCTACGAAGGACACATGATGCACTCACTGTCCACGTTCCCCTTATTATACCAGGTGCTGGAAGCACGGCCGCCTGAAGCCTCCAACTGGCCATCCCATACGGGGAATACTTGGGCTGAAGACGACTGCTTGGCCCAAGGTCACGCCTCCTTCCTGGGGCGGGGGACTGGGGAGCATATCCAGTGACCAGTCGCTGAGAAGGTATAAAGTCACAGCTCCCTGAACCCTGCAGGATCATCCAGCTTCAGAACTCCCCTTAGGGCTGGCTGAAAACTCTATCAGACTGCATGGTGGCTCAATATCCCCTTGTGCCGAATCCTGCTTCCTTAAACTACTGAGAAAAAGGTGTTAACACCTCCGACAATGCTTGTGAATTGAGCAGAAGTAGCCAGACACAAAAGTGTAAATATCAAAATCAAAAACAGGAGTAACTAATCCGTGAGGAGAGAAGCAAGAATGGTGGTGGTGGTGGTGGTGGTGGTGTGTGTGTGTCTGTGTGTGTGTGTGTGTGTGTGTATCTGTGTGTGTGTGTGTGTAGGGTGGGGTGGTTACTGATTGGGAGAAAGCACAGGAATCTCTAGAATTGATGGAAATGTTTTACGTCTTGATCTGGGTAGTGGTCATATGAGTGTGTACATGCATACATTTAAATTTCTGCAACTGAGCATATCTAAGTTATATCTAAATTTAACACATTTTTTTCAAAGGTACAAAAAACTTAACTTGAATCCCCATTGAGTCCTTTCCTTTTCAAGAAGCCATTTCTCTCTAGGCCTTAGTTTTCTCAACTCCAAAATGAGTTAACATGGCATGGGTCTATCAAAACAGCTCTTTAAAGTATTCTTAGAGGGGCACCTGGGTGGCTCAGTCGGTTGAGCGTCTGACTTCGGCTCAGGTCATGATCTCATGGTTCATGGGTTCCAGCCCCGGATCAGGCTCTGTAGTGACAGCTCAGAGCCTGGAGCCTGCTTCATATTCTGTGTCCCTCCTTCTCTCCCCCTCCCCTGTTCACACTCTGTCTCTCTCTCTCTCTCTCTCTCTCTCTCTTTCTCTCTCTCTCAAAAATAAATAAACATTAAAAATAATAATAATAAAGTATTCTTAGAAATTGAAGGAAAAAGGACAAAAACAATTTTTTTTGTCAAGACAGGTCTCAAAAGAAAAACAAATGGGGCACCTGGGTGGCTTAGCCAGTTAAGCGTCTGACTTCGGCTCAGGTCATGATCTCACAGTCTGTGAGTTTGAGCCCCTCGTTGGGCTCTGTGCTGATAGCTCAGAGCCTGGAACCTGCATCATATTCTGTGTCCTCCCTCTGTCTCCCCCTCCCCCGCTCGTGCTCTGTCTCTCTCTCTCTCTCTCTCAAAAATAAATAAACATAAAAAAATTTGAACAAAAAAGAAAAACAAATGGTCCATAGACACGTGGAAACAAAAATTAAGCGACAAGAGGCATTTTGACTCTAGAAAAATAACATATATTTAAAAAGTTAAATGCCAACATTCAGGATCATTTTTTATTGTTTCCAAAGCATTCATTCTACCATTTCTTCTTCCCAAAAGAACCCAGAATCTCACGACCATGGCACTGGGTAGGGTTCTCCAGCTCCAGGGATGAGCCATCAAGGGTCTGAGCAAATCGGGGTCTATTCATCTCTGTGCCTGAGAGATTCGTTCCATGATGGGAAAACAGAATGGAGCCCAGACCTGAACAAATTAGTGAATCACATACCTTGGCCTCTAAGATTGGTTCACAGGTGAGCACACAGCCTAAAATGATACAATCTAAAGAAGATAAGACTTTTATTTGATAATTGGGCAAAAAGAAGGTGTTTTTCCCTGCGTGGCAACAAAAAAGATTCATGGCTCTAGTGGCTGCTGACAGCTACCTGCCGATGTTCAGGGAGTCAGCGGAAAAACAAAGCCAACCAACCACCAGCCGAGGACCATGAAGATCTCAACAAATGAAGTCATAGTCTTGGTGGCATGGGGGTCAAACCACACCTGAAGCCCTGTCCTGCCTCTGAAATTCAATTTGTATCAGACAAAAAATTCCTTTTTATTACTTAAGTCAGTGTGACTTAGGATTTTAATTTTTTTTTAATTTTTTTAACGTTTATTTATTTTCGAGAGAGAGACAGAGAGAGACAGAGAGCCAGCAGGGGAAGGGCAGAGAGAGGGAGACACAGATTCCAAAGCAGACTCCAGGCTCCAAGCCGTCAGCACAGAGCCCCATGCGGGGCTCAAACCCACAAACCGTGAGATCATGACCTGAGCCGAAGTCAGACACTCAACTGACTGAGCCACCCAGGCACCCCAGGATGTTTCTTACTTGTGAAAAAAAGAATTCTATCTTACATAGCAGTGTCAGTGAAGATTCTAGAACACTGACGTCAATATGCTGCTAGTAAAAATAAAATCTGATAGTGCCTTTTAGAAGGCAATATGTATCAAAAGATCTAAATACGACCATACCCTTCACTCTGATACATCAACTTGTAAGAATTTATTCACTTGTTCAGCAAATATTTGAGCACTTCTTCTGTGCTAAACACAGTTCTAGGAGCTGAGGGGCATTTAGCAGTGGACAAAACGAAGTCCCTTATAGAACCAGCCTTAGGAAATAATCATCGAGAATGTGTAAAAAGGGGCACCTGGGTGGCTCAGTCGGTTAAGCATCTGACTCTTGATTTCGGATCAGGTCATGGTCTCATGTTCGTGGAATCGAGCCCCACATCAAGCTCCACATTAAGAGTATGGAGCCTGCTTGGAATTCTCTCTCTCCCTCCCTCTCTCTCTCTCTCTCTCTCTCTGCCCCTCTCCTGCTTATGCTCTCTCTTTCTCAAAATAAATAAACTTTATTTAAAAGAGCATGTGTAAAAAGATTTGTCTACAGGATGTTAATTTCAGAGCCCTTTATAATAGGGAATAGTTGGAAACAACATAAATGCCCAACCAAAGGGGATTGCTTAAACAAAGCATGAAGCATTAACACAATAAAATGCTATTCAGGCATTTAAAATGAATTGAAGAAAGTAATTATAGGGGGAAATATTCACCATTTACTATTAAGTGAAAAAAGCTCACAGTAAAACAATGTAAAGGGCAACCCATATTTGTTCACTTATATGTGGATATTTATGTACAAGGAATGACCTCATACTAGTCACTCTAAAATGTGACATTATTTTGAATAGAACTGTGGGTGGTTTTTATTTTCCTCTTTGTATGTCTCTAGGCGTTTTTATAATTTTCTGTCATGAACGTGTCTTTCCTTTGTTAGCAGAGAAAATATCAGTCTTAACAAAATGCTCTCAAGTAGTTTAAATTAAAAAGTAAACAACACCTGAGTGTTAACATCGGGCTGTCTCATAAATCCAAGGCGACTCTAAAACACACGTGTAAAGCACGGGTCAGACTAGCGTCCTGCATTCTAGGACACGTCTGCTCAGGGAAGACTGTCGTAGGTTTTTCTGACCACCCTCATGCTTTTTACTGGAGTGAAGCATACAAGGGTCTTGGAGGTGGCCCAGGACCGTCTGGGCTGGGCCTTAGGTCTCCTGTCTTGGGATCCAGGGCTATTTCCACCACACTGTGTCCTCTGCTGAGCACACAAGCAACATCGTTAGAATGAATCTGTCATCAAGAGAGAGTCATTCAATACATTTGGAGAGTATCATCCGCTCCGTAAAAAATAACTTGGCGGCTCCGAGGCTCCCTGTTTAAAGACTTAAAACCAAAGTACTTTCTGAATTTAAAATGTGGAGAAGCACCCGGTGGGTTTACATGTTTGCATGCTCTTCCTTCCTTTCGGAGAGAGGCTGTTTGTGGGCAGGGCAAAGTTGGCGGTGAACTCTTTTGTCCCCACCCCCCACTTTGATTTTTGCCCTTCCCTCATTCTGCAGGTAACCCTAGCCTGCTTTCTGTTTTCTGGATGTTGATGTAGAAGAGACATTATGACTTTAATGCCTGAATAACAGTTACAAATTTCCATTTCACTTTACTTACCAGCTTAGATGTGGCTTAATGCAGCATGAATAGAATTTGCCCAGAGGTGGATGTGAGCTGAACTGACTACGTTTCTGACTGCCAATTCTTCTGCACACTAAAATAGCAGCGTAACCTATTACCGCATTTGTTATCTGTTATGAAGAGAAAATTACCGACCCACCCAGAGAAACAGAAATACAGCTGATCATGGGACTTCTCCAAAGGACAGAAAACCTATTGGTTTTACATCAGATGCTCACACAGACTCTCAAAAGCAGGTAAATGTTTCCAATCAGCCAAAACAAAACATGTCATTGAAGCCATGTATCTGTTTTTTAAAAACAAAAACAAAACAAAACAAGTGCCTGGCCTAAATACACTGTACATGGCCAGTTCTGATCAAGACTGTATATTTCCCCCCATCAAGCTTGCAGGTAGATATCTTTAATATACCAACCCTCTTCAGCAATATTTCTTCAGTGTTTGTATGTGTAGGCCTCTGGAAGGTCTCACTGACTTGCACGAAGCACAGTGACATCCAGAAGACCAATCCTACATGCAGGAGACTTAACTCTCTGAGCATTGCTGTCTTTGGGGCAAAGGGGCCTTCATGAGCCAGAACACTGTTTCTCTACCTTCATGAAATATTACTCTGTTTTCTCAAAATTCTTCCTAAGCCTTGGCCCTGGAGTTGATTCCCGTGATTAACTTAAGGGGGCGAGGGCAGAAAATAGGTAAATGAATGCGAAACTGGTCCGTGTCGTTCTGTCCTTCAACAGCCAAATAAAGAGTTTGAACGAAGTGGACACATTTACTGTAAGTAATAAAATAATATCGATCTTGCCATGGAGTAGGAACCAAGGATTCGGGGCCATCCATATGGACTAATTTGGATATGACAAGCTTGGAACCTATTTATAACTTTTAAAGTATTTTATGGTTCTTTCTTTCCAAAGAAGAACACATCATATTGCACAAGGTCTGGACTATCCAAGTATTCTCTGCCAAAAGCAGCTGAGAAAGCAAAAGGATTACTCAAGCATTGTTTTTCAAACTTGACTTTGTAATGGGTAATTGTACAGAAATATTTGGTACTTAATAACCTTGAAGGTCTGAATTCAGAAAGACTTTATGACCCCAAGGCTACACGGTGTGATGGCTCAGGTTCACAAATCCCCCCAAGAATGGTTCTGGCCCTTGTAGCCGTGCCCACCTTTGGGCAGATGTTAAAACAAAACCCAGTGTCAATAATGCCCAGCCCGAGCACAGTGCCTGCGTGTGGGGGGCACTTGGTGCTTTGTCAGACTGCCCTGCGTATGAATTATGGCTTCTGTTTAAATAGGTTTAGAAAATAAGGAATATCTATTCTTCTTCTTTTTTTATGTTTACTTATTTTTGAGAGAGAGAGAGAGACAAAGGGTGAACAGGGGAGGGGCAGAGAGAGAGGGAGACACAGAATCCAAAGCAGGCTCCAGGCTCAGAGCTGTCAGCACAGAGCCCGATGGGGGGCTCGAACTCAAAAACCTCCAGATCTTGACCTGAGCCGCAGTCAGTTGCTCAAGTGACTGAACCACCCAGGAGCCCCGGAATATCTATTCTTCTTAACCTTTGTTCTCGGTCAATCATGTAACACCAGATGATCAGTAATGTTTTAATGATCTGTGCAATTCAAAATCGGGAATACTGAGGCATCATTTCATACAGAACAAACAAAGTTTCAAGCCGAGCTATCAAATATGTACTGCTCGATTGAAAAAACTACAAGCACACCAGTCAGGGGCTGCACAGGATGTGGGAAGGGAGGCTGCATTTTTTTTCTCTGGGACCATGGCAGGGAAGCGTCTTATTTCCAGAAGCGGAGTCCTATGACACAGCGATCCCAACGTGGGATCAGAATTGCCCTTGTAGGTCTCACTACTTTACTTAGTGAACATCCAAGCTGCTGGCTATATCCCAGACACCTTCCATCTCTGATATGATCACAGTCCCCTCTGCAGTGGTGGGCTCCTCATCTAGGTACGACGAAAATTGAGGCAGCCGAAGTCACCCCTCCCTTTCAGCCTTCTGTCAGTAGCTTCCCCTCTCACAGAGGGTTTTGCCTGAGCCTCATCTAAGTACAAGTAATTCTTCAGTGACCCTGCAAGATGGAAGTTAACTATTAAAGAACACGCCTCCTTTGTCTCATGGCCCGCTTTGTTTTTCTAACTTTTAATGTTTTTTTTGTTTAAAAATTTTTAATGTTTATTTCTTTAGGAGAGAGAGAGAAACAGAGTGTGAGCAGGGGAGGGGCGGAGAGAGAGGGAGACACAGAACGTGAGGCAGGATCCAGGCTCCGAGCTGTCAGCACAGAGCCCGATGCGGGGCTCGAACTCACAAGCTATGAGATCATGACTCGAGCTGAAGTCGGTCGCTCAACCAACTGAGCCACCCAGGCGCCCCTGTTTCTCTAACTTTTAAAAATTACCTTTCATCATACCAGTACACAGAGTCCCTTTTAAACTTGTACTTTACTTAAGCAATGAGGAAAGGATACTATTTACAACTTCCCTTTCTGGCTCTCATATGCCTGTAAAATATCTTATTTTTCTTCAACTGGATTTTTAAAACATTTTTCAAAAAAAAAAACAACTGTAGATTTCTTATTTCTCCACATCACCCACTGGGGGTTCACACTTAAAGAAACTCATGACCTCAAGAGGCCAACTTCCTGCAGAATTCGACAAGGTGAAAAGCACCAGGATACTTGCCTTCGTGTTAGCTTCGGCAAATGCAGTGTATCTCATCCTTTTGGACTGACTGCAAAGGTGCCCTGGAAAGAGAAACAGAAGTATGTGTTTCCCTAATAGGTTAACATACTGACCTGCTTTAAAGGGAATAAATGGTACAGCCCAGGGGCAACTTATGTATGGACTTCCGCAGACACTCCTGGTAGACAGAAATGACTTAAAAGCAAATCATGTTCCAAACCGTGGTGGATGAAACATCCTGCTCACATTAAATACCTTCATCCAAACCTCAACTATGACAAGGATTTTATGCTTAATTGAATGTACTCTTGATAAAAAAGAAGTTGCAAAAAGCTGATGTTGAAAAATATATCTAATATTATAATAATATTATTATACACACACACACACACACAGGTTGTTCTGAAGTCTGTATTTTCTACAAATGCTTTAAAGGTCTGCTGGTAGAAACCAGTGGTTATGTAACAAGTCGATTTCAAAAATTACACCTTTTACAGTTACAGTGCATCCTGGTAAAACAGCTGAGGTCAAGTCACTAAACATTCTGGCAATTCAAACAGAAGGAAATAAGATTATTCCTTTGCTTAGGGAAAAGAAAAAAAGAGAGAGGATTTACAATGAGAAATCTGTACCAATGTCCCCAAATAGTTAGGGGGGAATAAGTAGGGAGGAAACACAAATTCGATCATGGTAAGGGCTAAAGTACTAATTTATGGTCCTCTGAAATAGCAGGTGGTGTCTACGGTTACCTAGCTTGGCCGGGCCGTGAGCAATTAAAGCTGAGGTTCTTTCCAGCACACCCAAACACTAGACCTGTTCTGTTTTTGTTGGTGTTTTGTTTTGTTTTGTTTTGTTGTTTTTTGTTTCCCCTCTGGCGCTGCCTCGCTGGTTCTCCCCAGCACTGGCTCTTCCGGGTCAAGGAAGGTTGGGGACCCTGAGACCCCAGAGTATCAGACTCGGGCGGCGTTGGCCAAGCTCGCCGGCCCCCCGCGCCAGGGAGGGAACTGGCCTCTCCACGAACCGCCCCAGGCCTCCGGGCCCCCAGCGCTTCCGTCCAGGTCGCCGGCCCCGCCACCGCGGTCGAGCGCACAGAGCTCGCGTCGTCGTTTTGGAACGCGACGCAGCTGCCTCCTCGGACGCAGCTCCGGGGACGCAGTCCCCGCTAGGACGGCGCCGAGTCCCCAGGACTTTGACGGGTTGGAGCAGGCGACGCCGAGAGCAAGGCCGCCTCCGGCCGTCCCCAGCCCTGCCCCAGCGCCGGCTCGAGAGCGCGAGCCCCGCGGCCCAGCGCCGCGCCGGGAGAGAAGCAGCTGTTCCCAACAGCTGGGGGGCGGCGGCGCCGGGCACCCCAGGTGCGGCCGCGGCCAATCGCAGGCGTCCGGCCCGCCCCCTCCCCAGCCGGGCGCCGACCCCCGGCCCGCGGGGGAAGGGAGCAGAGAGGTGGAGAGCCGTCCTCGCCACTCGTCTTCCAGCTTCCGCGGCGGGAGGGACACCACCGGAGCCCCGAGCGGCGCGGACTCCCCCACCCCTGGCCCCGCCGCCGCGCCCCCCGCCCGCCCACCTCCGCGCCCGGACGCGCTCACCGCCGACCCTACCCACGCCCCACCCAAGACACCTACCTAATTTCCAAGAAGGAAAAAAAAAAAAAAAAAATCTACCTCTAAACGCACCCGCTTCTTCGCTCGAGGACCACCCTCTCCTTTTCGTTTTTGGCCTCCCAGCCGGGTGAGTGGAAACCGCTTGCACATTCTATAGAACGGGATCCTAACCCGGACGATCCGGAGAATTTGTACGGCGACCGGCAGGGGGGGCGGGAGGAGAGAGCGAAGTCAAGTCTCCGGGGCTGCTGGCGACTTCGGAAGCCGCGCGCCCCGCGCCCTCGGCCGCCCCCGGCCGCTCGCCCCCGCCGCGCCGCCGCCCTCGCCCCCGGGCGCGCCCTCGGCCCCCGGCGGCCGCGAAAGGGTGCGGGAGACGCGGAGCAGGAGGAGGAGGCGCAGCCGCTGCCCGAGCCGCAGCCGCAGCCGCAGCCGGAGCCCGAGCCGCGGGGCGGGCGCGAAGATGCACACGACCCAGAAGGACACGACGTACACCAAGATCTTCGTCGGGGGGCTGCCCTACCACACCACCGACGCCAGCCTGCGCAAGTACTTCGAGGTCTTCGGCGAGATCGAGGAGGCGGTGGTCATCACCGACCGGCAGACGGGCAAGTCCCGGGGCTACGGATTTGTAAGTTGCGCGGCTGGGGGCTGGGGGGAGGTGGGGGAGGGAGACGAGGGGGCGACCCAGAGCCCGGCGGGGAAACCGAGGACCGCGGGGGAGGAGAGGCTCTGGGCGGCGCAGGGCCTCGGGGGTCGGGGTTCGCAGCGGGGGGTCGGGGGGGGGGGGGTCGGCGTGACAACGCTAGGAACCCCGCGGACGCGGGCGGCGCTGCCCCTTTGGCCCCGGCTGAACTGAAAGTTTGCGCGCGGCGTTGCCGGGGGAGGGAAGGCCGGCTCCTGCCTCGCGGGTTTCCGAGGGGATCCAGCGCCCCGCGGTGTCAGGGGACGGGCGGAGCGGGGGTGGAAGGAGAGAACTAACCAGTGCTGGGTTTGCGGGTGCGCGGGGTTGGGAGGGAGGGGCCGCAGCCCCTCGGAATCGCCCTCCGGGGTTGGAGGCCGGGCGTTAAGCGCGCTGTTGCTTTGTAAAAATGCGTGTGTCTTCAGGCGTTCCGGTTGGGGCGGGGAGGGGACACCCCAGGAGGTCTAGGGCTCTACTCCTGATGCCATCACTCCCCCCCACCACCACCACACACACATACTTTTTTTAAAATGCAAAGATGGGTTCTTTAAAACGAAGATCCTGTGGCTCTTTGCTGAACTGAAAGAGAGCATATTAAGCCCCCTGGGGATTTAAGCGTGCAAATTCAGCTGCCGGAGAGCTGGGAGCTCCAGAGTAGGACAATAGCTATTGTCGTTAAGGAGTGCTTGCTGGTGGTTGGGAGCACCCGGCGGATGTGACTCTGGACTTTCTTTAAAGCAAACAGTGCCTCCTAGGCTGGGTAGGGACCTGGGCGGGGTGGGGGGCGGTTGAGGGAGGGAGGGAGGATCGAGAGTTCTAAGATGGAATTCAGGCTTCCGACTCCCTGCTAGGCCCTGCTAGCACCCTTGGGGGTGTGGAGAGGGGCTTGTTTCTTCCTTCCTGTTTTCTTTTCATTCTTCTTTTCTGTTTTCTTTTTTTTTTTCTTTCTTTTTTTTTCTTTGACGGGGGATCAAGGAGTAAGTTCCAACAAAAGAAAAAAAAGAAAGTTTAAGAACCCCCTTAGTTTTATCATGAATGACTTCTCCATCGTGACTATTGGTTTCCTTCAGGGGTTGATTTAAGGCTTTGTATGTGTGTCTGTGTGTGTATGTTGCTAAGGTCACCATGGCTGACCGAGCTGCTGCGGAAAGAGCTTGCAAGGATCCCAACCCCATCATTGATGGCAGGAAAGCCAATGTGAATCTGGCATATTTGGGAGCAAAACCAAGGATCATGCAACCAGGTGAGAGATGACCTTCCTTCCCTCCTCCCCTTCTCCCCCCAACTTGGGACACCCACTTCTGAATAGAATGAAGAGGTGGTTGGTGTGTTCAGTAAAGTGGAACCATGACTAGGTATTGTACCAAGACATTAAATGAGAGTCGTAAACAGCTCTTGAAGGAAACATACGTTGTGCAAACATAAATCTTGGGGGTCTAAGCAGTTTGTACCCACCCAGACTTAGGCTTGACTCCTCTGTTTCAGGTATGACATACAGTCAGTCCGTGGACTCTATTTTCCAGTTTTCAGCCACTTGTAGATAATTCGCGTGTGGATCGTGGGGGCCAAATGTGGCAACTCCAGCAGGTTATCCTTCCCTGCTTAGTGTTGTCTCTCCTACCACCGGTTGACCTGTGCCCGGAGCGGGAGATCCAACCCAAAGCACTGACCCAAGAGAAGCATAGGGGTGAGGGTGGTGTCTCACCCTCTCACATAAAATCACAGACTATTAGTAATTTTAAAAAATGGGGAAATGTCATGTACTTCTGGACCCTCGTGTTGCAGATAAAGACACTGACACTTAGAGATGGGAAATGTTTTATTCCAACGTCATGCGGCTAGCAGCTATCAGTGGGCAAGCAGGCTTTTGTCCATGTGAAAATTTGACCTTTTGGATTATTTACAACACTGCCCTTTGCCTTAGCACACATAATTAAGAGCTGAACTATTGACCAAATGGTAATCTTTTTCTTGGGTAAGCAACTTTGTTTCATTATATCTTGTTCTCTTCACTCAAATCTTTCCATCTGAAATTTTGGAAAGAGGTTGACACTTTCATGCAAATGGATTTGCTAGGAAATGAGATTGTCAAGAAAGTGAGTGCATGTGCCAATATCTGTGAACATTCAAAAACACGTGTTTGTCTGCGTGTGTGCTGTCCAGAAAAGGAGACTTGGTTTGGGGGAATTTTTAATACCATAATCCGTAAAATCTGTAATCTTCCAAAGCATTGTCCAGCAGGTTCTAAATTAGACTTTTTACAGATCATGATTCATAATTGCAGGAATATTTGCGACTTGTAACTTCATTATCAAGTCCTCTTGTGTCTGGTTTCATTCCACAAGAATTTTTCCCTGGTCTAATTTTCTAAGGTCTTACTGTATGATTGTCAACTAAACTTTGCAGATAATTTTTAGTGTCCACTTGTAGCCTATTAAAATTTGGCGGGGGGGGGGTGTCGATGATAACATTAATAAAAAGAACATATATATATGTATATATATGTTTATAAGTTATATATATATACTTTACTTTTCTGTAAAGTATCCAAAGAATGGTTATCTTTTCTAAGTGAAAGTTGTGATTGCATTTTATATGTGGGAGGAATAAATGCCTAACCATGCACAAATCGAGAATGTGGTCTGTTTTATTGTTAGGTTTTGCCTTTGGTGTTCAACAACTTCATCCAGCCCTTATACAAAGACCTTTTGGGTAAGTCCATGAATCCGGCCCTCCTGAGTTTTGGTAGCTATCATTGGTTAACCTGCCTCTTTGTTATATACAGACAAGACCATCATGTCACAGAACGTTCCTTGTGATACTATTTATATATGTTTGTATATTTTTGATGCTGATAATATATTTTTAGATGAGTCAAGTTACTGACCAAGTACGCAGCCTCCCAGCCAGACAAATTTTGAGCTTATGATTAACAAAACAAAACACAAGTACCAGGTATGACTTGTGTACAAGACGATTGTGTCCCGGCACTGTTACTGCTGTTCAACGTGACTCAATTTGATTTATCTCTTTCTAACCTGACAGGGCTCGTACACAGTTAAGCTAACTGATCAGAAGGATACGATGATAAAAGGTGGAATAGTTCTGTTTGGAATTAAACTCTGTAACCAGTAGACTCAGACACACAAGCTCAGATGGTGATTAACGATGCATGGATGTTGGTGTTGGTGTTTTCTTTTTCACAATAGTCAATAGACCTCCGTGTGCTGTATTTTATTTATTACAGTAATGAAGTGTTGATAGCTAAACTGTGTGCTTTTACTTAATTGAAAAGAGCTGTAGTGAAAGTGTTTTCTTTTCCTCGGGGAAGGGGCTCTTTGTGGTTTTGATTTTGGTGGTGGTGTTGAGGAGTGTTGACTTTTGACTTTGCCATGGGAAGCAAAGGGCCTTTTTTTTTTTTTCTTGCTTTTAAGCTATAGCCTGTGACTTCCACTTAACCATATTTTTGTAGTGAGTGCTAAATTGTGTGATTTCCCTCTGTAAGAATACAGATTCATCGCTTGCATGTCCTAAGTTTCTGTTTTACTGGGGAGTTTTCTGGGAATGGGGTTCTTTCTTTTGCAATGTGTATCCACTTTTAGGCCTTCTAATTTAAATGTTCAGCAACACTCATCAGGTTTCACGGACACTAGCCAGTTTTTTTTGAGTCACGCAGCACTCACTTTTCACCTTTGGGACCCTAACTCAGTTGAACAGGCTGCTCATATTTGTGTTGTCTCTCTGGGCTCTGGGGTTTCCAGCTGTTCTCATCCGAGCTCCCTTATTTCCCTTCCATTCAGACATCATTAAGTGGGTGACCCCCCCCCCCCACCACCACCACCACCTAGATGTAGGCAGACCACTTAGAGCCTGTGTTGGCTGTATTCTACCTGAGGGACACTGCTGGGACTCTAGTGCCACAGACTTCAGCTTCCTTTTTAAATATTCTAACTGTTCAAGGCGTATTTTATCCTCAGCTATAGTTTCTTCTCTGGCTTAGCACCTAAGTATCTATATGTGTAACCTGGATGGTCAGATTCTGTCTACATAGATAGATAGAGATCTATCACATGTGTCTCCAAGAGTAGCCCAGGACAAGTAATCATCATTTGACTTGGAAAGGTCAAGTTATATTTCCATGACCACCTTCTTATAACCCTCCCTTTAACATATGGAGACTTCACCTTACCACCGTTACTTTTTTAAACTGAGGAAGAGTATTATTTCCGTTATGATTAGAAAGGGCCTTCATATATCCATAGCTTTTTATCAGATGCCTCATCCCAACCATCCTGGACACTGACAACGCATTGTGGGTTGATGGGTCCAGCTGCTTCTGTGGGTTCTCCCGCTCATTGGTCTAGACCACGTGTAAGGTGGGATTGGGGAGGAGACATACATATTAAGAAGTGATGATGAAGTCATGATCTCATAATAAGATTCTTGACACAGTTATATAGCTAAATCATCAACAGGTATTAGCATGTTGTTGTGTTTTTCCTGTGCCAAGTGGGTGATACAAAACAGGGAGACTGTAGTTTGGGAAGCAAAACTAACACAAGCCAATCAAGAACTATTAATTGCTAAATTACTTGGCATTGTTTTAAGGACAAAAGGAATTCAGAATAGTAAGAAAACAGGTGAATTGGAGGGGTTGGACAAGGCTTCATGGGACTTGACCTAGTCTCAGACCAGTGGGTATGTCCTGGACAGGTAAGAGGAAGAAGGGACAGGCCTGAGGGGTATAGGATGAAGAGAGCATAAGCACAGGGACAGAAGAGAAAAGATTTAGTGTGTGGAGAAACCAGACCATTGATGGAGGGTCTTGGGAGCCAGACCTAGAAATTTGGACTGGCTGTGGTAGTCTGCATAGATCCTTGAGAAAGAAAGTAGTGTGAGGAAAATAAGAACAACCAGAATAAAATGTCCTATGGAAAGTTTAAGTCAAGCATGCTTTGATAGTGATGTTTTGTTCTTCATCCCTGCTAATATGAAGCTGTCTTTATAAAGGATGGTGATTATTACTGTTTGCATAAATTGTTTGAACTTGAGATTCTTATTAGAAATAGATAGCATTCCACCAGGTGGACCAAGTGAGTCCTCTCTTTTCTTTTTTAAACGGTTCTTAACACCGCTCTAGTTCCCAGAGCCTGTACCCAACAAATCACACCTGGTCATTCTAAATTCTGTTTGAATGCCACATGTTCTTATTTTAGGCCTGGAAAGAAGCTTGAGAATTTTTAATCTTCCTTGTTTGAAATTCTAGCATCTGAACTATTTTTCTTTATGTGGTCCTTAAATGGCCCCCAGGTTACTCTGGGCTTTTCAAGCGAAAACCTTGGCTTGAAAGAATTTCTGATGTGACAGAGTGGGCAGATGTGTAGAAACGTGTACATTTGCTAAACAATATCTTATATATTTTTTTTCTGTTTGAAAGAAGCATTTTCTTATTGAAGATAAGAAAGGAAAGATTATGGGTCTGTGAGTAGAAAATAATAGGGTAGGGGCGCCTGGGTGGCTCAGTCAGTTAAGTGCCCGACTCTTGGTTTCCACTCGGGTCATGATCTCGCGATTTGCGAGTTTGACCTCCACATCAAGCTCCACGCTGACGGTGCAGAGCTCGCTTGGGATTCTCTCTGACTCTCCCTGCCACTCCCCTGCTCGTGCTCTTTTTCTCAACATAAATAAACTTAAAAAAAGAAAATTCTAGGCTAGGTTAGATCAGGTTGAAATACCCTTAAACATTTACTCAGTGTACCTTTAAGTGCTGAGTTTTATGCCAGTTGTGTGAACACTGTACTAGAGACTATACTGTCCAGCAAGGGGGGCAGGGGAGACAGTACCATTAAGTGAACATCTGCTGTATGACCCAGTTCTAATAAAAGATTTATGTAAGTCATATAATAGAATTCTCAGTACTTATTTGATGCAGGCTGTTCATGTCAGCCTGTTCAAATGGCCTTTCCGTGGGTGAAGAAACTGTGAGACAGAGACGTTAATTAACTTCCCACAGGGCTGGTAAGTCACAGAGTCTGGTTTCCAGGTTCAGAGTCATGGTTTCCCCCACCTCCCTCAAGAGCGGTGTTCTTTCCTCTGTGTCAAGCTATAGCCAAAAAAGACACAGTTCCATTCTCCCTTGTACTCTGGTAAGAAAACTTGAGAAACCCCCAGAAGGGCTGTGGCTTCAGACAGGGAGGAGAGACAGCAGGTTAGTGGGATCCAAGAAGTCTTCATGGTAAAGGTGGAAGTTGACCTAGATTTGGAAGGATGGTGGGAGGATACGGTACTCTTGTATGAAGTGCCCACTTTTTTCACCATTGTTAGGCTCTTTGCGTAGATAATGTTATTTAATGCACGGCAGTTCACGGTTAGAAATACTAGATTCATTTCACGTTTGAGAAAAGTGAGACTAGAAAGTGAAACAAATCCCCGAAGGCTCCATAGCTGGTGAGTGCTAGAGCTAGGGTGGATAGGACTTGGATTTCAACAGGTGGAGATGGCAGTGACGATTGGCATCCCCAGCAAAGGGACAGCGTCAGCAAAGGTGAGGATCTAGAAACGTGGGGCATGTCCAAGGAGCACTGAGGAGCTTAGCTGACCTGGATCCAAGGAAAGGTGGAAAGAAATACTGGAAGAAATAATTTGGAGCCAGAAGCATGAAAAGCCTAGCATGCCAACGTTTCAGAAATTTGCAGTTCGTTTGGTAGGACCTTAGGGGCCACCGAGTCCTATGGACAAGTGAATGAAATGAAGACTTTGCCAGCAGTCTGGTGATAGATTGGAAGAGGAGACCAGTTAGGATGTCCAAAGTCACGAAGAGATGTCAGAGGGACCTGAAAAAGAAGGAATGATGTAGTCCATTTTCTTTGGAAATTGCCCGATGTATCTGCCTTGCTCTTGTGCTTTCCTAACCTTAGCTAGGGACGTACACGGTACAATTGTTTGAGGGAACGGACACCGGTAGATATCTAATTGGGGGAGAGGTTCCCAGATCACCTTCGTGGGCCCCTCAAACTAACAAAAGCCCTCCTAATGCAAGATCCTTTTCAGAAGCATCACCTTTCCCTTCAGTCCTTTCCTGCTTTCCTTCCTGAATTGAGATATTTTAGGCTCTCCGTGGTCTTCTGGGTTCTCCTTCTCCCAAGCCTCTAACAATTCTGGGGTTTCGTGTGCCTTCCAAACATATTCCTAACCCTTGCCAGACTTCATGTTGGATTCTGATAGTCCAGGGAACTCTACACTCTCATTGGTTGGCATTATCAAATGAAAGCTATTAATGTGAAATCAGTGCAGAGACAAGAGTCCCGTAGGAAACGCTGCTTATCTTTAGTGCATTCTAAACACACACACGCACGCACACACATTTTTATCTTGCCTGTTTGTAGGCTAAACTTATTTTCCGTCACCACCTTCATTCAAAGATAGGACCCTGGTCACCATCATGTTGTCCTCAGAGCTTTGGGAGTACAGGGGTTAATGTTTCAGTATCAGTGAGATTCATACTGGCTGGCCTCTGCTGCTGATAGATGTTTTACTTTGGCCTTATAAAGACATTTTACCCGCTGGAAACCCTTGTCGCATGACAGGATCAAAAATAGCCCTGCCACAGCCCCTGCTGTCCATCACCACATGTAAACTGGCATGAGAGGGTAGGCTCTCTTAGCCGTGTCTGCACATTGTGGACACGGAGGCCTCCAAGGACAGGGTTTCATAAAGCCACACCTGTCGCTGTGAGGGAGCCAGTCACCTGACCTACAGGCAAGTTTTGAGTATGTGCATGACCGTGCGTCTGGTTTCTGACAAGCAATTAAGAACATGTCTAAGTGTCCTTAGAAACACTTGATGACGTCGTTTCTCCTGGCACTGGGAAAGAGCTGCGAGTCTAGTAAAATTGAGTGTATTTTTATCATTGGGGTCAGAGTTCACCACCCTCTGCGATAAATTCATCTTTTCCATGGATGTTCGTTAATAAGTACTTTCAGTAAAACTCCGAAAAGGCAAAGCAAAGTCTGTTTTCGAAAATCTCAATGTGAAGTTTTCGGCGTTGAGTTCTTTAAAATTCTTTAAAGATTGTTAACTGTTGCTTGTACTTCCTGTAACTTGGCTTTGCCCACAACCAGATGGCATCATAGTGTCATATTTTTAGAAATATAGGGGGTTTTGATGGAGATTGCTTTAAAGAAAGATGAAAATAAATCAGATATTCATGGTAGCATTTGAAAGGGGCAGTAATGAATCGCAAGAGTGAGAGCTGAAATGCATGGTGTTTTTTTAAATACCTCTTGTGATTTATTTTTTTTAACCAAATTAACTTTTAAGTAAGATCGTTGGGAGTGTGTCTTGATGTGATCTCTGAACGTATAGTTTTTAAAGGGACTTGATTTTGTTTCTTGAACTTTTACAGGATAATACATAATACAATTGATTCGGATCAACTATGTATGAGTAGGGGCAGATGTAAAACAAATACGCCAATCTATTGGTTGATTTGGAAGATGAAACGAGTATTTGCACACAAATATTTCCTTACTCATTTTATTATGTGAACCTTTTAAGTTTGTATGAATTTTGGAACTATTTAGTTGTGTTTCCCTATTCCTACCTTTTCCCTCAACCTCATCATTTCCCCAAAACCCCTTCTGTCTGTCTTGCATAGAGATAAACAAGCTGGCTGACCTTCAGGTGCCTGATAGTCAAACAGGTTTGATTGACCCTTGTGTCCTTATGAATTTTACGGAGAGAAAGAGAGAAAGAAAGGCAAAAAGCGTGCTGCACATCTCTTTGGGAATCACTGCCGTGAATGTTAATAGCATTTCTGTAGCTTCCCACAACAGCCTCTTGTGATAGAGTGAGCTGCACTACAGTTCGTTTGAGAAGTGTGATTCTGCTGTGTTTACCACACTTGTGAACTTTTAAACTCCTTTTTTTTTATTTTTGTCGCCTGCTTCTTTTATCATTATTATTTTTAATAAGGGTGACTGAGGTTGCAGAGAGATTAATGTGTGCTGAGTCTGCATAGCGATTTCAAGTAGGGTTGCCATGATAATAAACATGTGGATTTTGTGGAAATTGAATGTGGGGAACTCGGCCAACCCCCCCCCCCGCCCCTCCACCTACGGAATTGGACGATCACAGACTACCTCTGGAGTCCTATATTCACAGCTGAGAATTTTCCTATTTGCTACGCAGTCTTATGAACCGATCACAAAATTCTCCAAAGCCTTCCTCAATTTAGCAGGTGTTAAATACCTCTCATGTGCGTAAGCCCTCATGAACCTTGATTTAGTCTGCAAACTTCTGCCGAATGATCGAAGTATTGGCCCTCGAAACGATCATAACTCAAAGTTGGCAGCAGGGAGGGGTGTCATCCGATTTTTGTCGCTGAAGTCCTCTCGGGGCGCTCCGCGCCTCCGGGCTACCGCCCGAGCGCTCCGCCCCGACCACTGGAAAGGAGATATTGTGGCAACCCTATGCTCGTAATAACCACTAAATCGGAGTCTGTCTGATCTCTGAACGAGCCGCGCTGGCGGGCGGGAGGCGAGCGGCGCCTGACTCGGTGTCCCGTTTCTCCGCAGGATCCCCGCCCACTACGTGTACCCGCAGGCTTTCGTGCAGCCCGGCGTGGTCATCCCGCACGTGCAGCCCACCGCGGCCGCCGCCTCCACCACCCCCTACATCGACTACACGGGCGCCGCGTACGCCCAGTACTCGGCGGCCGCCGCCGCCGCCGCCGCCGCCGCCGCCTACGACCAGTACCCGTACGCGGCGTCGCCGGCCGCCGCGGGCTACGTCACCGCCGGGGGCTACGGCTACGCCGTGCAGCAGCCAATCACCGCCGCCGCCCCCGGCACGGCCGCCGCCGCCGCCGCCGCCGCGGCCGCCGCCGCCGCCTTCGGCCAGTACCAGCCGCAGCAGCTGCAGACCGACCGCATGCAGTAGCGCGGCCGCGTGGTCGCGGTCGCCTCGCGTCCCCTCCCCCCTACACACAGTTGCCCGACGTGTAGTAGGTAAGGCGAGTTCACGTTGACTTACCAGCTTTAAGAAAAACAAAACAAAAACAAAAAACAAAAAAAGCGCTATGCTATTGTGAAACAGAATCCTCCTCCTCCTCCTCTTCCTCCTCCTCCTTTTTTTTTTTTTTTTTTTCCTACTCCAGTAAGTGTCGTAGTTGAGAGAGAGAGGGGAGTGGGCGCAGTTTTGGAAATCGATCCCAAAGAGCCTGAGGAAAGGAAAGGCCGCGACGACGCGACGGTGGCAGGGGCAAAACAATGGAACTTCACTTTTTCTAACGGGATTTTTTATTTTTTTGCTCTTTTTATAGTATCAGGGAAGCAAACTGCCTTTTACAAGTTTAGGAGATGCTATTTGAATCTAGTCGAACCAGGGAATGCAGAGTGAGCAATATGTAGCTTGAATTACCTTTAAGAGCAGATTTCAAACACACACACACACACACACACACACACACCACAAAAACGGTGAACGCACTGATTGTCATTTTTAGCGGTCACGAGGGCCTCTAGAACTTCTTCAGGTAAGAAGATAACGTTCTTACCGTCTCAAAACATGGGCATCGAACAATCAACCTAGGAGCGTGGCAGTGGGTGAAATGGTGGACAGGCACCAAAGCTATTTTCTCATCTATCCTGTGGATGAGCGGGACTGTGGGGCAAGTGATGTGGAATTAATGGGTGCAGCAGCTGTACAGACAATCAATAACACACACAGTTCTGGAAAGAACACATCACTTGTGCTTGTTTGATGAGCTTGTCACATTCTAATCCCTCTCCCCATCCTGTTTCAATTTTGGGAAACTTGTATCTGCTGGTGTCAGCAGTTCTGATTCTGAAATAGGATCAGGCTTTTACTACAACAGCCTTCTCTTTCTATTTATTGTGTTGACTCGTGGCTTACGACTAAAGGCAGGCAAAGTTTGCAGACTCCAAACCCTTAAGAACTGTCTTAAGGACACGTATTTCCTACCCCCTCCCCCTTTTTAAATAATTTTACACTTTTTAGTATCTATTTCAGAGTCATATTTAAAACTATTTATTAGTGAACACAGTACACGAAACAACAAGGTTACTGAGATTATAGTTCTTCAAAGGTTACCGATAATGTGGTTTATACTGTGCCTTAATAGTAACGCTATTTAAGATATTTATTTTTAAGTTTTACTATGCTGCACTCTAAAGAAAGGAACTTTAGATGTGACACTGTAAAATTATGTATTCATCTCATGGCATAAATTATTTAGTAGGTCTAGATGTAGCATATTAAATATTAACCTATTCAGCTAAAGATGTTCACTTGGATTTATTTAAATTCGTATGTGCACTGTATAAGAGAGTACTCTGACATTAACACATTTTAATTTATTTTAGTGTTTAGGGTTTATTTTAAAGCAGATATATTGCTAGTTTCATGCTTCCTTCTCTTAATTTTTGCTCGTGTAGATCTCATTTATTGGTACTTCATTAGTTTAACACTATTCTTCTGTAGTTTATGTAGTTTTTAAATGCTGCTTTACTTTTTTCTTCCAAAACTGCAATACTTGCAATTTTTATTCTTAAACTAAATTGAATACTATTTTACACTGTATCGGATTTTTATACTTGAACAATTTCATACAAGGGAAGACAGGTTAGCATTTTTATGGACTTTCTCCATTATCACTGGATTTACTTTAAGTATTCCCATACTAGACAGTGTTATGTAATGTAGACATGACTCTCCTGTGCAAATTATTTATTCATTGTGTATA
Organism: Panthera leo; assembly: GCF_018350215.1. Lineage (NCBI taxonomy): Eukaryota > Metazoa > Chordata > Mammalia > Carnivora > Felidae > Panthera > Panthera leo. The sequence continues at coordinate 11,834,082 of NC_056683.1, read as the reverse complement.
TTGCTTTATAACATTTCAGATCTTCTAATCTATTCACTTGTATTAAATATAATTTTTAAAAACTTCTGTTGCATCGATCGTTTCTAATTTTGTCATAAAGGTTAGAACAGCTTCTCCTTCCAACTAGCATCCATGGCCATGGTTTACATGTAACATTTTCAGTGAGCAGAAAGCTTCCCAGATGCCCTGTGTTCGTACCTTTTAAGTACATTTTATTAACCCAGGTCTTCCTTGCATTGAGCAAATGGTATAGGTCCTCCCCCAACAGTGAATCCTAAAGGACTGTTCGTGTCGCTGAACATTGCTTACGTAAAGGTCACTTGAAAGAGTGGGCTGCACAGGGGGACAGTCCATCCGAAGCTGGAGTTGGGTAAACTGAGGCTTGGTGTTAGACTCTACCACTTTCTAGTAATACGAATGGAGCGGGTTGTGTTCTGTAATCGATTTTTTGGGTGAGGTTTTCATTGATTTCTCATCCGTAATGGGACAGTAATCCCTGTCTCACGTGCTTATTTAGATATTAACTAAATAAAGTGTATCAGCTGCTTGGTCCAAGGCCAAATCTATAGTACAATCTTGATAAATGGTCACTGGTAGTAGTTGTGATGCACTATGGTAAAAGCTAACCAAAAAGGAAGTCCCCTGTTGGAATGTTCTCATTTTTAAATTTCTGTGTACAATGATGTGGCAGTATGTAATAATTTTGATGGCAAAATTCATTTGACTGCCATATTGATTGTCTTAAAGGGTGTATGGTACTTCAATTATGGAATAGATTGTTGTTGGTCAGTTGGTCTCGGTACTTACCAAATCTGTGATATAATATCTTTTCTTGAATTCCATTACTTTGCAAAAGTTACGAGCAGTAGAAAGTTGTGATAACAGATTCTATTGTGCTTTCCACTTTATGATAACCAATATCCTAGTTAGGGCCAACACAGTCTCAAATTTTAATTGCTTTTAATTTTCCGAAGAAAAATAGAGACCAACTTATTCCCAGGCTGGGATATTATTGCACCTCAAGGTATTATCTTGGATCAGTAAAATAATTTCTAAGCTACTTAATTCAGTCAGTGCATCAAGGATTATTTTACTCAAAAGACATGTTTTACATTCAATTTTTCAGATTTATGAAAGGTCACTTTTGTCCTCAATAAGCCATATGTTGATTGTTGTGTTTTAGAATGAAACATTATTTGACTTATCGGTGAAGAATACGTCAGACAGTTCTGGAAAAAGCTTGTCTAAAGTAGCCGTACTCAAGAAAACCAAAAGCCCACCTATGCTTGGTTGTACCTTCCTTGGGGGTGTTTCTGATCTATACTAATATCAATATTAGCACTTGGAGACAGGGTGAGGTTTTTACTTTGTAATACCACAGCATATATTTCTCTTTCTTTAATGTTTTTTTTTTTTTTTTTTTTTTTTGAGAGAGCAAGAAAGAGAGCAGGGGAAGAGCAGAGAGAGGGAGAGGGAGAATCCCAAGCAGGATCCGCGCTGTGCAGGGCAGAGCCTGACACGGGGCTTGATCCCACAAACCATGAGGTCATGACCTGAGCCAAAATCAGGAGTCGGACACTTAACGGACTGAGCCACCCAGGCACCCCACAGCATGTATTTCTAAAAATAAATACAAGTTCTCAGTGTCTAATAAGGAGGGGAGAGCAGCCATGACCTGATGTGTACCGTGGTCAGGCGGGTTGGTTGTATTGGTAGAGGCACAGAAACCAGTGGGTCTGAGAAACAAAGAACCAGCTGCGTCCTGATTTCCTTACTTACTAGCGGGGTGAGCTTGAAGCACTTTACCCTCGTAAGACGTGAATTGATAGTACCCAACACAGTGGCTCTGTTTAGTGAATCAAGTGAATTAATTATACGAGAGCATTCTAAAAATTCTCAAGTAGTAGGCAAATGGAAATTATACTGAGGGAGTATATGCAGTATGAATCTGGAAATTGATCTCCAAGGTCTTGTATTGAATGACCCTTCCAAAGGAGGACAAAACTGTATCTCAAGATGTTATGTTTATTCAGTCCCAACCAAGAAACAGCTAAAATTGCTGTGCCACAGGAGCGGCACAAAAGTAACACTGAAAGATAGAAAGATTGCCCAGATAGGGGAAGGAAGGGGAGAAGAGAAGAGTCTCGAATACGTTTCTCTCACAGGGGAACTATATTTAGCTCCTTCCTCAGTCCTGTCAAATATTGTTCTTCTTAATTCCCTCTGAGGCTTGAAAGCGTTCATTAAGATGACAGCCTGAGGTTTGGAGGGGCAGAGGTGAAGAGGAACCAAAAAATAAATAAATGCATTTTCATGCTTACTTTTGTCCTCTCTTCTCCTTCAAGAGTTCCGGGCCGTTTCCATGGAAATTCTAACTTGTTTTGCTTAAGCACTTGGTACAGAAGAGGTTTCATTTGGGGTATTTGTTCTGAGTTGAATTTCAGAAGTTCAATAATGATGTTAGCCAAGTCCTTTAAATTTCAGGCTCTGGAAACCCTAATCGTAAATCGAAATGAGGAAGAAATCAGACAAAGCATGTGTAAGCACTTTAGGAATTTTAGATAAGGGAAGTGATATATATACATTTACAGCTTTGATAACATAAATTAGTTAAGTCTTATGGCACAGTATTTGGTGTGACCCTTGACCCTTGACCAGCTTCTTCAGAGAAAGAGTCTACAAAGTCCCCTTTTTTCCGGTCACTTGTCTCCTGGAAGATGGATGCCATAGATTTTTAGATCCAGGATGCTACCATTGAGCTATTAATATACTTGAAGTGAGTTGGGGGCTGTGCTTTGTTTTCCATTCTGCCACTGTCGGAGGTAACTCAGATTACATTACCATAGGGATTGAGTACCAAACCTTACTTTTTTCTAGATAACGTGTTCATAAAAGGGCAAATACCTGGAACTGACTTCCAGAAGGAGTTTAAAATACAAAAATCTAGTTTTGCCAAGTAGAAAGTGTGCTTTCTCTCTACTTTAAAACTGTGTTTAGGGCCCCTGGGTGGCTCAGTTGGTTAAGAATCCAACTTCGGCTCAGGTCATGATCTCTCGGTCTGTGAGTTCAAGCCCCGCATCAGGCCTGCTTTGGGTTCTGTGTCTCTCTCTCTTTCTGCCCCTCCCCCGCTCACACCGTGTGTGTGTGTGTGTGTGTGTGTGTGTGTGTGTGTGTGTGTGTGTGTCTGTCTCAAAAATAAATAAACATTAAAAAAAATTAAAAAAAAAAACAACCAACTGTGTTCATCCAACAGTCCCAACCAGTATGAACTTGCTTCCTGGGTACGTACTCTGATTCCTGGCTCTGCCACCTGTACTGCAGGTGTGTGAGGTACAAGAGATACGGCAGGTGCCTTTGGAGACTCTCAGGGTATGCATTTGCACCCTACACTCACATATGTATGTTTTACCATTTGAGAAAAGGGGGATGTAAAAAGGATGTAGAAGAAAGTAATGAAGAAAAAAGGCACTAACGTCAAAAGCATCTCCTGAAAGCATTCCCAAAAGAGGTGAGATGATGCAGTGAGGGTCATGTGGATTGAACCATGTGAGGCGAGGACTTGCCACTAGAGGGGCCACGTATGGGGAAGAGGGAGAGGTGACTTTGCTGGATGGAGGACATTCATCTGGGGACGGGCAGGGGGCAGTCGGTAAACAGACCATAATTGGATATATGGGTTTCTGTTTTCTAGTTAAAAGGCATTTAGGACAAGCGCTGAGTTTTTGAACTTGGAAAGGTTTGGATGTTAAAAAGTTTGAGTTTCCTCTTTGTAGTGGAAAACTTTTAGAAACAGGCAAACACGGTGGGATTAGATGAAGCTTCACCATGGACCTTGCCCTCCAGGAACATGGAACCTTGGCATTCTTCATCTGTCGTCACTCCCCGTTTGAAGCAGACAAGTGAGTCAGAAAAAAAGGAGGATGAGCGAAAGTGTATTTACCTTGCTATCCAGTATACTTTCCTCCAATGTATTCAAACATCATTTGGGGGGCTCCTGGCTGGCTCAGTCTTTACAGCGTACGACCCTTGATCTTGGGGTTGTGAATTTGAGCCCCGTGTTGGGTGTAGAGGTTACTTAAAAATAAAAATAAATAATAAAAGTAAAACGTCATTGGTGGCTGAGCCTCAAGCTCATAATATCGGTATTTGCATGTGCTATGCTGCTTCTGTGCTGATGCTGGCAGATACCTGTTGATGGACCTTTGTAGAAATAATACCAAGTTTGCAAAGGGACGCCAGGAAGAAGCCTGCACCACTAACCACATACCATGCACGGGGTACTTATATTTAATCCTTATAACAATGTAAGGCGGGTGATGGTATCCCCATTTTCCAGACGGAGAAGAGTGCAAAGGCAGTAAGCAGCTTGCCAAAGTCACCATGTCAGCATGGACCTGGTTGTACCAGGATGTCAAGGTGGGGTGGCCGGAAACCACATCCTGTATGCACACCACCTCACTGTGCTGCTTCCTGACTCTTCCCTTCCTAGCGAACCCTTTGCGTTTCCCCTGGGGTTTGTAAGACAGAACCACTGATTCCCTGTCCTCCATCTGTTACATATGAGCAAGCAACCACTGAATTAGTGGGGGGGACGTTCCTGCACAACAGTATGAATTACTGGAAAGAACGGGGATAGAAGATATCAGACAGGCTGAGAAAGTCTTCAGGATTGCCTTGAACAAATTTGATTTCATTCTCCATCACAGCTGAATTCACTCTTTGGACCTTTAGCCTGACATCTAACTGTGCTAACGTGTATCTGCTTACAATCGGGGCACCGTGTTTAAAAAAAAAATCCTGTGATGCCAATTTTCACACTACACCTACTTCATCACTAATACTTTCAAAACGCTCCACATGCTCTGTCATTGACCGTGTTCGGCATCGCTCGTGGCATAAATCATTGCCCGGTAGAAAGAGAACGTGTTGGGACAGCATGATTGGCCAATGCGAAGCCAAAGTAAGTGTCGGAAGTCCCACGAGAACACAGAGGGTCAGTACAAAACCTTAACCTCACAGATCCTTTGTTTGGTCTGTTCCCTGTGACCGTTTCCATCCCGTAGCTCCATATCGGAAAAGGAATACCGGTAATAGTCAACCTCAGACTGAACACTCTTCTCTTACTCCCGTTGTTCACTTCTTTACTGTAAATGGCTGCATTTTGGCTGGGTATCCATTTAAGCCAGATACAGCATGCGATATCTTAAATCCTCACCACCTCGCCGTGGGGTCGGCACTACCATCTTCGTTTGACGGAGAAGCCAATGTAATCTGCCAAATGCACCGCTTGAAGGTGGTTGACATGTGAGGTGAACCTCAGGTCTGGATGATGTCAAAGATCAACCACCATTGGGCTATTTTTGCAATCTCTTTCCGTGTCTGCAGGAATTGTCTGAGAAATTTCAAGGGAAGCTTAATAAACATGCCTTGGGTTCAACAGACTGAGGGACCAAAACCGAATCTAAGGATCCCAAGGCAAGTTACGTGCACAATTAAAACCCTTAATACGAATTGTGTAACATACGTGTCTCCGTGCTCATATTTTAAATTTAATTTCTGCGGTCATGTGTTTGTCATACTGCTAAGGATTAGAATGTTTATTTATCATCGTGACCTCCATCCACTTGTGCTTTTATGGGAAAGATAGTATGATTTATGGTTATGAACTACTATAAAATTGAAGAAGGGTATATGCCAAGGAATATCAATTGATTATAAACTTTTAGCGAACACTGCCAATTTTGATAACATCGGATTTAAATTGCAGAAGGTCGTTGTTAAATGTGTGTGGTTCAAGTCCTGTGCCATTATTAGCTGGACTCTCGGTGAAAACTGAGAAGAGCTGAAGGAGGAAAAGAAGAAGTAATGCCAGAAACAGGAGCCACGGCAGCTTGGGAATGGCTGAGCAGGAGGAATGCACTGTGTCCTCAGTTGGACAGAGTTTGAGAGGGGAAGCTGCCTGGCCCAAGAAGTCACTGTGCTTGTCCCCTAAAGCACACATGTGGACCGTCCTTTCCATCCTGGGCATACTGAGAATCTTGACAATTCACGCTTTCGTAACAGCTGCATTTCTTATCATCTCTGGCATATTTCTTCAGCTTGCACAAAGCCTCTTATCTCGCAAACAGTCTCTCTCTGGACCGCTGTCTCTTTCAGCTGCTTAGAGGCCACGGTCCCTTAAATCTCCCAGCTGTCTTTCTTACCTTTCAGCCCTTGCTTCCTTTATCTGTCTATATTTTTTTAAATCTTTCCCAGCTGCCACTTTTGGCACAGTGGTTGTCTCTTGGTTCTCTCAGAATGAGACATTTCAGCATGCTGATGTGGGGAAGGGACGGAACGGCCGTAACAATGCATTTTCAAAATTAGCCTTGCAATCTATCAGGAAAAAAATTTCACCTCGGCTTTCATACAGCCTGCGCACCATGAATCAACCCGTGCGTTTCTGAAAAGATGAGACACCCCAGAGGCTTGCACAAAGAAAAGCGAGAGAGAACCACAGGGCTCTTAATTGTCCAAAACAGGAAATTTCTCCCCTTAGAAATGCAGATTCTCTGTGGCTGCAGCCTCGAAGAGTTTATGTAACACCCTCTCGGTTGGATAAAAAGTTAACTGGCATCCCCACTGCGTACAGAAATGTAAATGCTAGAAGCTGGAGAGAAATTTCATTTCATATTGGAGACTATTTGGCTTCTGTTGCAACTACCAGCACCTCTAGGTGATTCCAAACTTGTATAATCAATGTAATTGTCTCTTCTCGAGTAACTCTTATAAGGGAATGTTAGTGGTTCTATGGGGTTACCTGGTTTTCTTAACATGATGGATTCTGAGTGAGAAAAATAATCTTAGTTTGGAAAGGATTTTTTAAAAACTATAGGATAAGGGGTGCCTGGGTGGCTCAGTCGGTTAAGTGTCCAACACTTGATTTTGGCTCAGGTCATGATCCCAGGGTCATGGGATGGAGCCCTGCATTGGCTGTGTACTGAGTGTGGAACCTGCTTGGGATTCTCTTTCTCTCCCTCTGCCCCTCCCCACTCGTGTTTTCTCACTCTCTCAAAAAACAAAAAACTATATGATAAGAGCTTGAGGACCTCTACAAAGCAGAAAGAAACAATTTCCAGGTCCCACACTGCTAAGGCACAGCTAGAAGATTCTGGCCTGGCAATTGTCACTCCTTTATTCCCACTCAAAAAAAGGCTCAAAAAGTACAGATGTCTTGGGTAATCCCCTAGTTCCCTTTGAGGTTAACTCAGGAAATACGGACAAATTTGTTCAAATGTCTTTGTGTTGCTAGTATGCTATTAAGATTATGATTCCAAAGAATGGTATCCATCAGTATTGAAAGTAAAACTCTTGATTGTGCAGAAATACTTGCCCACCGTGCTCTGAAGCAAATGGGAACTTTTTATATACTTAATTAAGTCCAGGTTCTTGGAGGAGAGGAAAATCAACAGGCAAGGTCCATCCAAGCTGGATTTACTCCTTTTGATTGCTTTCTCAATCAGAATCAATAGCTGTAGCTAAACGGATTCTGTAGAAATCTGCATCGATGATAGTCTGCCAGAAAGAACAGCTGAACTGATACCCCCGTGTACACACACATCTCCAGATTACAAAGACCAAACTCTTTCTAGCTAGTGCTAATAAGGTAACAGTTCGGATCTTGATAGAAATAGTTTGTGTTGAAAGGATAGAAGCTCTATAACTCTGAAAGATGAATTGGGATTGTGGCATTCCAAAAATGTATAATTTAACTGAATCAGCTCAGTGCTCCTCAGCTCTCGGGCAGACAAATCATGCAGCCAGTGGATGCCACCAATTACAATTTAAAAACTAAAGTTGTAATGATTTTTCATTTCCAGAATTGTTCTTACTCTTTTTTTTTTTTTTTTTTTGGTCATAATAGCATTTCATTTTCCTGTTCTATTACAATGATATCAACACTAAAATCTAATCTTTATCAGGCATTAGATTTCTTTTTTTTTTTAATTTTTTAATGTTTATTTTAGAGAGAGAGAGAGAGAGAGAGAGAGAGAGAGCATGAGTGGGGGAGGGGCAGAGAGAGAGGGAGACACAGAATCCAAAGCAGGCTCCAGGCTCTGAGCTGTCAGCATAGAGCCCAATGCGGGGCTCGAACTCACAAACTGTGAGATCATGACCTCAGCTGAAGCTGGACGCTCAACCGACTGAGCCACCCAGGTGCCCCTGTGGGCATTTCTTATGCATAAGGCTTGTTACAGACACTACATATTTCTGCGATTTTTGCTTCTATGTGATAGCCAGGGTGTAGCAGCTAACATTCCCTTGACATTATTAATTTTTGCCAAATCTTTGAATAAGTGACTTTTTAAAATCTCTTATAGAATAAAGTAGGAGTAACTAAAACGGTGGGAAATGGTTTCTTAAAATGAAACTTGTCACTGTTTTACAGACCAGTTGTCTTTCTTGTAATTATTCCAAAGAATAATTATTTGCAGTGGCACTCGTGACATTTTAATCATCTTCATGATTTCATTTATGTCAAGTTAGATATATCTAGGACGTGTTTATAGATTTTTTTCAGACACAGAGGAGATACCCATCAATCCGGACTCAAATCCAAGCATAAAACAACGTACAAACATGCAAATGCCGAGAAGAATGAGACCAAGTATTCTCCAAGGGTGGTAGAATAAACATAATGCGCACCAAGGTGTGAAGAATTATAAATATGAACGAAGAGAAGAAGCATTGAACTGTATGAATGCTGCAGGATCCATGGCACTATAATAGGACCAGCCCAGAACTTAGCAGTATACAACAAAAAACAGCAACTTGCTTATACTCGCTGTCTGTGGGTCAGAAATTCAAAAAGGGCACAGTGGTAAAAGCCCTCGTTGCTCTACAAGGAGCAGCCATGAGTAGAATGGCCAAGCCAACTGGAAGGCCTGGTGGCGGGAACAGCAGGAGCCTGGGGCAAGGTGGTGCCTCCAGAGGGATGGCCTTGGAGTTGTCCACCCTTACACAATGGCCCGGGACTGCAGGGAGCAAGGTGCAAGCTGCCTGGCTTCTCCTGGCCTAGCCACGTTCCGTGGAGTCCAAGTGAGTCAGGAAGGCCCATCCAGACTCAGTGCCAGGGGACTTAGACCCTGCCTCTTGGGGAAATAGAAAGTATTTGGTACCATCTTTAAAACAGTCACATTAACAGAATTTTTATTTTCAGTATGAATTCATTTATCTGTATTTAATCCCTTTTTCATCCTGGTATCTAATAACAATAATAATAGTAAGTTCTCTTCCTTTTTCTGCGGCTATATTTGCTCTTTTTTTTTTTTTTTTTTTTTTTTTGAAGTGTAGGAACTGGTGTGTTATAAGTGGCAGGACCCTAGGGATATAGCTGTGTTAAGAGGTGACTTCTGATATATTACTGATTAGTTTTGAAATAAAGTAAAAATACATTTGTTTATTTTTTTTATTTAGACAGCAGGGGAGAGGGAACAAGAATCTTTAAAAAAATTTTTTTTAAAAGTAACAAATGTACTTTTAACTGATCTGCAGATAAAAGCTACTCAGAGCACGTCAGTAACCGTTTCAGCCCTTACTCTGTCAGGGCCGTGTCCCGTAGAGTCTTCAGGATCTAGGGTCATGGGCTGATTTCATCATTTCACATCATCCACAGTATTAGAAAAACAAGGCATTGTTAATCGGTTTATATGAAATGCCTTGCCGGCAGCCAAATGCAGTTCCTTATATTCCATATTTTTTCTTTAGCTCTTCTACTTTGTTGATGTAAGCTTTCATGGCATCTTCCTTGGAAGTCCCTTTCAGCTGATTCCAGACATCCCACTTGGCCTTGCCTTTGAGATCCAGCAGTCGGGCCGTTCTGTGTTTATGTCCCCCACAGTTGCTTGTTTGTAGTGGCCGTAGATGAACAACATCTCATCATCTGCTGGCTTGGTCTTGAGATGCTTAAACATCCTCAGCAGCTTTGTCAAACTCAGCCTCAGACGAGCCGGCAGGGTCGTGAGGATTCCAGAGAGTGCGTGGAGGTGGCCAAGAGCAGGAAGCGGTAGTCAAAAAATTTTTTCTTTAAGTGGGGCACCTGGGTGGCTCAGTCAGTTGAGCATCCCCCTCTTGGTTTCTGCTCAGGTCATGAACTCGTGGTTCATGAGTTTGAGCCATGTGTCAGGCTCCTTGCTGACCGTGTGGAGCCTGTTTACGATTCTCTCTCTCCCTCTCTCTTTGCCTCTCCTCTGCTCACTCTCTCTGTGTCTCTCTCAAAATAAATAAATCAACTTAAAAAATTTTTTTTTAATGTTTTTTAAGTTTATTGTGAGAGAGAGAGAGCAAGTGTGCATGGGCAGGGGAGAGACAGAGAGGGAGAGAGAGAATCCCAAGCAGGCTCCATGCTGTCAGCACAGAGCCCGATGTGGGGCTTGATCCAGTGACCCTGGGATCATGACCTGAGCTGAGATCAAGAGTCAGATGCTCAACCAACTGAGCCACCAAGGCACCCCTAAAATAAAAATTTAAATGTCAATTGGGCATATTAAATAGTTATCATGTGTAATTTATAACCCAACTTTTTAGGAGACTGACACTTTTCCTAAACTTGATAACCAACTTGCCAGGTGTTAGGATGCGCATCCAAATTCCTAGAGTTGAAATAGAAGCCAGAGGAAAAAAAGGTAGATCTAGGGACAAAGTGAATCTTGACAATAGCAGGCAGGAACCCACATCCAGAGGAAGCCAGCAGGCTATCCAGTTAGAAGGACACTGGACTAAGAAGTGAAAGGCTTCAAGTTCAGTCCATGCCTTCCAAGTCACTATGATGTACTTGAGCAAGCCACTTGACTTGGTCATTTTGTTTCTTCATCCATAAAGAGTTTGGCTAGGTAACCTCAGGATGGCTTCCTTCCAGTTTTGGTAACGCTCTGACTTTATTTCAAGTCCCTCCTACTGTGCTCTTAACAGAGCAGCTCTTAAAATATGTATGAAAAGAAGTTAGGAAAAATAATTGAATGAGCGTTCCTTGGTAATCAACTTTCTTTTACAGGCACTTTCCATGTTTCAGTGCATTTTTACACATAATAAAATGCCTAAACTAAGAGAAGAAAGATATAAGAAAGAGCTTGAAGAGAAGGTGTAAATAGATTACAATTAAAATTTGGGGTCCAGAGAGAGCTTCCTGGTCAACTTGAGAGATGTTCAGTAACGATGTCTGTCTAGGGCAATGACAATTGCCAGTGTCCCTCCCCTCTTCCTTCTCTATTCATTTAGCCAGAGAAAAGGTGTTTTCCCTTTGATAGGTAGGTTGAACAACAGCCAACCTCTCAGTGCCTGGGGCAAGCATGCACATGGGCCACTGGGAGGGGACATCTGTGCCTGTTGAACTGAGGCTTAAGGAGCTGTGTTGTGTTTGTCTAGGGTGGCAGGGGCCTTGCCTAACCATGAGCCCTATCAATAATCCATGGCCCTGTGGAGAAAGAACCCTATTAATAAGAAATGCTGGCTGTTCGTAGAAGACAGAGCCAATGATGCCCTTGTTCCAGGGAAACAGAATATGCTCAGACTGACGCAGCACTCTCTGAACTTTCCAGTTACGTCACCAGATAGCTTAGATCAGAGGCAATTTTAGAAGATGCATTCAACATACGACTCTCCTTTTGGCCATCCTAATTTGTTGGGGTCAACGTCTGGTCAGAAGCACACTACCAGTTTGTCAATTACACCTCCTTAAAGAAAATGAAGGGAGGGAGGAAGATATTTGACCAGGGATTCTCTTGTTTGACTTTAAGATTGGTTAAGGGCACTCAGTTATTTTGGAGAGTTGGGCTTTATATCAGGTCACTAAGTATGAAAATCTGGGTTTTACATCCAATATGGAGGACTAAAAAACAACAGAATTCCCAGATCTGTTTTTTGATTCCATTTAAAGCTCATAATCTTCTAGGTCTGTCTAGTTCTTCTTTATGGTGACGTTTAATTATTAATCCTGCCTTACTTTGAGGTTCTAATTTAAGAGTCCATTAATAGATTGTTCACTAGGGAATTTGCCAAAATCACAGCAGGACAAGGTCATTAGCGTATGATGGCTAGGAGCATGGACTTGGAAGCAGACGGACCTGGGGCTAAAACCAGGCTCCACCACCACTTGCCGGCTGAGTGACCTTAAGAACTTAAAACCCTGTCTAAGTCTCTATTTCCTCCTCTATATGTATCATACTCATAAAGTACAATAATGTAAAGCATGAAGTAAGACAAGAAGTAAGCATTCAATAAAGGCTAGATATGTTAGTTGTTGTTTTTCTTAATTATTCATTTGACAAATAGTTATTGAGTGTTTAATATGTGCTAGGCATTGCTTTTGGCACTAGGGATGTAGGAATACTCAGCTTTGATAACTCATGAAACTTGCATTGTGGAAGCAAAGGAGACCAAAAATAAAGAATCAAGTGAATATACTTTTGCAGGAGGTAAAAAAAAACAAACAAAAAACAAAAAACAAACAAACAAACATAAAGAAAAAAAGAGAAGAGTGATGGAGATGGGAAGGGGGGTAGTAGCACATTACCAGTTTCTCCAGTTTCTCTAATCAGATGACATTTAAACAGGGAACAAGAGGATGTAAGGGTGGAAGCCATATGGACATTTAAGGGAAGATCATTATGGGAACAAGAAAGTGCATATGCAAAGGCCCTGAGGCAAGCATGTGCTTGGTGTGTTCAAAAAAGAGTAAGGAAGAAAGTTCAGCCTTCTATAGCAGTAGGAGATGAGGTCAGGGAAGTGACAGGAAGCAGTCAGAACATTACAGACCTTCCTTCCTCCCTTCCTTCCTCTCTTATTTTCTTCTTCCCTTCCTTTTTTAAAAATCCAGGTATCACTGACACACTGGTCAAGTGTATTTCTGAGCAGACTTTGACCCTGACAAAGTAGGCTGGCTGGAAGGAGAGTCAGATGTTGATTGTGTCTTCTATAAAACAGCTGTAGGACTTTATAGACCATGATGACTTTGGATTTTACTGCGATGAGATAGGGAGCCACTGACAGGTTCTGAGCCAGGAGAGTCAAGAAAAGACAAAGTTTAGGGAGGATTACTCTATCTTCTGCATGAAGAATATAGGATATATATAGTGAGGCAACCAGGGAAATAGGGAAAACAGTTAATACAATCATCCTCACGAGACATGATGGGAGTCCGCACTAGAATGGCCATAATAAATGGGTGAGAAGAAATTCTAATCTGTATATATTTTAATTAAAGAGCCACCAAAACTTGCAGATAGGTAAAATGTGGGTCTGGGAACAGAAAGTAGTCAGAGGACTTTAAGGTTTTGGCCTGAGTAGCAGGTAGAATGAGGTTGCTACTTCCCAAGAAGTCAGCCAAAGGCAGTGACAAATCTGGCAATATGAGGTGAGGGTGAGAGAGAAACCAAGAATTTTGATTTGGATAAAACGAAGTCTGAATTGTCTCTTGTGTATCCAAGAGAAAATGTCAAATAGGCACTTTGATCCACCAGTCAAGAGTTTAGCAGAGAAGTCAGAGTGTAAGAGAAAACCATGAGAATTGTCGTAACCATTAGAGCTGTTCACCAATATTTCTAGGCCCGTCACAGGACTGTACTTTCTACCCCCTTAAAGTTTAGCATAGCCATGTGACTCGATATGGCCAATGAGTTGAGGGCAGAAATGATTGCATCACTTCGGGCGGAAGCTTTAAGCTGTATGCGTGTGATTCACCATGGTTCCTTCTCCTGCCCAGGGGATTGTGGACACATTTGTTGCCCTGGCTCCCTGGGTGACTGATGCCTCTACCGACTCAGGATGGAAATTGACAGTGAACAAAAAATCTTTATTGTTCTGAAGCCTTGAGACTTGAGGGTAGTTTGTAGAAAATTCTTCCTTACTCTGAGAACCGTGTACGAAACTAAAAGTGTTATTAAACCAAGGAACTGGGTAAGACCATGTAGGCATGAGGGTTAAGGGTAATGAGAAGAGGACTGAGGGGCTGAGTCCTGCAGCATCCCGACACTTAGAGGTGGGGAAGGAAAGGAAGTTCCAGGGAAGGAGACTGAGAAGGAGCAGGTGCCAAGGGGAATTAAGAGATCCCAGGAAGAAAATGCCTCAAGAGGGAGGAAGTGATGAACTGCGTCAAGTAAAACCAACCAGCTTCTAAGGCGAGAATTAGGAAATAAGCAACGGGTTTGGCAACATGGCAGCTACCGGTGACCTGACACAGATTTTGTGAAGGGGGTGGGAGCAAGCATCTGCCTGTCCTGGGTTCAGGCATGGATGGGATAGAAGGAATGAAGACAGATAGACAAGACAGACAAAGGAAGTGTTTCTGTTAGGAGAAGCAAAGAGTGGAGGAGTCAAAGGAGGATGTTTTAAGTTAGAAGATTATAGCAAGAAAGAATTGCCTGGTAGAGAGGAAAATATTAACATGACAGGACACTGGACAATGTCAGGAGTGATGTCATCCACAGGCAGAGATGGAGATCAGGTGGTCAAATAGGCTGGAATGTGGTCGGTCTTCCAAGGTAGGAGGAGAGAAGCCAAACTATAAAGGTACAGATAGGCCAGTAGGTGTGGTGGTGAAGTAAAAGGTCTCTTTTGATTTGGTTCCATTTTTCAGTGAAATAAGAAGTGAAATCATTAGTTAAGAGTGGGGGTGATGAGGGGCGCCTGGGTGGCTCAGTCGGTTAAGTGTCTGACTTTGGCTCAGGTCATGATCTCGCGGTCCGTGAGTTTGAGCCCCGTGTCGGGCTCTGTGCTGACCGCTCGGAGCCTGGAGCCTGTTTCAGATTCTGTGTCTCCCTCTCTCTCTGACCCTCCCCCGTTCATGCTCTGTCTCTCTCTGTCTCAAAAGTAAATAAACGTTAAAAAAAAAAAAAATTAAAAAAAAAAAAAAGAGTGGGGGTGATGAAAGTGAGCATGGTCTACAAAGTTCTATGTGTTCTGGCTGCTCCCTGCCGCCTCTGACCTCATCTCCTTCCACTCTCCCCTTACCTTCTCCACTTCTTCTAGCTGCACTTTCTTCCTTGCACTTGCTCGAACACAGCAAGCACGCTCCTGCCTCAGGACCTTTGCACATGCAGTTCCCTGTGCCTGGAATGCTCTTCCTTTGCATGTCCACAAGGCCAACTCCCTTATATCCTCTTGTTCTTTGTTTAAATGTCATCTTATCAGAGAAACGTGCCGAACTAGCCAGTCAAAAACACCACCTCCTCCTGCCCACCTCTATCATTCTCTGTCCCTTTTCCTGCTTTATTCTTTGTCATTACCTCTATCACCTATCTGAAAAATATATTTGCTTGTTTATTCATTTCTGGCTCTCCGTGTCCCCAGAATTTAAGCTCCGTGAGTGCCAGGACTTTGTTTTGAGGAGGGGGGAGAAGGTCTACAATAAAAGGCTAGGAGAGTGGGATTGTTGACAGGAACAGATTAGGATTACCAGGTGGCTCTCAAGGAATGCAAAGGTTAGTGGTCATGAATTTAAAACGCTGTGTCTTTTCTTCAATATGCCAACATTTAACAGCTGTCTTGTTTTCTACCTAGAAAAATATTCAGCTTCATGGGCAAAGAGAAAGAGGCAAGAAAACAAAAAGTCATGAGAGCCCTAATGAAATGCTTTGGGTTGCCATCTGGGAGTTGCAGAAGGCACTCCAAGAACCCCAGAGCCTGATATCTTGGTTAAGTTCTTTGCTTCCAGATACATTTCCACTTCTCCGCCATCCACCTCCTGTTAGACAGTAGTGTTTTCTTTTTAGGAAATTCAACGGAGCAGTCTGGACCAAGGAACAGACTTTCCTGCTCTCCTTTCAAAAGGCTGAACACTAAGATGCTGCCTTTACCTGCAGCTTTTTGGTCTCTCTATATGAAGTTGAGTGTCTGACGTGTCCCTTTTCGGATGGAGCCACCTTGAAGAGAGGAACAAGTCTTGCTTATAGTATGGCTAATTTATGTATAAGTTTACGTGGCAACTGACTAGAAAAGGGGAATATGACAGAAATTGTGTTCTCATCACTTGCTGAAGGAGACATGCGCCACACCTCTGGAACAAAAGTGAACTATCAGTGTGATGTGCTCTCCTTCCTGGGATTATCTCGAGACTCCCTGCCCACAAAGGATACGGTTTTGGTGCTCCTGGGTCCTAACGTTTTAGTAAGTTATTGCCTTACATTTGTTTGGAAGACCCAGCCCAACAGCATCGGTCAGCCTTCACAGACGTGCAGTGCGAATGGACCCTCAAATCTCAGTGGCTGAGAATGACCAAGTTTGAATCCCACTCAAGCTACAAGGCCATCGTGGTGGGCTGACTCCCGGATAACATGGCGGAAGCCATCTGGAACGTGGCTGGTCAGTGACAGAAGACAAATGTGGCAAAGCACAAAGCGCTCTCAAACTTTCGCTCGTAAACGTTTGCACGTCTCGCACTCCAGTGGCAAAAGCAAGTCTCACGGCCACCCATGCCTTCAGTGAGTTGGGAAAGTAGAATTTTCTCTCAGGAAGGACGAGCAGATATTATCGGTAAACTGCAATGGAGTCTGGTCTCCCCGGAAAAGGCTCATCGCTCCTTCCTTTGTTTCACCTCTAGAACTTCTGTATTTTTGAAAAAAAAAAATTAATGTTTATTTATTTTTGAGAGAAAGAGAGAGGGATGGAGAGGCAATGAGACAAAGAGGGAGACACAGATCCAAAGCAGGATCCAGGCTCTGAGCTGTCAGCACAGAGCCTGATGCAGGGCTCAAACCCACGAACTGTGAGATCATGACCTGAGCCAAAGTTGGACACTTAAGCGACTGAGTCACTCAGGTGCCCCTAGAACTTCTGTACTATTACACAGGGTATTATAACTGTTTTGCATGACTACCTCCCCAACTACAAGGACACTTTGTGAGGATAGCCTTTTATTATTGTCTTGTCACCTACACAGTGTCTGGGACGTAGGAGATGCCCTGCTGATTGAATGATATAGGGTGAATTGAATGGAATTGGATGGATTGGATCAGAATGATGTAAAACAGAGTAGAGTAAAACCTTGGTTTGCAAGCCTAATTCATTCCAGAAATATGTTTGTAATCCAAAGCACTTGTATATCAAAGCGAATTTCCCCATAAGAAATAATAGAAACTCAGATGATTCGTTCCACAACCCAAAAATATTCGTATAAAAATGATTACAATACTGTAATATAATACAAAATAATAAGTAAAATGCAAAATATAAAGAAAAATAAACAAATTAACCTGCATTTACCCTTGAAAACCTTCATGGCTGGTGTGAGGGAGACAAGAAAGAGGAGGGTTATTGTGAGGGACAACTTTCAGTATCACTAACGGATGTTGACTATAGTACAGTATTAGTAAACTCTTGTCATACGCTGGATTTAATGTAACTGGCAATAAGGCAGCAGAGGAAAGGGTCTCTATCGGCAGGCAGCCTGACCTAGAATGAAGCAAAGCATTCCTAAGCTTCCTCTTGTCGGGAAAAGCAAAGGACTGTCCATAGGTGCTTTGAACTGACAAAAAATACACTAGTCCCAGCTGTGGGCACCCTCCAACTTTCTGGAAAATCATTGATTTCTGCCAAACACTGCAGCCTGAGACCAAACATCTGAGCATGGGAAATGATCACCCACAATCCCACAGAGAAAAAAAGAGAGAGAGAGAGAGAGAAGAACAAATAGAGAGTGAGAAGAACCACTGGCTCAGTTTTGATCATGTGACATTCAGCATCATAAAGTACTCGTATGGCAAGACATCACTCGTTGATCAAGTTAAAATTGATTAGAAATGTTTGCTCACCTTGCGGAACCCTCGCAGAACAAGTTACTCACAATTGAAGATTTTACCATATTTGAATCCACGTGTTGATTTGTGTATAAACAAATAAGCCTGAATAGAGTATAGCATAAGGTAAAATTAACCTCGATGCAAATTTGAATACAGAGATCTGTTTGCTCAATGATGATGCTTTACTGATGAGAAAATTAAAGCCAAAGTGGAAGAGAGGACTGTGGTCCCAGGTCACACACAGAGCCAGTGAGGAAACCAGGACTCCATGGCCCTAGTTTGGTTCTGTTCCCCTCTTACCCTGAACTACCTTTTGAAAAAACACAACCACCACCACAAATCACCAAGGTATTTACTTGGTATTTATTTATAAATTACATATTCAAAATTAAATTTAAAATAATAAAGAAGGATAAGCAAAATCCATTCTCCCCATATCCTGCCTCTACCCCACTTCTGGACAAGTAACCACTGTTGACATCTAGTTATGTATCTTCCGGAAATTTTCCACCCACACGCAAGCATATAATGTGATTACTTTTTACACAAATCATACAATACACACGCCAAGTGCTTTTTAAGTTTAACAATATATTCTGAACACCTTTAGTGTCAGTCTATGTGAATCTATGCCCTTGCTTAATGGCTATGTGATATTCCATTATGAATATCATAATTTATGTATCTAGCTAGCTATTACATACATTTAAACATTTCATATCTTTTAATATTACAAATGGTGAAATATCACTATGGGCCCAGGACTCTCTAATTTACATCTCAAGCCCTGACCTCTCCCCCAAACTGTTAATGCTATCTGTCGACTTGGTATCTTCACTTTTAATATCTAGTAGGTATCCAAACCTTAGAAGGCAGAAAGAGAATTCTTGCCTGCAGTCATCAAACTTTTCCTTTCCTAATCCTGTTCTCAATTAATGATATCTCCATCCACCTGGTAATACAGGCTGAAATATTAGCCGTTCTTATTTCCTGTCTTTTCCTCCACTTTCAAATCCAATTTCTCATTTGTCTCCATCTCCAAAATGTGTCATGAACTCACCCACTTTCTCTGATCTCCATTACCATTGCTCTGGGCTAAGCTCTTCTCATGCTTCATTTGGTTTATTGCAACAGCCTTCTCACTACTTTCCCCAGTTCCACCCTGCAAAGTAGCCAGAGTGATCTGACGTTGTTTTTTATTATCAATCAACCATGTAAATAAATGAATACACACACAAATACCTGTATATGTATATACACACACTAACAATTGAACTATATCTATTTTTTTTAATGTATATTTATTTTTGAGAGAGAGAGAGCACGAGCAGGGGAGGGGCAGAAAGTGGCGGGGGGACAGAGGATCCAAAGCGGGCTCCGTGCTGACAGAAGAGAGCCCAACGTGAGGTTCAAACTCACGAACTGTGAGATCACGACCTGAGCTAAATTCGGATGTTTAACTGACTGAACCACCAGGTGCCCCTATATTTGTTTTTATATATTATATAGTCATACATTTTAAAATTTGTGTTATTTCAATATATATTTTAGTCATACCGTTATATATTTACTATGTCTAGTTAAATATCTGTCATTCTTAACATAGCATTTATACATTGTATATGTAATAAAACAAATACCAAATGCACCCATCACACAGCTTAGGAAAGAGAATATTACAAATAAATAAATTTGAAGCCCCATGCATGCCCTTCCTCAGTCATGTTCGCTTCTCTCCTCCAAAGGTAGCTACTCTCTTGAATTTTGTGTTTCTAATTTGCCCTGCTTTTTACTGTTCTTGCTACCTATGTAATTTGCCCTATATGCTATAGTAACTAATGCTCATCAAGGTCTCTGGTTTTCCTCTCCTTCTGCACACCCAAAACCTTGATATTAGACATAATCATCCAAACTGATTTGGTTGGTGAAATGTAAGCAGAAGAGACACGGCTGGAAATGTCTTTATTTTACACTCATCCTGAAATATAGTGTCACAATATGTATTAATCTGGGTTTACAATTGTGTCCTAAAAACCTTCAGTATATGTTTCCATTGTCTTCTGGCTTCTAATCTTGCTGTGGAGAAGTCACCTGTAAATCTAACCACCATATCTTTGTGGTAATCTACCTTTTCTCTTTGGCTGCTTTAAAAATATTCTTTTCTTTTTGCCTTTTGCAATTTTACTTTGATATAGTGGAGCTATGCATTTCTTTTTATTTATCGTACTGCTAATACTTTGGGTAGCCTGAGTCTAAGGATTGATATGTTTTAATAATTCTGTTCTCAGTTCTCAGCATTTAACTCAAACAACTTCCTCCTCTCCTCTCTCTGCCTTTTTACAAAGCTCCAATTTCATATATGTTGGACCTTCCCTCTCTATCTGCCTTGGTGCTTAACATCTTTATATATTATCTGCCTCTCATTCTTTCTGAGCTGTGGCGTAGATGTCTTCTGGTTAACTCACACTCTCTTCAGTTGTGCCTAGTCTGTGTGTCTTTCACTCCATCCACTGAGTTTTAACCTTATGTTATTTTTCCTTTTATTTCTAGATATCCTTTTATGTAACCTACTTGATAAAATCTTATAGTTTCTTGTTCTTTGCTCATAAGTATAAGCCTCTCATACTTCTTTAAACATATTAAACATTAAACATAGTCTATGTGATCATTCAGATGCTCTGTTTTGGCAATCTGTTGTGGGCATTTTGTTTTTGTTTGTTTTTGTTTTTGTTTTGGGGGTGGGGGGTTGCCTGTTCTCACAGCCTCCTGTTTCCTTGCATTCTGTGAGATTTTTGTTTATGAGCTCATTATCTTTAAAACTCTATCAAAGAGAGTCCGTTGAGTCCCTGGTTGAACTTACATTCTTCTTGCATTTGTTTCTCCCAGTTGCCTTATGGGGACTAACAACCAAGGACCTTGGTTTTTTTTTTTTTTTTTAGTTTTACAATGTTTTAATGTTTATTTTTGAGAGACAGAGACAGAGCACAAGCAAGGGAGGGACAGAGAGAGAGGGAGACACAGAATCCGAAGCAGGCTCCAGGCTCTGAGCCATTAGCACAGAGCCCGATGTGGGACTCAAACCCACAAACCATGGGATCATGACCTGAGCCGAAGTCAGATGCTTAACCGACTGAGCCACCCAAGAGCCCAACATAGGACCATTTAAATTAAACTCTTCCTTTGGGATACTATGAATTCTTTTTTACTTTCCACCTACCTTCAAAGTCAAGATGGGCACATTTTCAGACTTTCTTTTCTTCTTCCATTATTTTCTTATGAACACTTACTACACTCTGTTTTATTTACATATCTTCCTACGCATCTACTCCCTTATCTGTCCATCACCCACAGTGTTTTGGATGCATTTGAAAGTACATGCCCCCCTAAGCACTTCAGCATACATGTAGATTATTAATTGAGTCAATATTTATTTATAGTTCTTTCTTTTGGGAGAATAAAATTAAATTACACAAAATAGATGGATTTAGAATTTTCTGTTTCATGAGTTCCAGTTTTCTCAAGATATAGAACATAACATAACACCAGAAAGTCTTCTCCTACCCTCCGCAATGAGCACCTGTCCCCCATCCCTAACCCTAGAGACGTCAATTGTTCTGACTTTTTTCCTCCTTCGATTAGTTTAGTGCGTTCTAGAATTTCATGTAAATAGAATCATACATTTTGTGCTCTTTTGTGTGAGGTTTCTTTCACTTAGCATAACGTTTTTGAAATGTATTCATGCTGTTAAGTGTACCTGTAGTTTGTTCTTCCTTTATTGCTAGCTAGTATTCTATTGTATACATACACCACAATTTGTTTATCCATTCTTGTGTTGGTGAGCTCTTGACCTGTTTCCAATAAATAAAGCTTCTGTGAATATTCCCACACAAGTCATTTTGGGGACGTACGTTTTCATCTTCCTGGGTAAAGACCTCAGGAATAGGATTGCTGGGTCATAGCATGGGATTATGTTTAGTTTTATAGGAAACTTGCAGACCATCTTCCAAAGTGGTAAAACTTTTATATTCCCATCAACATTCTATGGGAGCACCTGCTTCGTCTTTCTGCACTGTGGTTTCTTTTCTTGTTCACTCTTTAAGATCCATCCTTTTGGGAACTGAGCTTTATATGGAGGGTTCTTATTATACTCCCAGCTTGGGTGGGCCCTAGCCTTCATCTCCTTCTGTGTGCCTTGAGCATCAAGCAAAACAAAGAGTAAAAATCACTACAGATGAGCAAACATCCTTAGTATAAAAACCAGTTCTAAGGATGTACCTCCTAGGATTCCTGTTTTCATTTCATTTTGGCATCTGCAAATTCCTTACTTGTTTGCAAGACTTTTAAAGTATTAGAAATATAAAATTATTGGAATTTTTAGTTGTTTTTAATGGAAGGGATTCATTTCCCATTTTAATGAGATTAGATTTCATTTAGGAAATCTAGTCTGTCATGCTATCACTAATTGGAAGTCTCTAGAACATGCTTTTTAAAATGTAAATCAGATGACGCCACACCTCTGATTAAAATTTTCCATTGGTTTCATATGGCACTTAAGACAAAACTTCAACTTCCTATTTTGACCTTCAAGGCTCTTCATGATATGACTTGTACTTCCTTCCACGTTTTCATCTTAACATGTGACATTCTTCCTACATTGGCCTTCTTTCTGCTCCTCAAACACACCCAGCTTGTCTCCATCTTAGGTCACTGCTGATACCTCCCTCCCCCACTAATCACCTCCATCCCAATAGTCTAAATTATTTCCTTGTAGCTCTCATCACTGTAAGAACTCATGATATCATTTACTTTTATATTTGCTTGTCTGTCTTGCCGTGTTAGAGAATTTTCCAGGAAAGCAGAGATTGGGTCTCTTTATTTCACTTCTGTTTCCCCAATGCCTAAAACTGTACTTGTAACCTAGATGACAACCAACAGCTGTTAAAGGAATGAGCAAATGAATGTGTCCTTCAGAAAATAATCTTAGATACATATTTTATATATATTTTATATTCACTGTAAGTGTAGTTATGCCTGATTATTAGATATTAAGTTTTTATTTCAAAAAAAACCCTGATTTCCTTTTACCTCTCCTTTACCTGGTGTTGTTTGGATTCTTAAAAACATATATATAAGCATATTATTTACTTACTGCAGGGGCATTACTGTTTGTTGTGTAAAGAGGATGCTGGTTTTCAAAGGACTGAGAACCACTGTGCTAAGTGCTCATGATTGTCTCTACTTTAAGCACCAGACCTATATTTGTCCAATGTTCTACTAAATATCTCGCCCTCAGATACTGCGTGGCATTCTAAATTTAACGTGTCCAAGGCAAACCTCATCATCTGGCTCAACAAAACTCCCTCCCTGTGCTTGGTTCCCGAATGTTACACTCTTGATCATCAGCATCCCTGCCTCATCATTTGATCAGTTATCAAGTATTATCATCTGTCTCCTTGACATCACTTATGATTGTCCCTTTCATGCCCCATCACCATGTCTTAATTCATCATCTTACCCCTGGAACCTTCAACACTCTCCTTTTAGGTCTTCTGCTACCCTTCTATCACTCTTAGTCATAGACAATATAAATGTGAAGCATTTTATGGATATCCAGTACCAGGGAGGCTACTGTGCATTGGCCATTTTCCAAAATTCATAGTATGAAGTAATCTTTCTAAAGCTTGAAATCTGACGATATTCCTTGGGCCACATTGCCTACCAAAATAAGTCCATTCCCCTCAGCCTGGCTACCACCCTTTATAACTAGGCCCATTCTTAGTTCTCCAGACTCTTCTCCAAACCCCCCACTCATGCTCTTACACTTCAGCATTTTTCGGTTCTCACACATGTTCTTATGTGCCTAAGTGGATTTGGACATATTTCCTTAGCAAGAGTCATCCTTGCCCCATCTTCTTGCTGTTGAAATCCATAATCATCCTTCAAAAGTTAGCTCAGCTCTCTATTGCTTCCACTGTGGAGCTGCCCTCCTCTCGTCAGGCTGAATTGCCTGGGTCTTTTCTCTTCCCCTGAATGTCCTTTTATCATCACACTCACTGTGCTGCACAGTAACTTTTTATGCACATCCTCCCGACTGTAATGCCAACTTTTTATAACATCCCAACTAGCTCCATGCTCAAAAGAGACCAGACACCTGAGAGATACACAACAAACATCCCTGGAGAAGATGAACGAGTCTTGTACTTCTAGGTTATCTTTCTTCTAAGAAGCATTGTTTCCAGTCTCCAGTTTATGAGCTTGAATTAATATTTCCTCATAACATTTCCCCATGGTACTTTAGACCATCCTTTTTATGTTTCTTTTGTAGGTCCTTAGAGAGGAAGTTAATTAGACCATCCATACTCAGTAAAATGACTGCCTATCTGCCAGGGGCAGAACAATGAGCTTGAAAATAAACAAAGAAATAATCCCTGGTGCTGTGAAGCTCACAGTCTTATGAGCACATGACAGCATCATAGGACTTTAGGTCTGGAAGAGACTTGCAAACTTTAATCCAGCCCATCGTGTTATGGAAGAGGAAACTGAGTGGAGGAGAGGCCTTGCAGGCAGGCCATAGTAAAACTAGGCTAGAACCTAAATTTCCTGGTAGGAGTAATACAACACACACACACATACACACAAACACACACACATATGAGGAAGAGTAGAAGAATGATATAAGTGCATGAAGCATTAATGTTTAGTCAGGAAATGAAACCTACATAAAAAGTTGGAAACACTAGCAAAGTGGTGAGACCATTGTCTAGCCTTGGACAAGCAATGTAAACTCTTTGTGCCTCAGTTTCCTCATTTATAAAATAGGGGTAATAATGGCTTCCTTGCAGGTTGTTGTAGGAATTACAAAAAGATGAATGTATAACACTCTATTAGCTAAGGATGCTTGGGTTGGAAACACCACAAAACCCGATCTATAGTATCTTAAACAAATAAGGCCTTGTTTTCATATTAAAGTTCTGGGAACAGGTGGCCGCTGGTGTTCATCCAGTGACATGTGTTGTTGAATGTTTCTCGGTCTTTTCTTAGGACTGTGGTTTCGTGGTGGCCACACAACTGACAAAGATCCAGACATCATGCCTGCATTCAAGACAGCAATGAGGAGAAAGGTCTTGCTAGGATATTTATTCCTTTAATGGGGACAGAAAGTTTACCAAGAAACGCTAGCAGACTTCTGCTTGTCACCTGTTCCTGTGCTATCATATTATCCCAAGCTAGACAAAAAGCTACAAAAAAGCGAGTATTTGGCTTTGAAGCCTCTGTAGTGGGGACATGGAGGAAAAGTGAGTTGGGAATAGCTTTTCGCTACTAACGAACAGAACCTTCCATAAGAACCTACCATATAAGAAAAGGCTTAATCAAGGGCTGGTTTTGGAATGTTGAATAAATCTTTGAGGTTTGCTCTGGACCTGTGCCATCATCGTGATCTTTCTGCCCTCAGCGATGAACTTCTCATTACAAAGGATGAACGAGGAAGTATTAGCTGGTTTTGGACGAAACTTCTGGGTTCACTGTACCACTTACTCTTCGCATCTTAGACATTTCTTGAGATCGCCCTGGGATTATGGGAATTTGGCGACTTGAGTCATGAATTCCATTATTTTGGAATTAACCTTCAGGGTATAGATCCAATACTAAGCTGGTCTTTGTATCTATTTTTAACATCTTGGATTGGACGGTAAAAAGGGATTAAGTGAAAATCCAAAACACACTGAGGATTTTCAAGTAATGGAAATATAAGTGGAAACATAAGGAATCAATGTGTTCTTTATCATCCTTAACAGCTTAAATAAAATGACTGACTATTCTCCGAGTCAAAAATAATTCAGAATTTAATTGGCAAAGGTATTTTAAGGTTCTGTCTTTTTCTATTTTTCTCCTGCTTTGGTGAAGCTATGAATTATGTTGCAAACACGGAGCATCCTGGAATAGGAGTTACTAAGACAACGCCTTGAATTAAGAATTAATTGGATTTTTAAAATTCTCCTGGATATATGCACACAAACAAAGCCTAATGGTACTGTGCTTCATTTTGCCTTGGCACATCTTCCTAAAAGAAACCTAGATACTCTTTAAACTTTGAAAGTCAATGTTTTCACACCTCCATTAGTAAGTAGAATCCTTTAAACACCATCAAGGATCTTCTTCCTAAGAGAAAGCTGCTTATTAC
Organism: Panthera leo; assembly: GCF_018350215.1. Lineage (NCBI taxonomy): Eukaryota > Metazoa > Chordata > Mammalia > Carnivora > Felidae > Panthera > Panthera leo. The sequence continues at coordinate 11,808,129 of NC_056683.1, read as the reverse complement.
ACATTACAGAGTTGCATCGGATACTTGTTAGCATACCTCCAGGCTGGCTTCCACCAGATTATAGGAAAGAGCTACTTTCGCCTAAAAGATGATTTCAGAGTTCCCATGATCATCTGTCAGTGGTGCCGCTTTGTTTTCTGTGTGCTTCCTTCCTTTCTTATTGTGAGCACCTGAGGTGCCTCTGAAGTGGGAAATTATGAACCTCGGATCTGAGCTTCGAAAGGGCTGACAGGTGCTACTGATGATATGAACCGAATATTCCAGGAGAATGCTGCTGTCTCTCTGGAAACATAAGCCTTCATGTGGACCCAAAAGGTTAAGGGCAAAGGCACTGTAAAGAGGACGCAACTCAACCTACTTACGTGTCTCAAAGAATCACAGCACAGATTAGCTCACTTCTCCAAGACCATAAACCAGTGGCAGAAGTAAAATTACATCCCAGATCCTCATAAGCTTGAAAAATCCCTCGCACCCTTTTATGGAGATAATGCAGCCATGGTCCCCTCCCCATGGGCTACATTCCTCACCTCTCCGCTGAGTTCAAGCACCAGGCTAGGATGATAGGGCTACAAAAGGGACTGAGACATGATCTTTCTCTTAAAGAGACCACTTAGTTTTTCTCCCTCCAACACTTTGCCCTGCAAGGCTATGAGAAAACTGTCCTTCATTTCCTTCCTCTTGTTTCTTTTGGATCTGGTGACTCCCCAAGCTGTTGTCAATGCAAAACCCCTAGAAATCACAAGAGTGGAGGGTGGGTTAGCGGTGGGAGTAGGGAGGGCTCAGTAGGTTTTGTGGCTTGGGGTGGGGGGTGGGGGAGTTGTAGCTACACCCACCGCACGGTTTTTAGCCATGACTGAAGCAAGGCTTCCAGCCCTTTAATCCGGGCCAACTCTAGAGCAGGCGATGAACAAGGAGGGGCCATCGGCCCCAGTGTTCAAGATTTCCGCTGCATCCATACATCTCATGCCTTGCCCTGCGGGCACCAACAGGGGCTGGGGTAGCACAATTGAGTCAAATGACGATCTCTCTACTGGGAATAGTTGGAATATTACTTGGTTTTCTACATTATAAAATCATGATGGTTGTCTTCATTGCAAAAGAATACATGTCATTGTTAACAGAAAAAGAAAAATGTTGAGCTATAAAGACTTAATATTTTGAAGCCCCACCATCTTTTAAATGAAAGCATGGCAGTGAATTGTTGAAAAAAGGTTTGATAAATGAATATCAATATTTGACCACTGTTTCATGAAAGGCTCTTTTCTCAGCTTAAGCTTTGCAGTGGCACAAGAATAGTAAATATATTCAGAGGATTCACTTGCATTATGTCGGGTATCTTGATTGGTAGGTGTTTTATTTTACCTATTTAATATTATATGTATATTTTGTGCTCATAAATTTGGGAAATGTAAATGAGTATACATTATGGCAAGGACATCTTTGATCTGTAATCATCATAAATTAATGTCTAGTATTCTATGCTTTCTGGACATTATGAAACACAAAAATAAATGCCCTCAAAGAGCTCACAGTCTAGTTGGGGAAGCAGCCATTTCATTGCTGCCAGAAACTGACCTCATTGTCTTGTTAGCAGCTACTGACTGTAGTCCAAGATTCTAAAAAAAGATATTCCAACTCACAGGTCAACTCCAAATTATAGAATAAATACAGTTGCACACTTAACCACTGAGTCTATCGTCTTTTCTCCATTTCTGTGGCTACGCCATACACCGTGCACTCACAGAGAAACATAACGGCTGCCGAGATGTACTACTCACACACTAAGATGAAAGACGGAGGAAATTATTCACAGGGGTCAAGCCATTTGGGCTTTTAAATTACTAGATTATTTATTCAGAGAAATTTTTGCCTTGAATTACCTAAAGATCTGTCTTGGTTCTCTCATTCATTTTATAACTATACCCATAAGAGAAGATTGAGTCATTTCAAAAGAATGCTTGTTTATCCACTTATCTGGTACACTAGAACAAGGAGGCATATTTCTCCAAATCTGGGTTGCTTGGCAACTACATCGGCTTTCCATTCTAGTTAACCAGCAGTGGATAAAGCCTGTTAGAATCCAAGGATTGAGCTAACACAAATTCACGGGCGGCCTCGAGCCAAGGTCAGTTATAGAAGCTACGATCTCAATAGAATTGATGCTTCTTGCATTTGTAGGATAATTAGATATAAGGTCCTCAAATTTGAAAGGACCCAAAATGTTATTTAATTTAAGTGCCATCCTGTCTGTAACTTCACAGAGGAGCTCTGGACCAACCGCTGGATGAACGTCTGCCAAGTTTGGTGAACTATTAAACTTGAAACTTTTTTCAACAATGTACTAGCATGCTTGAGTTTAAACAGATGGTGGGGTTTAAAAACATTAACACTGTTTATATCTCAACATTTTTTGCTTTCTGATTTTTTAAAAGGACACGCATTCTTTTTTACAGTGAAGAAAACCACTGTTACTTATCCCATCAGTTTTTACCCATCAAAGTTCCTTTTTTTACCGAGACAAAAACCTCTCTGTTAATTCTCCCCACTAAAGACAGTTTACCTGTTGGGACCTTGTAGATAAAATCTAATTTCTTTCCTATGTGATAGTCTAGTGATACCTTGTTTTCATCTAAGTTTATCCTTCAGGCTAACTTTTCCATTTCTTCAATCGAATCTCACACACAGAGTGCCAAGTCCCTTCACGATCTGACCACTCATCTCTAGTCTCTAACTAATTTTTACATGTTGTTTTGGAACTGGGATTCTGAGAGTGGAATGGGGCCCTCCAAGAATCACAGAGAAAATTGGGACCATGCCCTAACTTGAGTTGATTCCATGCTTCCAACCAATGCAACTCAAGATTCAGCAAGTTATTTGATATACACAATATTTGAAGTTGATACATATCAATTTTATTGAAGACAGAAACTTCTGTGGCTTACCACGTGCACAACGATGAAACACAGGGTCCCACATCACGTTCATGTGTTTTAGAGTTTTTGAACCCAAATGCAAGACTTTAAACGTATCTTGGCAAACCTCATTTAATTCTGTCCCTCAAGTTAATCAATCAAAATCTTCTGATTCTTTTCTCCAACATAGCCTGTCTTTCAGCTTGGTGTCATATAAATATATGATGAACCACACCATTTATACTCTTCTTCAAGTAAATGACAAAGATGTTTAATGGGGTGGAAAGGGCATGTGGCTCCTGGGTGGCTCAGTCGGTTGAGCAACAGACTTTTGATTTCAGCTCAGGACATGATCCCAGGGGCATGGGATTGACCCCTGCATTGGGCTGTGTGCAGAGCAGGAGTCCGCCTAAGATTCTCTCTTTCTCTCCCTTTGCCCCTCTCCCCCCTATCACACTCATTCTCTCTCTCTCTCTAAAATAAATTTTTAAAAAAATGGGGTGGAAAGGGCAGAATCCCATGGTAAGTCTTGAAACCCATCCCCAGAATGGCAATAACCTATTTATGTACCCTTGATCATAGCCAGTGAAGAAGATTCTAATCCTTGTCTCCAGCCCCAAATCCTCTATCTTCATGGGGAGCATACCATGAAGAACCTTGTCAAATGCCCTGCAGGAGCCAAAAAAGAAAACTAATATATACTTGTCCCTTCCTACATTCAAGTAGCTTTCTATTACCTCATTTGTTTATTCAACAAATATTTGTTCAACATCTACATGCCAGGTGCTCTTCTGGACTCTGGGAAAATACAGCAAAATAGGGTGTTGTGTATGACCATATATCCAAGTCTTACCCTCATTTTGCAGAGTAGAAAAATGAATCTCAGAGATGTGAAGTAACTCCCAATGAACATATACGTGTCAGAGCCAAGATCCAACCTAATTTTGACCGCATAAATGCTTGATGCTATCCATGAAATCAATACTCATTGTAGCTACCCAACTCTCCCTCACTTCAATTTCCTCACCTTTTGCCTTCCATACATAATAGTTTCCTCTTTATTAACACCCTTGTCTCTAGAGTCTATGCCTTAACTATTGGTGACTATTGGTGCGAATTAGAGGCATCGCTGTAGACTGATTGGGCAAATGTCTGGGGCAACCAGCTATCCATTTGTAAGGAATCACTAGCTTTCTGTGTTTTCCTTGCAGCAACTCATGTTCTGGTTCTATCGTCATCCTCTTAACAAGGATCCACCTCTTGCAAAAAATGAACGAAAGTCCTGACGGAACGCAGACAGACTGAAGCATGTTCAACTCCACACTTACAAGTCATAAAATGCAGCTTGATGATAGTGAGTTGTTCACTATGCCATAGCCCCAAATCGTGCCTTGGAGAAGAGGACAAGGGTTGAGGATTTCCACTACCAGTTTTCAGTTCCCAAAGAAAATACTAACAATTGTGTTTAATGCAAATGAAACCAGCAAGGTAGTCCAGAGCCTCTTACATTTGGCTTGATTTGTTGAAGTAACAAATTGAAGTTCACGTGAGGTTCTTTCACAGTTATTATTTTGTTCCCGAATAAAACCATAATTAACTACATTTTTGTTGAAAAAGTAATAACTGAAACTGGATTAAATTTGTTTAGTAGAACAAAGGATGTATAACAAAACAGAAGCCTTCTGGATCTCCCAAGTCTCTCTTTGCCACTCAGAAACAATTGTTGATTATGGTTACCTGTGTGTTCTTCCAGACCTCACATTTTCCATGCACATATTCCATGTATGTGAGGCTTTTTTCCTTGGAGATCTTCCCATATTATTTTTTTAAATATCTATTTATTCTTGAGTGAGAAGAGAGAGTGTGAGCGTTGGGGGGGGGGGGGGTGTGCAGAGAGAGAGGGAGACACAGAATCCGAAGCAGGCTCCAGGCTCTGTGCTGCCAGCACAGAGCCAGATGCAGGGCTCGAACCCACGAGCTGCGAGATCATGACCGAAGCCAAAGTCTGACACCCAACCGACTGAGCCACCCAGGCGCCCCAGATCTTCCCATATTAGACAAGAGAACTTGCCACTGTTCTTGATACTTGCATGGAATACTCCTACATGAACATAGTATATCTGATTTAACCAGCATCCTCCTGATGGACATTTAGCTTGTTTCTAGACTTCGCAATTGAAACCAATTATTTTAACTTAATTAATTAATTCAAAATACATAACAGGTACGAGTGCCAAATTGTGATCTAAGCACTTTACAAAAGTCAGCTCACTGAATCTCTGAAATAACCCACTGAGGTAGGCACTAACGTCATCATCCCTGTCTTACAGATGGGGAAACTGAGAACAGCGTGACATGGCTCGTCCCAGGTCACATGGCTGTTAAAGACAGAGCTGGATTCAAACCCAGGCTGTTCTGAGTCAAGAATAATTGCTAACCTCTGATGGGAATCAAAATTCTTCTCCTTCGCTACAACACAATTGTCTGTTCCCGAAGCAAATCAGTTGCTAGGCATAAGGAATGAAAGATGCTTTTAGTAGCCAGCATTAGCATGTGAAAAAAAAAATGAGAAAGAAGAGAAAAAATAGATGACAAAAGCCTCCAGAGCCACTTCCATTCCACTCTACCATGCTCGTCCTCGATGGCCTCTGCAAAGCTTTTTGAAAGGCAGACAGACAAACCCTCTTAAGTGACAGATTCCTCTGTGGCATGAAGTCCCCTCAACCAGACGCACATCAAAGGAGTGGAAGCATCATCCAAAGAGCATTCGCTTTTAAATCCTGCAGAAAAACAGTACGGACAGCAACACAGTTTTGTGCAAAGCTTTGTCGGTGTGGACGATTTTAAGTTAAGGGTAAACAGTCAACAATCTCATCAAGACTTTTTAAAAGAAGAATTTGTCTCGAGACATCTTTTTATCAGAGCTACAATTACGGCCTCTCAGTCAGAAGAAAAGCAATTTTCTTGCTCTGAAAAGCTCAAAAGCCAAAATGTACTCCATGTTGTTTTTTTTTCCCCAGATGCAGAACAATTGGTTCTCTGATGCCAAGTTTCATCTTCCTTAAAGACGATGTTGCATGTTCCCAGTAGTAATACTATTTGAATCTCAAAAGATTTGAGGGGAACCTTGTCGATGCTTTGGGTTTTAAACTTGACAGACTCCACCCTTCCTTTCTCAAGTGGTAAATACAAAAACTAAATGCCACTCTCTCTTAGTACATACAATGCTAATTAGTTCACTGCTCTAATTTTATTTCTGGCCTTTGGTACAGCTGAAGCTTTGCTGGTATATTAGCAATGACATAAATGTTTGCACAGTTGTGGAATTCTGAGAATATGACTCACCTCGAGAGAAATAGCTTTGATCAGAATGTGAGAGCTACATCTGAAGTTTCTTTACCGTTACTCTTGGTGGTAGGAAGGCAACTTGAACTTCAGGATGAAAAATTTATAGGGAGTATCAATGAAGGGAGGGAGTTTATGCAGCTCTTGGATCAGGCAGTCAGAAGAGAAAAATTCAGAAAATGAATGGCTCATCTGGGAAACACAAATTAATTTGATGATCTGAGAAAAGAAAAAACATAACATTTCCCAAGATTTAGGATAATCTACAAATAAATTTCCAGAAATATTGAAAATCTTTGAACTGCCTCTTGATAGTTCATTCGACAACCCTGGAGGCTAGGATCACCAACAGTTCAAAGTCGGCCGTGCCCTGATTTCCATCCCTCATGGCTGATGCCTCCCCTTCCATCTAGCACGATCTCATTATAATACCACATGAGATGCACACTTCAAGAGGGAATTCGAGCTCTCAGTGGTCATTCTAATCTTCTGCTTCTGCAAATAGAAGATGAATGTTCACCATTCAAAAATCAAATGTATACTGTTGCTCTATTTGGAATCAATGAATCTGACAGGTCAACATCTACATCAAAAATACTGAGAGGGTCGGTTAGTTAAGCATCAGACTCTTGATTTTGGCTCAGCTCATGATCTCACAGATCATGAGTTCAAGCCCCACGTAGGGCTCTGCACTGACAGGCACGGAGTCTGCTTTGGATTCTCTCTCTCTCTCTCTCTCTCTGCCCCTCCCCTGCTCACTAGCTCTCTCTCCCTCAAAAATAAATAAGTAAGCATTAAAAAAAAGAAATGCTAAGAACTTTAGACAAGAACAGGGATAATTATGTTTGGTTTTATATCATCTATGTAGGTAAAAACTGTGAAAGACTATGGATTGTACCAAGAGTTAACTGAGTGTTTTCAATGGAAAACTGACAACTCTTCTTAGATTACATTCTTTTGGGTTATCTGTGGGGGTTTGGGGGGTGTGTGTCTTTTATTGTCTTTGAGTTGTTTTACAACTCTGTAAATTGGAGATAACAAATCCAATGCAAATATTTTTTTGTCAATAGATCTGCAAATAATTCGGTTGATGGACAGACCATTGCTTCCTCTCCCCTACCTGCAGAAATAGCCAATTTTTTGCATCTATGTGCAAATTTATTTCATGCTCTACCTAAACCCCCACTTTTTAAATTCTCCTTGAAATTGGTTGGAACATCTTATTGGTTCCCTTATTAACTAATGAATTAAATAAACTCTCTGATATGTACTCATTTTATATGTATAACAAAGTCATGATTGTACCTTTTATGAAAATTATTTTAGACAATTTAGTAAACTACTATATATTCCAATTTAATTGATTTTTAAAATTGCCCAAGCCATCATTTCAGTTTGCAAGAGAATCTCTACGTTCTTTTTCTCAAGAACAGAATATGGAAATACATTATTTCCCCCAACTCTGCTCATCATCCTTACCTTGCAAATAATTTTTTTTTTTTGCATAATTTGTAGGGCGCCTGGGTGGCCCAGCTGGTTAAGCATCCAACTTCAGCTCAAGTCATGATCTCATAGTTCGTGAGTTTGAGCCCCATGTCATGCTCTGCACTGACATCATGGAGCCTGCTTGGGGTTCTCTCTCTCTCTCTCTCTCTCTCTCTCTCTGTCTCTCTCTGCTCCCCCTCTCCTTGTACGCACTGGCTCTCTCTGTCTCAAAATAAATAAATAAACTTAGAAAAAATTTTGGCATAATTTTGTAAGATCTTCTGTTTCTCTTTTCAATGCTTCACTCACAGACTTCCTTGGGGTCATAAGTCTGGAAAACTCATCAAAGAGGGAACATTATGGCTATTCCATTAGTGAGATAACTTTCCTTTTGGGGGATAATTTTTAATATATACTTTATATATCATTGCTATTCTTCTTTTTCTCTTTTTATCTTATGATATCGAAGTCAATTGAGCCAACAGAGTAAACCTACCTAACGTTTATGTAGCTAGTATGTTTACGATGGGGCCCAAATTCAAGAAATGCCCCCAAGAAGCCCTTTAAGCATAGAGATCTTTCAGTATCTGTTCAGATTCTCCTGGTGCATAAATTAATGCTGAGAGCATATCGGATATTTGAGAGAATAGAATCTCTAGCTTACAGGAAATCTTCATAAATGAGTATTACAGATCTTTCAGCAATCATTACTAAGGTCTTATATATTATGACAACACACACATATGCCCTCACCCCAAAAGTACTGAGAAGGAAATATGAATTTTTCATTGAAGTTGATGTTAGCCTCAGACTTCCTTTAAAACAGATCAGCACAGGGCGCCTGGGTGGCTCAGTTAGTGATGCGGCCGACTTCAGCTCAGGTCATGATCTCCCAGTCTGTGGGTTCGAGCCCCGTGTCGGGCTCTGTGCTGACAGCTCGGAGCCTAGAGCCTGCTTTGGATTCTCTGTCTCCCTCTCTCTCTGCCCCTCCCCTGCTTGCTCTCTGTCTCTTTCTCAAATAATAAACATTAAAAAAAACAACTAAGATCAGCACATCCTTGACATAAGTGGAAACTTTTGGGACATGTCTGTAAATATGAGTATAAAAAGCAGACAGAAGACCAGCAGTTTGTAGGGATAGAATTTTATTCTATCACTATCTATCTCTCTGTATCCTGTATTCTATAGATATATTCAACTTAAAATTGATTCTTGTGGAAGCTGTAAGTAAAGAGACATAGACGAGAGGGACTCAAGGATGACCAGAGACATTAGTTACCCCTAATGAACCTGGCACTCCTTGTAGCCATAGCCATCTCTACAAGGGTTGACGCTCACAAGTTTTTTTTTCTCTTTAACTTATTCTTTCAGAAAATCTGGAAACAGGAACGGTTGTCAATTCTGATCCTTAAGCTCCCCAAGAAACAGTATTTATAGGAATAGACCCAAGAATGCTACTTATGCTTATAGATAAAACAATCTTGTTTTAGTGTTATATTCACTAATGCTATAAATTGCAACACTTTCTGTAAAACTATGTAATATCAAAGTGATGCTTTGCATGCAAAGGGACTCTGCTGAGTCCCTTTCTGACCAGGAGTTCTGCTGGTCACCTGCAGGACATATGGGTGGCATTTAAGAGTCAAGTTAAATTCCACCATTTACTATCATTTGTTGCATCCCCAAATTCCCACTCTGGAAAATGACTAATAATGGTATCTATCTTAGAGAGCTGGTTTGAGGATTAAGAAAATTGATGTGTGTCAAGCATGGTATCTTGGATGCAGTAAGTACTCAATAAACATTTATTAGCAGCATGAAGGTCAAAGATTGAGTCAAAAGCTGGTATATGTGAGGTCATGTCAGGCAATAATCCAGGAACAATCCACTCCAATTAGCACATCGTAGTCTTCCTTCCCAAGAGGATGAGAAGCAGAGAGCTCTTTGTCTTGAGATGGGGTAGGAGTCAGAAGGTGGAGGGGCAACCCCTCCTCTCCAAAGAATCAACCAACAAAAGGAAGGTGAGCGATCTGTGAGTATTTGTTAAAGGATCTCCTGAGGCAGTAGTCTCAAGAGTATTTCTGATGGCTCTTAAATATCCTCCGGATGGTCTGTGAACTTACTTCCCTAAACACAGTGAGAAAAACTAGGAGTGCACCTTACTGCTATTAAAAAAAAAAAAAAATAGGTCTCCCAACTCAGATCAATTCTGTCCCAGAACACAGAGGCCACCAGGAGATGAATTTATTAAATAAATGTCCGTTGTCTTTAAGGAATCTTGGAGAATGAAAGACAAACCAAAAGATTAGAGAAGGGGAAAGTGTTATCTTCATATTGACAAAGGCTGTATTCTGTGAATGATCAATTATGCATTGAGTAGAGACCCCAGACAAAATTCTAAAGAATATTGTTAAATAAATAGTTTTTAAGTACTTGGAAAATAAGGAAGAATGGCTAAAAATTAAAAAGATTGATGACATCTTATTTTAGTGAAGAAAAGACTATATACAGCTCTGCTTTCCGAACTTCAATGACCGTGTGGATCACATGGGAATCTTGTCACGTGGTAGAGTCAGTGTGTTGGGATGGGGCCCAAAAGTCTGTTTGCAAAAAGCCCCCAAACCAACCAATTCTGCTTGTCAGAGGACCAGACTTTGCAGAGCTAGGCTTTAGGGTACTCTCGAAAGAACTATATATTGGAGAAAAATTTGTAGTATTCATTTGGATTTTAAAGTGCGCGTGCTTTTTAGATAGCAATTCTATTTCTAGGAATCTATACTACACGAATTCTTTCTCATTTGCTCACGATAAAAGGATGTTCACAGCAGCATTGCTTATTAAAGCAAAAATTTGGCAAAAACCTAAATGGCCAACAATAGGGGAGTAAACTGTAGTAAATTGAGGACTATTTTGAAGCCATTAAAGAGAATATGTACCATCACAGAAAACCTTCCTCAGGTCCCTTATCAAATGAGGTAAGAGAGCATATTTAAGAAAGTGTGAATAATAACACATCTACATGTAAATATGTAAGAAAGTATGCAGAAGGATACACATCGATTTCCCAGTGGTTTCCTCTGAGTAAAGACATGAAACCAGAGCAGAGAAGTAAAAAGGAAACTTTCACTCTTCAGGTCGTTTCCTTCTGTATTTTACACTTTAACAAAGAGAATTCATTTACAGCCACGTAATTGTTTTCAGTAGAACAGCAAGAGGTGAGCGGTGGAAGCTGCCATGGGTTTGTTAGAAATATACCCGTGAATGAAGTCGAGAAGGAAAGTTCCAGACGTCTCTACCGCGACTACCACCCACACCACTTCTGACACCAAATGTGTGGGTTTTCCACACGAGGCGATCCTGACACTGACTGCCTGGGGCTGGCATCACACCCCACAGTTGAGGGCTCAGTCCCACAAGATAGCCTGCACCTCAAGTGCCTGTCACAAGTACAGGCCTCCAGTCCTCCCGAATACAAAGCAGGCATTCCCAAGACCCTCTTCTCAGGCTTGCTAATTTGCTAGAACAACTCACAGAACTCAGGAAAACAATGTGCTCATTATTACTGGTTTAGTTTCAAGGATACAAGTCAGGAACAGACAAATGGGAAAGATGTGCGTAGGGCAAAGGATGGAGAAGAGGTATGAAGCTTCCATGCTTGCTCCGGGCGCATCACCCTCCCAGCACTTAGGTGTGTTCACCAACCCAGAAGCTCTCCAAACCCCTTGGTTCGGGTTTGATATGGAGGCCTCATTATATAGGTGTGGTTGATTAAATCACTAGCCTCCAATGATTAACTCAACCTGCCACCCTTCTCCACTCCCTGGAGGTCAGGAGGTGGGGCAGAAATTTCTAGTCCTGTCGGTTGGTTCCTCTGGCAACCAGCCCACAGCCTCACAGGCTTTCCAAAAATCACCTCATTAACATAAATTCAGGTGTGGCTTGTTATGAATAACAAAAGACACTCCTTTCTCTTCAATTGCTTTGGAGCTATTTCAGGAACTGGGGATAAAAACCAAATAGTATAACAAAGGATGCTCTTATCACTCTATGGTTTAGGAAATTACAAGGGGCTTCAGAAGCTCTGTGCCAGGATCTGGGGATGAAAACCAAATACATATTTCTCATTATATCACAACATCACAGTGTCCTCATGGATGGACTGGATTCAAGGACAACAAAGTAGATTTGTAATTGTTAGGAAAAAACAAATCCACAGCCTATCCACGGAGAAGAAAGGGGTCTTGTGGCGTGCTCCAGAACTTTGCTCTGGTCCTATTTAAAAACATTAATCTATGCCTTTCCTAGGGGGCCACAGGGCATTTAATCGAATATTCAAATGATATGAAGCTGGGGAAAAACAGCTAAATACTTTGAATGATAAAACTAGGAATTCAAAAATATCTTGACTGGCTGGAAACACTGATCACATCTAAAACAATGAAATTGATTTGCGATAAATGTGAAGTCCCAAAGCTAAGTTTAAAAATCCAACAACACAAGTACGAAGTGAGAAAGACGGGGTTTAATAAAATTGCATTTGATAAACTAGAGAGTTTAGCTGACTGACAGTCCAAATGAGCTGAGAATATAATTTGGCTGTCACAGACATCAAAGATTACATAGCTGAAAAAAAATGCTTTTTAAGATCCATACTAGGACCAAAGAAGGGAAGGTTCGTGAAGACAAGTTTCAGGTCAATATAAGGAAGACCTTTAGCCTAACAATAAAATAGACGGCACTCTTGATTTGCACTCTTGACTTGTGGAAATGTTCAAGCAGAGACCAAGCTACCTCTTGCTGGATGCAGTGGAAAAGCATCAGGTAGACAACCTAAGAGTCCAATTCTGGGATTCTAAAAATGTACATTTTTATGACATGAATTAATAATTGCCTTGTGATTTTTAGTGCTTAAAACCGAGATATGATATCACATCTTAAAAAATTTCATTCATATGATCAATTCTACCAAGAATGAATGTCATTTGATAGGCTTAGAAAGTATAACGGGTGGTCTGAGGGTTTTCTGCCTCATTGAATATGGTGCAAAGTTCTTTATTAAAGATGCCTCCTTAAGTTCCAAACCTGAAGGGAATTACGAACCTCTAGTCTAGAACGATGTCATTGAAAATGAAATAGAATTGTGTGCCTGAAGTAGATAGAATCCTTTGGGCTCAAGCTCAGCCTCTCCCCAGTGAGTAGAGCTGTGTTGCCTCCCTTCAAGTTTCTACAGTGGCCCAAATCATTCAAGGGCGTGTAGTGTCGAGGAGGGCTGTTACCACTTGAGATACCAGTAACAGTGACATAGCAATTCCTCTACCATACTTATATACCCTCATACTAATTTTTAATGATGTTCAGGAAACACAATCCCTCACTCGTAGGCAATGGGGACCAGATCTACAGACAAATTTTCTGCCCTAATCCTAGCCCCTATGGAGGACTTTACTCTGCCCTATGTCTGCTGATTTGACAATGCTAACCAGAGCTTTCCTGCCAAAAGATTTCCATGTTGCCCTTGCACAAAGCTACTGTGCCATGAATTTATTTATTTTTTAAGTATCCTACACACACACACACACACACACACACACACACACACACACTTCTGATATTTTCACGGCTTAATTTTTTTTAGGCCAGGAAATTTCTACTGACTACCTTGATTCTGGTGTTGGTATCTGTGTTGTCAAGTTAGGGAAAAAATAATGCTTCAAAGGAAAAAAGCAAATAGAGCAGCCATCTGGGGATTCGTGTTGTGTTAGGGGAGGGGAGGAATTTGTTTCTGTATGTGTGTACGATGCTGTCACTCCAAAGACTGATGCGGATGGGTAGGAGTATGCTAGTTGTAGTTTAACTGCTCTTCAGGAAGAAGAAAAACACTAATTTGTAGCAATTAGCCAATTTCTACGGGATAAATATTCCCACCATGGTTGATTTTAGCACAGACCCCACTGGATTTGGGGTTAGAAAGAGACACGCTGGTAGACTGATAAGTCAAGCCAGCCTCTTCAACTGGGAATTTAGTTAGGGATTTAGAGTAAAATAGCAAATTCTTATAACATTTGTTACCCGACGTGAATCTTTCTTCATAAAAGATTTTACAGAGGTTTTTAAGGCTGGCTTGGGCCTGGCACATTAAAGTAAAGGTATTTGTTTCTTTTTTCTGTCGCTATGCCAGCTGTTTGGATCACCTGTCTAAATTTGCTTTCTTTTTAAAAAGCATTTTAAGAATGAGAATTGCAGCCATTCGAACATTTATCTTAAGGTCCTTCCCATCATGGTGAAGTTTAATCCATATTTTTGTATCGAAGAAGAAACCTCAATAACAATTAAAGCTATGTGGTTGTAAGAAGAAACATAATTATATATCTTTAGAAGGATTCATTTACTAGGGATACCTCCTTTCTTCTACAAAAGAGCTACATACATGGTTCGATCCCATCCAAAGTAATGAAATCTGTTATTTAAGATTGACATGCTTTGGTGGAAAAGAAGACTGAGAAATTCTTGGCTGGATATCCTAATACCCATTCCCAACCCCTCTTCCTTGCCTCCCTGAGGAAAGGCTGGACCAGTAAATGAACATTTTCCCAGACTCCCTTGTGATTAGGCTGGAAAACTCCATGTTCAAGAGGTCTGTGCAGTAAGGTGTAAGTAAAACGGACTTAGGGCATATGGGAAAAAAGGAACGGACACAACTGTCAAAATCCTGTTTCCTCCCCCTCCCTTCTTTCTGAGTTAACTGCAAACAGAATGCTGGGTCAGTGACAGCCTATGCCATGGGGCAGCTAGCAAGAGGGTGAAGGCTACCCCCGAAAGGATGGCAGTTTGGAAAGAGAAAGAGATCGGATGAATCCTGACAACCTGGTCGAACCACTGATTGGATCTGAAATATCTATATCTAGATGTCTTAATTTGAAGAAAATGACCCTATTGTTTTTTTACAGCCTCACTGAACTATAACTGGTATAGCATGAAGTTCACCTGTCAGAAGTATACAAGTCAGTTGGCTTTAGCAAACTAACAGAATAGTGTCCTATCACCAACCACTTTTCCCCTCAACCCATTTTCAATCAGTTACCATTCCCAGCAATGGCCCCGGGCAAACACTGATCAGTTGTCTGAATCTAATCTTACCTTTCCTGGACATTTCCTGTAAAGAGAATCACGCAATGATTCCATCTTTTGCTTATGGCTTCTTTCATTTAAATAATGCTGTTGAACTTTCCATGCTGTAGCACATACGAGTATTTTATTCTTTTTCAATGCTGAATAGCATTCTATTTGTATACCTCATTTTGTTTATTGATTGATAACTGGGTTGTTTTCAGTTTGGGACCATTATAAATAATGCTGATTAGAACATTTATGTATAAGCCTTTTTGTGGATCTATGTTTCCATTTCTCTTGGCTAGATTCCTAGGAGTGAAATATGAGAGTCATGTGGTAAGTTTATGTCTCACTTTTTTTGGTGTATATTTATTTTGAGAGAGAGACAGAGTGTGAGAGGCAGGGTGGGGGCGGGGAGGGGGTGTAGAGAGAATGGGAGACACAGAATCTGAAGCAGGGTCCAGCCTCTGAGATGTCAGCACAGAGCCCGCCACGGGGCTTGAACCCACAAACCATGAGATCGTGGCCTGAGCCAAAGTTAGATGATTAACCGACTGAGCCACCCAGGCACCCCTTTTTTATGTCTCATTTTTAAAGAAATTGCCAAAGTGTTTTCCAAAGTGGTTGTGCCATTTTACATTTCCACCCGCAGCGTATAAGAGTTCCTATCTCTCTACATCCTTACCAAAATACTTGGTATTGTGTGTCTTTTTGATTATAAGCATTCTTAGTGTATGATGATATCTTTTTGTGGCTCTAACTTTTATTTCCCTAATAACTAATAATGTTGAGCACTTTCTTGTGCTAATAAGCCATTCATATGTCTTCTTTGGTAAAATGTCTATTCAAGTCTTTTGTCCCCTACAATTAGGTTGTTTATCGTCTTATCTCTCATTGTAAGAGTTTTTGTATAAATTCTAGATACATATTCTTTATCAGATATATGGTTTGCAAATATTTCTATCAGTCTATGGCTTATTTTGTCATTTTCTTAATCTTATCTTCTGAAGCAGACGTTTTTAATTTCAATGAAGTCCAATTTATTAATTTTTTGTCTTGTATGGCTTGTGTTCTTAGTGTCATATCTGATTCTCTGCTAACCCATGGGCATCAAGATTAACTCCTGTGGGTTTTTATAGAGATTTAACCATTTTGTTTCTTTTTAGGGCCAAAAAAGTCCTTTGGAGTTACGTTTTTAACACAGTGTGTTAAGATTCTATGTTTGTTGGTTTATATTATTTATTCCATTTTTTTCTTTTTTGCATCTGGACATCCAATGGCCGCATCACTATTTATTGAAAAGACTCTCCTTTCTCTCTTTAATTGTCTTGGCATCTTTGTTGAAATTTAATTTACCACAAATGTAAGGGTTTAGTTTTGAACTTTTAGTGCTATTCCATTGATTTGTATAGCAGGGTCACAAAGTATGGTCTGTGGGCCAAATTCAGCCCACGACCTCTTTTGTTCATAAAGGGTTATTGAACACAGGTGTTCTCGTGTGTTCACATCTTATTTGAGCTGCTTTTGCACTGACAGCAGCATTGAGTAATTGCAACAGAAACTCCAAAGTGTCAAGTATTTACTATATGGCACTTTTTAAAAACAACGTGCCAAACCCTGATCAAATGCTTATCCTTCTGTCAATACCACATTCTTGATCACTGTAACTTTACCAGAAGTCATGATACCAGATGGTACAAGTCTTCCGACTTAGTTCTTATTAATCAAAATTGTTTTCGTTATCCTAGGCGCTTTGCATTTCCATATAAATTTTAGGATCAGCCTGTCAATTTCTGAAAAATAGCATGCCACAACTTTGATAAGGGTTGTGTTGAATCTGTGGATCAATCTGGGGCAAACAACCACCTTGACAATATTGGTCCTTCCAATGCATGAACTTGACATCTCTCTATTTATTAGAGCTTTAATTTTTCTCAACAGCGTTTTTACTTTGCAGTATGCAAGTTTTTGATTTCTTTTGTCAAATATATTTCTAAGTATTTTATTATTTCTGATGTTGTTATAAATGAAATTTTTTTTTATTTCATTTTCAGACTTGTTTGTTTTTTAAGGTTTATTTATTCACTTTGAGAGAGAGAGAGAGAGAGAGCAGGGGAGGGGCAGAGAGAGAGGGTGAGAGAGAATCCCAGACATGCTGTCAGCGTGGAGCCTGATGCAGGGCTCAATCTCACGAACCATTAGATCATGACCTGAGCCAAAACCAAGAGTCAGGTACTCAACCAACTGAGCCACCCAGGGACGCCCCCCATTTTCAGATTTTTTATTGCAACACAATTAATTTTTGCGCACTGATCTTGTATTCTATGAACTAGCCAAATAGTTTATTGCTTCTTTTATGTTTTTGTGGATTTAAAATTTTTTTCTGCATATAGGCTCATGATATATGCAAAGAAACAATAATTTTATTTCTTCCTTCCCAAACTGGACTGGATGTTTTTTGGGTTTTTTTCACTTTTATACCGGCTAGAACCTCCAGCATGATGTTGAACAAAAGTGTTGATAGTGGACACTTTTTGGCTTTTTTTACCCTGATCTTATGTGGAAAAGCTTTCAGTCTTTCACCGTTAAGTATGATTTTAGCTGTAAGTTTTTCATAGATGTCCTTCATAAGGTTGCATAATTTTCCTTCTATTCTTAGTTTGTTGAGATTTTTTTTAAACCAGGAATGGGTGTTGGATTTTTTCACATGCTTTCTCTGAAACAATTGAGATAATCATGTTATTTTTGTTCCTTACTATCCTAGTAATATGGTATTCTATATTAAGTGACTCAGTTGTTAAATCAACTTTGCATTCTTGAGACAATCACACTGGTTGTTAGTGTAAAACTCTTTTCATATGTTCCTGAATTCTGTTTTCTAATATTTTGTCATTGGTTTTTACATATATGCTCATGATATTGGCTAGTTTTCTTTTCTTGTGATGTTTCTGTCTTCCTTGTCATCAGGATAATATTGGTCTTACAGAATGAATTGATAGGTGTCCTTCTCCTCTATTTTATGCTTTATAAAAGAGTTTGTGAGAAATTGGTGTTGTTTTTAAAGGCTTAATAAACTATACCAGTGAAGCCAACTAGACCTCAGCTTTTCTTTGTGAAAGATTTCTAATTACTAAATCAGTTTCTTTTCTTGTTATAGGTATATTCAGATTTTCTACTTCTACACGAGTTTTCAGAATTTACATCTCTTCAGGATATTTTTCCATTTCATTTAAGTTGTTTAATTGTTGCCATAATATTGTTTGTAACACTCCTTATAATTCTTTACATTTCAATACGGCCAGTAGTAACATCCCATCTTTGTTCCTGATTTTTGTCATTTGTGTGTTCTCTCTTTATTTTCTTGGTCAGCCTAGCTAAGGGTTAGTTTTATTGCACTTTTGGTTTAATCTGTTTTCTCTATGTTTTGGTTTTTTTTTTCTATTTCAGTGATTTTTATTCTAATCTTCATTATTTCCACCCTTTTGCTTACTCTGGGTGTAGTTTTCTCTTCCTTTTCTAGTTTCTTAAGTTAAAAGTTTGTGTTGTAGATGTGATAGATTTCTCCTTTTCTGAAATCAGTTTTGATGTAGATTTGATGATGTTTCTTATCAAATTCAACTTAAAACTACCAGGAAAGGTGTGCCTGGGTGGCTCACTCCGTGAAACATCCAACTCTTGGTTTCATTTCAGGTCACGATCCCAGGGTCTTGGGATGGAGCCCCACATCGGGCTCCACACTGAGCGTGGAGCCTGCTTGAGATTCTCTCTCTTTCTCTCTAACCCTCTGCCCCCCACACACTATCTCTCTCTCAAATGAATACATGAATGAATGAATGAATGAATGAATGAATAAATAAATAAATAAATAAATAAATAAATAAATAAATAAAATTACCAGGAAAAAACAGCACTTACATGTCAAACTTATAAGGTAGTGAAGTTGTTCGATAATTTTTAAATTACAAGTAATGTCAGGACACTTTGTATACCTCCTATTCTGGCAAAAGTTAAAACAAGAAGGAAAATCTCTATTTGAATTCTGATTATAAACTAAGAGAAAATCTAATAGAATTTTATGACTATCTTTCAAATTATGAATATACGCTATTAAAATCTTATGATTGCCGTTTTATATCAATATATGGCAGTGCCTATCTGTGTAAAAAAGGCTTTTTCAAAGATGAAATACACAAAACCTCATTGCAGATTAGCATTAACAGATGCACATTTATATTTGACTGTTATAGAGGGAACACTAAAAATTTGAACCCAGATTCAACAACAACAACAAAAAATCAGGCCCCACAAGAATTCTTCTTATTACTAGATCTATCTTACAAAAGTGTTCCCAATTATTATGGTTATATTTTGCATTTCATCAATAAAAAAAAGTTTGAAAATTTATTTTCTTATGTTATACAAATATGCACATAATATCCTTGATTTTGCCTCTTGGCCTACAAAGCCTAAATTACTTATTATCTGGTCCCTTACAGGAAAAGTTTTCTAACCCCAGTCTAAGATGATATCTGCCAGAAATTTAAAGATTTACTTTCTCTGGAAGAAGATAAAACCTCCAGGACCTCTGGAATTTTCATACACAATGTCTGACATTCAAAGAAAAATTACTAGACATTCCAAGCAATAGAAGTAAATGACGGGAAAACCAAGAGAAAAAACAGATGATAAAGATGGAGTTGTGTGTGTTCCAGATACTGGGATTATTAGGCAAGAATTTTATTCAGATAAGAATATTTTTTTAAAAGGAAATATGAAGAATTTCACCAGATCATTGGCATATATAAGAAAATATTCCAGGGGCGCCTGGGTGGCTCATTCAGTTAAGCATCCAACTTCAGCTCAGGTCATGATCTCACGGCTTATGAGTTCAAGCCCTGCGTCAGACTCTATGCCCACTGCTCAGAGCTTGGAGCCTGCTTCGGATTCTGTGTCTCCCTCTCTCTTTGCCCCTCTCCCACTTATGCTCTGTCTCTTTCTCTGTCTTTCTCTCAAGAATAAATAAACATAAAAAAATTTTTGTAAAGAAAATATTCCAAATGTTACCAAATATAGAAAAAAAGCATAATACTTTTATTAACTAATTTGTGGTACAATACCACGGTGCTTTTTTACCAACTTTTTGGGCCGCTTACTCTTTTATTGCCTCTGGATGATAATAATTTATAATATCATATATGGGAGCAACCGATGTATTATTTAGTCTTTTTACTGACATGGTTGATCATTTCCTGAATTAGTAACAATTATGGGTGCTGTTTCCTCCGAAAGCACCAGACTTTGTCAGGTAAACTGAGATATGCAAAGCAAAATTCAGCATATTGGAAGACCTAAAATTTGTGACCTCTTACAATAGTCACTCTTTGTGACACTGTTACCGATGTATGTTCTACAAATGCGGAAAGACTTGATAAATGCTCTTTTATGCAATTCTCATCTGGAAAGAATGAATGGTACATTTATAATCATATATGCTGTGTTACTGAGTATATTCATGACAGGAGAGAACTTTAATTTTGAGCAGGTGTCAATGAGAACCAAATCCTCCATCGATAATTTCACATGTTTGTTTGAAATTTTCCACAGTCTATTTTTGACTCTACATTTCCAACTTTGTTTCTCCTCCACTGTACATGTTTTTTTTTTAATTTTAAAAAAATTTTTTTGAGAGAGAGAGAGAGAGAGAGAGTGCAAATGGGGGAGGGGCAGAGATAAGGAGACCCAGAATCCGAAGCAGGCTCCAAGCTCTGAGCTGTCAGCACAGAGCCCAACACAGGACTCAAACTCGTGAACCGTGAGATCATGACCTGAGCTGAGGCTGGATACTTAACCGACTGAGCCACCCAAGCGCCCCTCCACTGCACATGTTTTTACAGAGTTGTGTAAACTATGACATATCCATTTAGTGGTACCTTCTTTGGCCTTGTACCCATGGGCTATTGAGTGGTTCCATACAGTGTAAGTAGAAACAATTTCAGAACAGCTATCAAAAACTATACATGAAAATGTTATAAACCACATAAATATATCCTCATAAATCTAAATCACATGTATCCCTGATCCAGCTTCTCTCAGTCTATATTCCAAAATTGGCTTCAAACTCGATCACCACCCGAATGAGGGCAAGTGTAATGGAGGAAAAGCTGAAGTGGAAAGAGACAGTGATCTTACCACAGTTGAAAATGTCTTACGTCTGCAACATTTACAAAAATATATTTCTTTGTGAACGCATCATTGGGACCCTACCCAGGTCTTAGAAAGGATGCAGATAAGTGTCCTGAAGCTTAAGCTTCATTAGATAAAAATAAATGAGAGACAACTAACAATGAATATGCACCAGAAATTTGGGGACTGGGACGGAAGGAGACAGGGATAACAGATTTTCCAGTGTGTGCCTGGTTACCATTTGGATATTTGTATACCTATTAAAAATAGAAGTGTTTAATTGAGGCCAAATATTCTAAATTGGAAATGAGTGGCAGCTACATTAAGCACTAAGCGAGCACTGCCAAAAGCCAAACTTCCTGAGAAAAAAGAAATAAATCAGAAAAAAACTATGATTGTAAGTAAAACAGTCTATCCAAGGACTCTGAGGGCTTGCGACAGACCCCCGATTCTAAGCAAATAGTGACATCACCATTTCTCATTGA
Organism: Panthera leo; assembly: GCF_018350215.1. NCBI lineage: Eukaryota > Metazoa > Chordata > Mammalia > Carnivora > Felidae > Panthera > Panthera leo. Next base: position 11,786,609 of record NC_056683.1, on the reverse strand, counting down.
CCCTCAGTCTCTCCTTCCCTAGAGAGACTATTATGCTAAGATATAGGCAAGTATTTCCTAATATGATTTCATGGGTGCCAAAATCTGCCATGATAAATTCAGTAAGTGTAGAATTTTAAGGTTGTACCATAGCCCAAGTGACATGTGTTTATTGAGCACTTGAAATGTGGCTAGTACAACTTCAGATGTGTTGTAAATGTAAAGTGCATACTGTGTTTTAAAGATTTAGTCCACTGGTGCCTGGCTGGCTCAGTCAGTAAAGCGTGTGACTCTTGATCTCATGGTCATAAGTTCAAGCCCCACGTGGAATGTGGAGCCTACTGAAAAATAATAATAATAATAATAATAACATAAATTAAAGATTTAGTACAAATAAGAATCTCAAAAATAAATTTTATGGAAAATTAGATGATTACATGTTGAAATAATATTTAGAATATATCGAATTAAATAAAACATTAACATTAATTTCACCTTTTTTTTTTAACTATTGAAAGTATTACTACTGGAAAATTTGAAGGGACATGTGTCTTAAGTCATATTTGTGTTGAAAGTTGCTGCTCCAAAGGCGTACTTCACCTGCCCCTACCATTTATAGGACTGTTGAGGATATCACTTGACATAACTATGCCAGCTTTACTACTTTTTAAAAAAAATTTTTTAACGCTTATTTATTTTTGAAAGAGAGAGAGAGAGAAAGACAGAGCATGAACGGGGAGAGGCAGGGAGAGAAAGGAAGACGCAGAGTCTGAAGCAGGCTCCACGCCCTGAGCTGTCAGCATAGAACCCAACACGGGGCTTGAACTCATGAACCGTGAGATCATGACCTGAGCCCAAGTCGGCCACTTAACCCACTGAGCCACCCAGGCGCCCTGAGCTTTATTACTTTTAAAGAGAAAGTTACATTTCAAAATATCAAGAGCTTAAAAACTTCCAGAATGAGAAAATTACATATCTATCACCACAATTGAATAGATCCATTAAAGTGTTATGTAATTACATTGTTTTGCAAGTTTGAAATCATCTGAAGAGTTTTCTTTAAAGTAATAAGCAGTTTCTCCAAATAGTTCATTCTGGTTTTTTATTACCGATTCATTTTATGCCTCTCTAAAATATTTTAAGTTATATAAAATGAGAATAATGGCTTTCCATAATCAGTAAAAATAATCTTACAAGAAAAAAATTATAAACAAGAAAAAGACACAGAGCTGAATGATTTCTTCTTGAAATTGAAATTTCAATTGAAATTATTTATTATGGTAAATACTGTGCTAGCCCACCCTTCAATATTAGCTAGTCTCTAGACCAAAAACTTATGTGAGATGGTTCAATATATGAAAATCAATTAGTGTCATATAACATACCACATTAATAGAATGAAAAAGAGCTACACAATCATCTCAGTTGATGCAGAAAAAGCATTTGAGGGGCGCCTGGATGGCTCAGTTGGTTGGGCATCTGACTTCGGCTCAGGTCATGACCTTGCAGTTCGTGTGTGGCTGCAGGAATTGGGCTCTGGACTGACGGCTTGGAGCCCGAAGCCTGCTGGGATTCTGTGTCTCCCTCTCTCTGTGCCCCTCCCCCACTTCTCTCTCTTCTCTCTCTCTCTCTCTCTCTCTCTTTCTTTGTCTCAAGAATAATAAACAATAAAAATTTTTTTTAAAAAAGCATTTAACAAAATCCAGCACCTTTTCATGATAAAAACACTTAACATACTAGGAATGAAAGGAAGCTACTTCAATGCAATGGAGGCCGTATATGAAAACCAAAAGCTAGTATCATACTCAATGATGAAGTGGAAACTTTTCCTCCAAGATCAGAAACAAGAGTACGATGACCACTTTCACCACTTCTATTCATCATAGTACCGAAAATCCTACCCAGAGCAATTATGTACGAAAAAGAAGTAAAAAAGGCATCTGAATTGGAAAAGAAGAAGTAAAATTTTTCCTGTTTTATAGACATCGTGATCTTGTAGGTAGAAAACCCTAACAGTTACACACACACACACACACACACACACACACACAGGATACAAAATCAACGCCCAAAAACCAGTTGTATTTCTATATCCTAAAAGGATAACTAAGAAAATAATTCAATTTATGAAAACATTTAGCCAGGAATAAAGTTAACCAAAAGAATTGCATGCTGAAAACTACAAAATGTTACTGAAAGATATTAAACACCAATAAATAGAAAAGCATCCTACATTCATGAATTGAAAAACTTATTACTGTTATGTTGTCAATACTACCCAGATTGATCTGTGCAGTTCCTATCAAAATTCAATGTAATTCCTATCAAAATCCCAATGACTTTTTTTTCTAGAAATAGAAAAGTCCATTCTTAAATTTATATAGACACTCAAGATAGCTAGGCCCCAGGCTATATAGACGAGCCAAAATAATCTTGAAAAACTAAAGCTGGAGACCTCACACTTTCTGATTTTAAAACTTATTACGAAGCTACAGTAATCCAAACAGGGGGGTACTGGCATAAAGACAGACATATAGTCAAATGATTTCGGAAAGCATACCAAGACCATTCAACGGTGAAAGAAGAGTCTTTTCCACAGAGGGTGCCGGGAAAACTGGATAACCACAAGAGAAAAATGAAGTTAAATCTTTGCATTGCTTCATATACAAAAATTAACTCGAAAAAGTCTAATCCTGGCAATCACCAATCTACTTTCTGTCTCTACCGATTTGCCTACTCTCAACATTTCATATGAATGCAGTTGTATAATATGCAGACTTTTGTGTCTGGCTTCTTTCATTCAACCCAATATTTTCAAGGTTTCTCCATGTTGTAACCTGTGTCCGTACTTCATTTTTTTTTTTTAGGCCTGAATAATATTCTGTTGTATGATTATACAACATTTTGTTTATCCATTCATCCATTGATGGATATTTAGGTTGTTTCTACTTTTTGGATATTATGACTAATGCTGCCGTGAACATCAGCATGCAACTTTTTACGTGACCTTAGGTTTTCATGTCTCTTGACTAGATACCTAGACGTGGAGTTGCTGAGACACAGAGAAAATCCATATTTGGCATTTTGAGGAACCTGCCAAACTATTTTCCAAAGTGGTTTCATTGCGTTAAGTCTGTAGATTGATTTGGGGATATTGTTATCTTAACAATATTTTTTAAATCCATGAATATAGGATCTTTCCAATTACTTAGAGCATCTGCAATTTCTTTCAATAACGTTTTGTAGTTTTCAGTGTACAAATCTTGTGCTTTTTTTATTACATTTACTTTTTTTTTTAATGTTTATTTATTTTTGACAGAGAGAGAGAGACAGAGAGAGAGACAGAGTGTGAGCGGGGCAGGGGCAGAGAGAGAGGGAGACACAGAATCCAAAGCAGGCTCCAGGCTCTTATCTGTCAGCATAGAGCCCAACGTGGGGCTCGAACTCACAGACGGAGAGATCATGACCTGAACCGAAGTCGGGTGCTCAACCGACTGAGCCACCCAGGCACCCCATGGTTAAATTTACTTCTAAATATTTTATTGTTTTTGATGCTTTTGTAAATGGAACTGATTCCTGAATTTTATTTTCAGGGTTTCCAGTGCTAAAAATAAAATAATTTTTTTTTGTATGTTGATACTATATCCTTCAATCATGCTGAACATATTTATTGGTTCCAATAGTGTTTTTTTGTGTGCTTTCTTAGGAGTTTCGTATATACAAGATTCTGTCATCTTCAAACAGAGATAGTTTTACTTCTTCCTTTTCAATCTAGATGTCTTTTTAAAATGGTCTTATTGCCCTGGTTATTCCCTCCAGTACAATGTTGAACAGAAATGGTGAGAATAGACATCTTTGTCTTTTTTCTGGTCTTAGAGAAAAAGCTTTCAGCCTTTCATCATTAAGTATGATGTTAGGTGTGGCTTTTTGTAGATGTCCTTTATCAGACTGAGAAAGATTTCTTCTATTCCTAGTTTGCTGAGTGCTTTTTATCACTTTCTGCATCTATAAAGAGGATCGCATGCTTTTGCTTTTTGTGGGGGTGGGGCGAAATGTCTTTGATTTGGTGCTGAGTTCATACTGGCCTCATAGAATGAGTTCAGCAGTGTTCTCTACCTGCACTATTTTCTAAAAGAGTTTGTAAAGAATTCATATTCTGTCTATTTATATTATAATTATAGTTAAAACTATTTGATAAAATTCACAAAGCCATCAGGACTTGGGCTTTTCTTTGTGGGAAGATTCTTAAATACTAATTCAATATCTCTTCTTGTATATCTATTTAGATCTTTTTCCTCTTCTTAAGTCAGCTTGGGTTGTTTGTCTTTCTAGGTACTTGCCCACTTCGCCTAGGTTATTTAATTGGCTGATATATAATCATTCACACTAGTCCTGTATAATACTTTTTCTTTCTATAAGGTTGATAATAATATCCTTTCTTCCTTTCCTAATTTTAGTATTTTGAGTCTTGTCTTTTTTTTTTTTAAATCTTCCCAAAGAAATTACTTTTGGTTTCGCTGATTTTCTCTCTTGTTTATCTATTCTTTATTTTATTTATTTCTGCTTTAATCTTTATTATTTCCTTCTCTCTCCTTATTTTACATTTAAATTGTTCTTTTTTTTCCTACTTTCTTAAGGTAGAGGTTCAAGTATTGATTGATTTCTCTTTCTTTCATATAGGCATTTACAACTATATTTTTTTTCTAAGAATTTCTTTGGCTACATCCTTTATGTTTTTGCGTTATTGTGTTTCTTTCTTTCATCCCAAAGTAATGTTTAATTTCTATGTATATGTGACAAATTCCTTCTGTTATTAATTTCTAATTTCATTCCATTGTGGTCAAAAAACATACTTTATATAATTTCAATCAGTTTAAATTAATCAAGCCTTGATTTTTTTGGCCTAACACACATACTATCCTAGATAAAATACCTTCTCTAGAAATATGTTCCACGTGTAATTGAAAAGAATGTATATTCTAGTCTGCTGTTTTGGGGTAGACTGTTTTTGTTGCTGTTGTTTTACAATTTCATTTTATTTATTTTATTTTGTTTTTAATGTTTATTTATTTTTGAGAGAGAGACAGACAGAGCACAAGCTGGGGAGGTATAGAGAGAGAACACACAGGTTTCAAAGCAGATGCCAGGCTCTGTGCTGTCCGACAGCCCAACACAGAGCTTGAACTCATGAACCATGAGATCATGACCTGAGCCAGAGTCAGGTGCTTAACCAACTGAGCCACCCAGGCGCCCCTAAGATTTTATTTTTAAGTAACCTCTACACCTAATGTAGGGCTCAAACTCATGACCCTGAATGTCACATGATCACAACTGAGCCAATGGTTCTTGAAATTCACTTGGATATACAAGCGCTTTGGATTACAAGCATGTTTCTGGAATGAATTTTACTTGTAAACGAAGGTTTTACTGTATTTCTGTAAATGGTGTCACAATTTTCTCAATCCTTCAGATTTCAGAACTGGAAAACAATCGCTGGCTATTTTCCCTCTGTGCATAGTCATTTAATTTTATTGATTTTTCCTTTAAAGTTTATTTCTAGATTTACTTTTTGGTAGGTGATTGGCAGTATCTTTTTTTTTTTTTAATTTTTTTTTTTTCCAACGTTTTTTATTTATTTTTGGGACAGAGACAGACAGAGCATGAACAGGGGAGGGGCAGAGAGAGAGGGAGACACAGAATCGGAAACAGGCTCCAGGCTCCGAGCCATCAGCCCAGAGCCTGACGCGGGGCTCGAACTCACGGACCGCGAGATCGTGACCTGGCTGAAGTCGGACGCTTAACCGACTGCGCCACCCAGGCGCCCCGTCAGTATCTTTTAAAAACTTTAGCGTGCACATTCTTCGGCTCAATAATCGTATTTAAAAGAATTTATCATACAATTTTTCTTAAACAACTGGGAAAAGGCTTATACATATAGATATGTTTATTTCAATATTTGCCAAGTCGAAAATATTTGAAAACAAACTAAATGTCCACCACTCGACCGGTTCTGGATGTACCAGTATAAGTTATCTAAGATACTGTGTTTCATGAAAAAGGCAAGTGGCGAGATTAAATTTATACTGTTATTTTATTTTGTAAAACAAAACCAAAAAAGGATGCACATATAAACACGTATACCTGCATATGCACAGGCAATTTTTGGAATGTATTTTTCACTATTTAAAAAATTTAAGTATAGGGGCGCTTGGGTGGCTTGGTCGGTCAAGCGTCCGACTTCGGCTCAGGTCATGATCTCACGGTCCGTGAGTTCGAGCCCCGCGTCGGGCTTTCTGCTGACAGTTCAGAGCCTGGAGCCTGTTTCTGATTCTGTGTCTCCCTCTCTCTCTGCCCCTCCCCTGTTCATGCTCTGTCTCTCTCTGTCTCAAAAATAAATGAACGTTAAAAAAAAAATTTTTTTTTTAAAAAGAAAAAAAACATTTAAGTATAATTTACGTACAATAAGATTGACCTCTTCTAGTGTGTAGTTCTGAGTGGTTTTTGACAAATGCATACAATTGCATAATGACCTTACAGTCAAGATATAGAACAGTTAGGTCGGTCCAAAAATCTCTCCTGCGCCATTTTGTGGCCCACCCCAATCCTCACCCTCAACCTCTGGGCACTAGTGATGTATTTTTTGTCTTACATACCTTTATCTTTACCAGGACGTTGTACAAATGGAGTCATTCAGTATACAGCCTCTTGACTCTGGCTCCTTTCAGCTGACACCTCATATTTAGAGCTATCCCTCTTGCTAAGTGTATGAGTAGTTTGCTTCTTTTTATCACTCAGCAGTATTTCATTATATAGATAGACCACGGTTTGATTATCCATTCTCTAGCTGAAGGACTTTGGGTGTTTCCAGATTTTAGCAATTATTAAAAAAAACAAAAAACAAAAAACAACCCACTATAAACATCTGAGATTAGGTTTTGGGATAAGTCTAAGTTTTTGTCTCACTGGGGTGAATTCAGGAGTAGAATTGATGGCTCATATTAAGTATATGTTTAGCTGTATAAGAAACTGGCACGTTATCTCTGAAATGGCCAAGCCACATTGCTTTCTCACAACCAACAGAGGGGAGTTCTAGTTGCTTCACATCTTTGCCAGAACTTAGTATTGTCAGTATCGTTTTGATTATTATTTTACTCTCCTAAAGGGTGGTGTTTCATTGTGATTTCAATGTGCATTTCCTTAATGACTGATATTGAACCTCTTTAGCTGTGCTTATTTTACGTATAGGAATCTTTGAGAAATATTCGGACACACGTTCTTTTTCGTGATTACGCACAGTACCGCAAGGGAACCACAGTGGGAAGGATTTGCAGTAGCTGATGTGGGATGAGGCTTTTGCATTTACTCTTCTTTATGTACTATTTAAATTTTGTCGAGTGTGTTCATTTTTTAAAAAAATCTTTTTAGGTTAACTTAAAAAAATATTCCCTTTATACAAAACCATCACTGTGTTTTATTAATCCTCTTGTAGGTCTTCATATGCAAAATAGAAGGATAGTAGATTATCCAACCAACTACAGGGTAATTCAGAATATAAAGAGGATTGTTTCTAGAGCTATAAAAAGATCTCTTGCCTCCATCCTTCCTTTTTAGTTCTCCTAGTTCAGACCTCACCATAAGGTAAAAATTGATGTTATTTATTTCAGAGATCTCAAAAAAATAATAACCCATCACTTTGATGCACTTACTAAGAGAAGTAACAAGAAACCAGTGTTATATGCTCAAAGCATGCCTGTCAAATGAAGCAATAAAGCTTGAAAGGTGAGCGATATGGATTTTTATTTCAAAGTGGAACTCTAATCACAGTGTGATACCATTACATACCTATTAGTATGTTTAAAATTGGAAAGACTAAATATACCAAGTATTGGCGAGGGTACAGAAGCCACGGAACTTCTGGTGGGAATATAAAATAGCACACCCAATTTGGAAAGCATCTTGGCAGGTTTTTTTTTTTAAAGTTTCCAAAGACACGTGGCATATGACCCAGTCATTCCACTCCAGGTATTTACCTGAGAGAAAGGAAAACATATGTCCGTACAAAGACCTGTACAAACATGTTCACAGCAGCTTTATTTGTAACAGCTCCAGATTGGAAATAAACCAATTGTCCAACAACATGTAGACGGATAAACACATTGAAGGATTCCATACAATGGAATAGTACTCAACAATATAAAGAATGAACAGGGTGAATCTTAAAATAATTATGCTGAGAGAAAAATGCCCAACCAAAATAAAATATATATATAGAAGCTTATATAAAATTCTAAAAATTGGAAACTAGTCAACAGTAACAGAAAGCAGATCAATGGGTGCCAGGGAACGAGAAAAGGGACATGGAGGGGCAAGAGAGAGGGATCACAAAGAAGCAAGAGGAAAGTCTTGGGGGTGATGGATACATTCATTATCTTGATTATGGTTATGGATTCATAGGTATATACGGATGTCAAAACGTATCCAATTATGCAGTTTAAGTATGTGCTATTTTTTGTGTGTCAATTAGCCATCAGTGAGAGCTGCTAAAAAAAATTAAGACCTAACAATATCTGAAAAGCGTTTAGCCTTCTTCTCATATAAACATGCTGGTGAGTGTAGACTGTAGACGTGTGAATTTTAAAACTTAGAAGCATCAGATGACGGTGGTCAGAGATGGGCTGTTCTCCTCTCAACTTTCTCTCCTATTGAATGGCCCAGGGCTGTACTGTCCAAAACAGGATCCCTTAGCCACATGTGGCTATTGAGCACTTGAAATGTGTCTGGTGAAGAGCTAAACTCTTCCTCTCATTTTATTTTAATTCACTTTTCAAATCAAACTTAGATGAACACCTACGTCATTATAGGAAGTTCTCTTGGACAGCCCGGCTCGGCTCTCTGGAAGGCTGCTGAAGGTGTTTGAACATGACAGGTTCGAGCTCCCATGCAAAACGAAAGTTGCTGTCTGCTTGCTTCTAAAGCCAGGCCCTAGAAGAGTTCTGGGCCCTCTACTAGCTGCAGCTCTTAAAACGCACAGAGCAAATGCTACAGTGAATCAGCCGCCATCAAGCGGGCTCAGAACACAGCCTGGTCGTCACTGTTCCAGACACTAGGGGAAGATGAGATCTGGGACTTTGGCACTAGCGCGAGATTTTATGTGGGTAGTTGAAAAACTATCTGCAGAATGTACCCTTACATAATGAATAAGCTTCCCTCACTGATAAATGCCAATTTTCCAGAGGACCATGGAAAATTGGCTATTTTTGGCCACTCTGTGGGAGGCCATGGGGCTCTGACTTGTGCTTTGGAGAATCCTGGAAAATGCAAATCTATGTCAGTGTTTGCTCCAATTTGCAACCAGTTCTCTGTCTTTGGGTAGGTGGGAGGGCAAAAATCTCTCAATGGATATTTGGAATCCAATCAAAATAAACGAAAGGCCCGTGGTGCTGCCCTCCTTAGGAAGTTTTATTCAGGTTCTTGTTAGATGTGATCCAGAAGACGATAACTAGACATTCCAGTAAACAGCGACTTCCTGACATCAATTGTTTTTAAGACTGTGAGAGGGTTATAATTAGAGTTACTTTTCATTACAATCCTTATTAATGACCACGTCAGACTTCATGTAGAATTTCTGAATACAGGAAAAATCAGACACTAGAATGTCTTCTAAGCTATAGAAGTTAGAATAAAGAAAAATACAGTTATCAGGTTTTAAAATATGGGTTTTCATGCCTCCAAAAGAGCTTCATTCTGTAGTTGAATTGTCCGCAGAAATGTACATAATCCAAACAAAAAAATTTCAAGTATATAATTATAATTTCAGAAGGCTTATCAACCATCAAATACCTTTGGATGGCACCGCACAGTTATTCAGACTTTTCTGTAGTTGCTTTTCTAAAAATGTGGGCAACCTGGTCTTATTTTACAGATCTTTTTGACACTTTTTATGAGGTTATAGTAAATCATTCAAGACTTGCCTGAAGATCAAGTTTTGTTGAATGAAGGATGAATTTGCGTTGCTACATCTGTGAGAAGTAAAGATATTAATCACTTTTTTTTGTCAGAGTCAACGTAGATTTAAGCCCCCAGTGTTCTTCTTCTTCATCATGTCAAAAACTTGAAATAAAAACTTTGCCCCATTCTGTGCTGTAGAATTCTCCCCCTTCCCATTTATGGCATTTTCAAAGGTTACATTGATTTTATTTCATCCAGTATTATTTCATCACTACTAGAAGAAATCCACAAAATTATAGTGAGATACTTTTATTTATTTATTTTATTTTAGACAGAGAGAAAGAGAGGGAGAGTAAAGGAGAGGGGCAGAGGGAGAGAGAGAATCTCAAGCTCAGGGCAGAGTCTGATGTGGGGCTCAAACCCACAACCCTGGGATCATGACCTGAGCTGAAATCAAGAGTTGGACAATCGACTGAGCCACTCAGGCGCCTCTAGCGAGATACTCATTAAAGCTCCAAAAATGCAGAATTTCACCCATTAGTGCTTTTATGATTCTTTCTTTTAATGTTTATTTATTTTGAGAGAGAGAGAAAGAGAGCATGAGTGGGGGAAGGGCAGAGAGAGGGAGAGGAAGAGAATGCCAAGCAGGCTCCTCACTGTCAGCGCAGAGCCTGATTCGGGGTTCCATCCCATGAACCAACCGTGAGATCATGACCTGAGCCGAAATCAAGTGGTGGCTTAACCGACTGAGCCACCCGGGGAACCCCTGCTTTTATTACTCTTAAAACAGGAAACCTGGAGCACAGCCTCTCCGTGCTCCTTCTGTTTAGATTCCGGACTACTTCCAGCAACACCTGCCAGGTGATCATGGATGGACTAGAAAGTTTTTGTTCCAGCCAGGTCTTGGTTCCACCCCCCTCCCCAGGAGGGGGTGGGCATCTGCAGCCATTTTCCCCACCAACGCTGGCAGCGAGCCGTGGGCTGGCCCCGGCTCCGACTCTGTCTGTCCCGTCTGCCCTGCATAGCATCCCACACCTGTCCCACTGTCTCCTCCAGGGCGTCCCTCTCTGCATGCACGGCCAGATGGATCCATGGGTATCCTGCCCTCCCTCTCTCATTCCCTCTCATTCGCCGCACGTCTCGTGCCTCCAGCCTCCAGCCCTACCGATCCTTCACAAGCAGAAGCTGGGGAAAGAGCCAAGGCTAAACAAGGTCCCACTCCTCAGTTAGAGCTGCCCCCTTCCTCCTACCACCATTCCACTAATTATTAACAGATTTGCCAGGACCCAGAAAGTTTCTGAGATGACATAAAATGAACAAGGTATGGTCTATAGCCTAGGAAACCCGGACAGATGCTAATGGTCGAGTCCCACAGGAGATGATGTTCAAAAGAACAACCTAAAAAAACCCAGCCGTTACTGAAGGTTCAGACACCCTTCCAGGAGCACTGGTGGGTGCAGGCAGAGATACACCCCCTTCCCCCGCCACTACCACCAGAAACCCAGATGGGGTGACCCAGAGTGTGCCTGGTGACTCTGTTTCCTTAATTCAGGAATTTCCCTCTGTATGATCAGGTTCTTGTGTTGGCAGCTGAGAAAGCCGCTGACAGCTGGGGAGTTATTTTCTCCTTCAGTCACAGGATGATGGAGATAATCTAGGATGGGAAGTGTGGGGGAGAAAAGGAGGAGACAAATGCTTGCTGCTCTGAGCAGAATTGGGCAACATGGCTCATAGATCTTCCTTTCCTGTAGATCAGACACCTAAATAGCTCACGACTCTATCCCTTACATCTGATGGGAAAAAGTGGATCATATTTTTGTTGATGTCAGACACTTTGAGGTGTCAGAAAGAACGATCAAGTTCCTTTTTTTAATGTTTATTTTTGACAGAGAGAGAGAGAGAGAGAGAGAGAGAGAGAGAATACGTGGGGGAGGGGCAGAGAGAAAGGGAGACACAGAATCCAAAGCAGGCTCCAGGCTCTGAGCTGTCAGCACAGGCATGGGGCTCGAACTCACAGACTGGGAGATCATGACCTGAACTGAAGTCAGACGCTCAACCGGCTGAATCACCCAGGCGCCCCTAGAAGGATCAAGTTTTTAAATCGGCCTTATTACTTTTCTCAGGATCATTATAAAATACTTGATTCAGGTTGCATTGTTTCAAAAAAAAAAAAAACCTGAAGAATGCATGAAAATCAGGAGAACACAATTTTCCAAGTAGGACATCTGGCTAAGAAAAGTGTTTGAAGTTAATCTTTCCTGTTCTGTTGAGGGGGCTTCAGGCGGAAACTTGGACATCTAGAGTTGTTCGTTGTAAAAACTTGTCAGGTGCCCTGACTAGGAATATACCTCCTTGGTAGGCGGGTTATTGTTTTGGAATTTTCCTCTTGCTACCTTAAAGATTCCATGAAATTGTGGGTCAATCCACTATTTCATAGGTATTAAACATACTCTATTTAATACACACTAAGTATATGATATGTATATATCACATTAACTTAATAATAGACCAATGATTATTTTCTTATTTAAAATTATTTTGAACAAGTATAGTTCCTTCTAGACAAACATATTTCCAGATTCTTCCTTTAGTGTTGGGTGTCACAATGTGCAGTCCAACCCAATATCTATTGAGAGCCTTCTATGTGCCAGGTAGATGGATATTTTAGCATTTCTTTCACCTAAAAGGGGGTTGTTAATTTTGGCTAAGTTCTAGGTAGACTTCTCCATACCCCTCAGTTTTTCTTTCTTTGCCATCATTAGTGGCCCCATCTTGTAGCAATAGTATAAGTATAGTATACTATAAGTGTATAAGTATATACTCTGAGCATAAAAGTATATACTTATATGCAAGTAATAATGTAAGTATTTATAGTATAAGTATTTACTCCTGCCATGATTAAATGAGAGATCCAGGAGTATTCCACTTAATAAACATAATCTTATTTTAAAAACTGAAATCTAGGGGTGCCTGGGTGACTCAGTCAGTTAAGCATCTGACTTGACTTCGTCTCAGGTCATGATCTCATATTTTGTGGGCTGGAGCCCTGCATCAGGCTCTGCGCTGACAGTGTGGAGCCTGCTCAGGATTCTCTCTCTCTCTCTCTCTCTCTCTCTCTCTCTCTGCCTCTCCCTCATTCATGCTCTCTCTCTCTCTCAAAATAAATAACTAAACTTTCATTTAAAAAACCCGAAACCAAATTCTTGATTTTAGCTATAACATTATGGCTTCACTTTTAACTTACAACTGCAAAATATATCACATAGGAGATATGAACAGAAATGAAAAAAAATACAAAAATACTTGCCTATTGTGTCGGATGGCGGGATTATTTTTGTCTGTTCTATATTTCCATTATTTTAAGATACTACCTCAAAATGAAAGATAAATAAGCTTGCCTTCTTACGAACAAACCCTTGTCTAACCATTGGCCTCTGGCAATTCCACCTTCTCAAGCCTTCTTTACACTCAGAGTCCAAGAGTTAAATACCATAGTGCACTTTTTGCTACTCACTCGGAGTTCAAATTGGCCTCTGGACCCCTTAAATTCTCTTGGATAATCTCTCTCCCTTAGGCTGTCTCTAAACGTTTGAATCTGGTTTTTCCCTTATTAGTTCTGTTTTCAAAGCCGTGATCTTATTCCTTCCCAATATTGGAATTAAAAAAAATACATTAAACACTTTTTTGCAATAGTCTTTTTTCTTTTCTGCCCTATTTTGGACAAATGTGTCTACTTCTCTGAGCTCTGACTGTAGGTCTGGATTTGATTCAGTGAAGTGAATCGACAAAATTGTGTATTGACCACTGAGGGCATGCCATTCACGGTCCTTGCTTAGGACTGCTGTGTACAGCTGGGCCGATGTGCCAGGAACAAGGGTCCCCGGCTCACAGGTGAATAGAGGCTATTTGTTCACGTGTGCCGAGAGGGAGAGACAATGGGTAACCTTCCCCTTAGCATTACCTAATGATATATATGAAATGAATTTGAGATATGTGAGGTTCCGCTTTGGGGCACTTAAACACGGACAGAGAAGACTTGGGAAGTAGAGAACGGAAAAATATTAAGAGAGTAATTGCTTTCTAATTTAACGAATAAACTATAAATTTCAAAGGTATTCAATGATGAGATTAAGGGCGACTAGAGTATCTAGGTATAGCTCCAACGAGTCAGTGGGATATAAAAGGAATCCTTACGTGTCAGACCAGTGGTCTTTTCTATTTCTAGTGACATAAAATGTTCACGCAGGGACATCTCATCCACAAAGTGGGATGTTAGAGGCGTGCCCTGCTGTTTGAGTGCTGCCCACCAGCCCTTTCATCTTCTTAAATGCTACTGAATCTCACCCCACACCCACCTCCTTGCCCGGGATTAGTAAATTATCCTTTTGCGTTAAGGCATGACCATCACAAGATGCTCTTAAAAAAAAAAAGAAGTTGTTCCCAAAAGGTTAAACCTACCAAACACCATCTGCCTGGATGATTCTGCTGAACAAACCTGTTTATGCCCGGGCACGGGAGAACCAAAGCCTGTGTTCGCCTGAGGTTGCGATGTTGGCTTTGCTGTGGGACGCAGAAAGAAAAGACAGTTGTCTCTGTTTTACACTTCTGTAAATCATTGACATCTTGATCAATGTTTAGACATTGACTCGGATTTTTTTTCGGAGCCAACACCGAAAAAATATGATAAAAGCTATGGATCATCTTCTCAGACAAATGCACAAAACTGAAACGTTACATATAGTTCGTGGGGCTCACAGAGTCCTGAAGCTTGATCGCAGGTGAAAAATCTCTGTTCACTGAACACAAAACAAGTGTCATTTCTGGTGTCTCTGTGGTGCTGGAGAATCTGATACTGTTCACCTTCACTTTCTTCTATTTATAGTTCAACGCTCAACTTCTGAGCGCACCCTTTCCCCGCCCCACCCCCATTTGTGGGTGGACAGACCATCAAAATAATGACCAAGAATCCTGACACTGGAAAAAGATGGCTGTGTGCCGATGCCTCTGGTTTGCTTCCATGTGCTGGTGTGTGACCAAGAGCAAGGTGTAACCAAAGGAAGCCAGGGCTGTGTGTGGTTGGTGGTGGGTGGACGGGGGGAAGGTGGCGATGGAGGTGGTATCACAGAGGCCCTGTGATGTGGCCAATTCTGCCATACTTTGTAGCCGCTCGGTCAAAGGCAAGCTCGGTATAACTCCTTCGTATTGGAGCAATTCAAGCCATGAGCATAGCCATCAAAGAGTTCTCTCCCTTTCACTGATGCCGGGCCAGGACATATGGAGGTAGATAAGGTAGAAATCTGTACCAAGGATCTTCATGTGGCAAAAGATTGGAATATTTAAAATTTGTTTCCGGGGCCTTTTACTTCTCTGGCACAAGCTTCCAAAGCTACAACAGAAAGAAGGAAGGTCAGGGTGACGGGGCTGAGCTACTCTGGTTCCTTCTTTGAGAAGAAAGAATAAAGCATTCATTTACTCAAAGCAGTAGGTTACTCACTGTTACCTCTGCCAAGGGAGTTTGTATCACAGAAATGGGGTGACATTTAGCTTCTATAATTGATCTCTGTTTATGTTTCGTGAACTCAAGGGAGTATTACTCACCTGCCCCTTTCTCTGTCATACTATAAAGCTCCATCATTTCTGTAGCTGGGTTTATACATTCCTGGTATGTCAGCTCAGTGGGAGCAGACTATGTTTTATTCCTCGATATTCTTGATGATGCATAGATATCAATTCCTATCACAGCTGTTCAGATACCTAGTCTTGTAGTAAGTATCTGTGCTATTATCCACTGGTAGTTTTCTTCTTTTTTTTAAGTTTATTTATTTTTTTATTGTAATTTCTAGAGCCAACGTGGGACTCAGACTCACAACTTTGAGATCAAGAGTCACGGGCTCTTCCACCTGAGCCAGCTCAGCCCCCTCAATGGTCATTTTCCATTCATTCTTATTTCGTTCCTAGTGCTTCGTGGAAAGTGTAGTGGTTAAGAGCACGGAGTCAGGCCGGACTGATGGATCCAAAATCCCACTACCAATGTTGCTTTGTGATCTTGAGCAAATGGCTAAAGCTCTCCGTGCTTGGTTTTTCATTTAGGAAGTGTAGATAAGAACAGTACCTATTTCACAAGGCTGGGGAGTTAATCCACATAAGATACTTAGAACAGAGAGCTTGGCCCACGGTAAGTGCTCAGAGTTAGTTATTATTCTCTGTTTGCATAGAGTGCTGTATTCTTAGCACCCAAAATGCGTGAATCAATCCCTGGTAAAATTGCCATTGATAACTTTCCACTTGGGAGTTATTAACATGTAAACTCTCGGGGTGCACTGGTAATGGGTTCTTCAGAACTTCTGTCTCCTGAGAAGGCACATTTGTGGGGGCGCACTGCCATCATCCTTTCCTCCCCAAGGACTAGGAAAAGCTCCCAAAAAACATTGTGTTCACTGGGTGTTTTCCATTTGCCTGTCAGGTAAAGGAGATTCGGCACGATAGCACGGGGGCAGTGGCCTCGGTGGTCTCAGCAACCATGTGTGTGGAGTGGGCCCCGCAGAGACCTGGGGTCCTAGCATAACTTCACATAGGGTGCTACCTGGAATCCAGGGACCTATTCTCTTTCTGTGCTCCGGCATGGACCCCGTTTAAGAAAGAGGGTCTATTCAGGTTCATTTGTTTCCAGCCACTACACCACTTTCGGGGAGACTTTTCACCAAGTCAACTCACAGACGGTTAGCCTCCAGGATGTCTGACACACAGGAGTCAGGACCTCGGGAGTAGATTCTGGGAGAGGAACGTGAAAGCCTAGATTCCACCTGCCGTTTGTCTGAGCTTTATGGACTATGGATTTTAAGGTCCTGCGTCACCTGCTGACCATCAAGATTCTAGCAAACCCCTTCACATAACACAGTTAATTTAAAAGTTTTACACTATATACAGAAAGGCGGAAAAACAGTAGAATCAGTCCAGCAATGGGCCCTTCCTCTTCCCCATGATGTTATCAGCTCTCAGATACAGACGTGGCTGGTAGCAACAGAAGCGTTGTCCAAGGGGACAAAACCAACGCAGAGGAAGAGGCTTGGATGCAAGAGTATGAGCCCAAGGTGGAAGAAGACAAGAATATTATTAGCTTTGGCAAGGAAGGCGACATTAATTCGAATGAGATATAAAGAGCAGAGGAGAGGAGAGGAAAAATTGGGGGGCAGAAGGGAGAAGAGTGGAAGGCACAGAAGCTAACAGGGCATCAGCCTCTTAGTGCAGCAGGTCATGAGATGATTGGCTAAGGAAAATGGCAGCTTTGGGTTGGAATCTCAAGGAAGACGGAAAAGATTTAGAAGAACCCGGCTGCCGTCCTCTTCTTTCCAACTCCACCACCTTCGGAACGAATCCTGTAAAAGAAAAACGTTATCAGCAAATATGTACCCAATGACCTTTCTGTGTCAGCCTCGGGGACATAGCCTTGAGCCTTTGAACAGACATGATCCGTGCTTTCTTGGAACTTTCGGGTCTAGTTGGAAACCATGGACAGTAAATGTTAGAGCGTCGTGAGGAAGAAGAGCTCACGGGGGTTAGCCCCATCGGGGCATATGTCAGCAGACAGATGCTGTGCTAGGTGGAAATAGTTATAGAAAGAATTCAGACACCCAGTTAAGGCTCATTACTTTTCCCTCTAAACTAGTGAGTCTTTTCTCAGAGGATTTCTCTGCCTCTTCTCTCTTTCCAATCCCAGATAACCATTGTTATCATTGCTCTGCCCCAAATCTGTGCATAGTCCCCTGATGCCTGCCCCTTAGGGGTCAACCATTTTAAGGTTGGAGGCCTCCACCAGCTAGAATCCTTCCTGTATCTGACTCCTCCAGCTCTCCATTCCAGCTAAGGTCACTGACTGTCCTTCCTACATGTCCCATCCTTTACCACTTCTCCACTTCTGTCCTTGCTGCTCTTTTCACTGAGTGTCCTCCCCAGACCCTCCACTCCTCTTGTTTTATTTCTACTCCCGTGTTCAACTCTCACTTCCAACCAGGATGTATTCTCTGACCCCGGTACTAGAAGCAACCTCCCTCTCTTCTGCATGTCCGCAGACCTTCCATCATCTTCCTTTTAGGATATTTTTTGCAGTCTTTATACTGTGGTCACCTTATACTCCTGTCTTCTTCCTATTATATTGTAAACCTAAGGGCAGGATTTGGCCTTTTCACCTGTACAGTACTGTATACTCCAATGCAAAATATACTCAGCTAAAAGAAATGCTCTATTAATATTTGTTGAGGTTAATTCTAGGAGAAAAAAAGGTCCTATTAGACTGGATGCATGAATGTTTCTTGTAAACCTCAACAAGCTGGTTTTTATGGATATATTACTTTTTGCATTCCTGGAACATAAATGCTGTAATATTTACATATATATATTTCACATACATATATATGTTTTTCATCCATCTATTAATTCATTTATTCATTATTTAGTAGAAATGTATTAGATACCTACCAAATGCAAGGCATGTGCATGATAGGGACGGTGCTGGCTCCTGGATATATGCAGTGTATGCATCCATTTATCAATGTTTATGCCATTTTGTTTCTCTCCTTTCCAGACAAAGGGGACCAAAGAGGCACTCCCCACCACCACTGTTGGCTAAAAGCGATGTGTAATAGCAATGACCTTCATTTAAGTTGTGACTATGGGGTCAGAATAAGCCTTGCAAGGCACAGAACCAAATTAGATGCAATTTTAACACTGACAGTGAATATTCATCCTCTTGTTTGGAAATTTTGCTTTAAGAAGTATGAATTGCACACACACTGCCCCCCTTCTCTCCTCTATTTAATTTTCCTGGCATTCCTTCAATGAAGAGTTTCAAACCCACGTTTTTCAGATTGAAATAAATGATGAAAATTGAAAATCAATGTTTTCCTTCTACTAATGTTAACAAAAAGGTAAAATGCCTCCAGTTTTATAATTATAATCAATAGATAAAAGGGAAATGGCCACAAACAGACACAAAAGTAGACTGGTTTGGGATATGCTTGTTTTTAAATAATTGGGTTTTTATTTTCTTTTAAAGATGCTGTGTGCAAGATACATCTTAAAAATACATTAGAAAATGTTTTTACAAGATCTGAATGCACCTGAACTTGATGCCCAGCTAATGCGTTAGATGTCCCTCTCCTACCAGGACGCTTATTCATATATTGGGGTCGGGGGACAGGCAGGCCTGTCTCTTGCCTCCCAAGGCCCCGTCATTTCTCCGCAAAGTCTTTGAAGAGCAAACCTATCCGTGGCTCTTTGGGCCAGGAGTCTCCCGGATCTTTCCAGACTTCTTTGCACGGCTGCCTGACGCGGTGAATTCATTGCTTTCAAAGCCGGGCGCTTGGCAGGCTCTCTCTCCCTTCCCCTGCCCTCCCCACGTCCCTCTCCCGTCTCCCACGGCCCATCTGCCCCTCCCTTCCTCCAGCCCCCTCTCCGCTCTGCTCCCCTTTATTTCCACTCCCCACCCGCGGGGCTCTGCCCTCCCTCCCTCTCTCTCCCCCTCGGCTCGGCTGTATTTGGAGCTCCCGGAAGCCGCCGGCGACTCTCCCCGGGAGCAGCGTGACTGACACCGGCTCCGCTTCGGGGGGGAGGAGGGCGCGGGAGGAGGGTGCGAGCGGCCGGACTCGGATTTGCGCCGCCGGGGACCAGACCTCGGGGCTCCCAGCAGGTAAGCGGGAGCGGCGGGCGGGGAGGGGCCGGGGCAGGTGCGGGGGGCGCCCCCGCGGAAGTTGCGCGCCGAGCGGGTGGGGTGGGGCGGGGAGGGTGCCGGGACGCGGCGGCGGCGGCGGCGGCGCGCGACTGAGAAAGGCGGCGCGGGCGCCTGCGGGGCCGGGGGGCCGGGGCCCGGGGCGGGGACGCGGGCGGGGCGGGGGCAGGGCGCCCCATCTGGGGCCGAGCCGCGGCGCCCTGCCCCCATCCCGTCCGCGCCGCGGGCGCCCCGGGCGGACGCGGGAGGGCGGGGTGCGCGCGGGAGCCGGCCGGGGCCTAGCCTTCCTGCGCTGCCGCCCCGGGCCCGTCTTAACTTCGGGGGGTTCTGGCCCGCTAGGCTGCGGGCCCCTCGGCGGTGCGTGCGGAGACGGGGGGCGGGAGGGGGCTGTGATTGGGCTGGATCTGACCGCGGCACCTCCATTGGAAAGTGCTGGAAAGAAACAGACCTGGCTTCCCCGCAGAACCTGACTTGAGGCAATGAGTCACTTTTAAAAAATGCAGAGGCAACTGAGGCATTGAGGGAGAGCTCTGTGGAACAGGGCATCTCACACAGCTGCGTCCCCGACTGCTTTTGGGTAGAGGACTAGTCGGTGCGAGTAGCTGCGTTAGCATCACTTTTCGGGCTGCTAATAATTGCGTCTGCAGATGGCCTTTCCTTTATTCTCATGAGAGTGGTGGCGGGCATCACAATAGGCTGCAAGTTTCAGCAGCATTTGAATTGAGGCATTCTTTAAAATGAGGAAATAGGGGTGACTGCATTTGGGATGTGGAACTAGAATTGGGTCCAAAGGGCCAAAGCGGGAGATTGAACATTTAGCAAAAAAAAAAAAAAAAAAAAAGAACCTTTGGTTCTATACTTTTGGGAGTGCAGAAGTCTATGGGCCTCGGGCACTATAGTTTACCAGAATTGTTTGCAGGTACTATTTCCTTACTGCTTATATAGATTTCTTTTAATTTCGGGAGCATGCCTTAGAATTCTTGGTAAAATAATCTAAGCTCACTTAATGTAAGATTACAAGAGTGGAGTGATCTTTGGGGAAATTGTTGTGGTAGTTACTAGAGTCTAATTAGACTGTAAGCCTCTTGAGGGCAAGGGTGGGAGTTTTGATAGTTCTTTCAGCCCCAAAACTGTATTTCACTTACAGCATATATAATGAGCAAGCAATAAAAGTTTGTTAAAGTAATTAATAGCTTGAGTGGCTGGATCATGATTTCTTGAAGAAAGCGCGTATTTTGCAAGGAAAGACTGTTCCATGCATTCCCATATCTAAAAGTCCTTAATAAAATTAGAATCAAGGTGTCATATTTATTAAAGAGAGAAAGAAATGGAGAAATCGGGAAGGTGACTATTGACGTGGCCACAGCTGGTAGGAAGTAGGGTATTGGTGCTCCTTGTGTCCATTGAGAAGTGACTTAATTTGTTGATCTGGTGTAAGGTTTGGCAAAATGTTTGAACCAAGGGCTAGATAGTAAATATGTAGTTTTGCTGGCCATGTGGTCTCTTTAGCAGCTACTCAACTCTGCTGTTGCAGCTTAAAAGCAACTATAGACAATACATAAAGGGATGGTGAGGCTGTGTTTCACTTTATTTATGGATACCGAAATCTGAAGTTCATAATTTTCACCAGTCACGAAATAGTCTTGTTTTTTTCAGGTATCTAAAAATGTAGAAATAATTCTTAGCTTGGAAGAGGAGGGGGAGACACAGAATCAGGAGGGGGGTAGGGCAGGCTTGTCCTGTTGGCAGGAATTTGCTACATCCACCTGCCATGTGATAGTTTGGAGAAGAGCCTTTGCAAGGATTAGTGAGCCAGATTGTCCGAGTGCCTAAGTCATGCCCACGAGTTGTTAAATACCTTCAAGAATAGCATTAACTTATTTGGGCATTATAGTGTTTTGTTTTGCCTTGAATATTTCCTAACAGACATCTTTATACATGAAGTGCTGTTTTTAATTTGTTAATTATGTAATATTTTACACATAAAAATAATATGCTAAGTATGTGTAAACTATAGCCATTATGTTCAAATGGCCACCTGTGACCCCATCACAGCACTAAAAACTACGGCTTAAGAACCAGATAATTGTAAAAAGATAACCTACAAAGTGGGAGAAGATGTCTTAAAATTATGTATCTGATAAGGGACTCGTGTCCAAAATATATAAAGAGCTCTCCCAACTCAATAATAAAAAAGATAAATAACTCAATATAAAAATTGTCAAAGGGTCTGAATAGACATTTCTCCAAAGAAGATGTGTAGATGGCCAATAAGTAATGGAAAGATACTCAACATCATTATTCATCAGAGAAGTGCAAATCAAAATCACACTGACATACCATTTCATATCCACTAGGACGGCTAGAATAAAAAGATCAGATGATTAAGTGTTGATAAGGATGTGGAGGAACTGAAACTCTTATTCGTTGGTGATGGAGTATCATGGAAATAACCTAAATGTCCATCGACTGATGAATGGATAAATAAAATGTGGCATATCCACATAATGGGGTAGTATTTGGCCATAAAAAGAAATGAGGTACTGATCCATGCTAAAACATGTAGAAGCCTTGAAAACATTATTCTGAGCTAAAGAAGCAAGTCACAAAAGACCACATATTGTTTGACTCTGGTCCTATGAAAATGTCCAGAATAGGGGAATCTATAGAGACAGGAAATAGATTAGAGCTGGGGAAGGAGGGTAAGGAGGTGATTGTTAAAGGCTGTAGGGTTTTTCTTTGAGCCGATGAAAATGTTCTAAAATTGACTGTGTTGATGATTGCACATATCATTGAATCATACACTTCCATTGGGTGAATTGTCTCATATGTGTTAGACCTCAGTAAAGCCATTAAAGAGAATAAACAGAAACTAGAAAAAAAAAAAACCACTATGTTGTTACCTGTACTGTTGCATCTTTGTGCTCTTGTGTGCCATTCCGTGTCCCTCCAGACCCTGAATTTTATCTTAATTCCTGGTTTTATTGTAAAACTGTTATGACATAGGTATGTAGTCCTAAACCGTGTGTTATTTAGGTTTGCTTGTTTTTTGATCTATAAAAAGGGTGCAGGGGCACCTGGGTAGCTCAGTCGGTTAAGCATCTGACTCTCAGGTCATGAGCTCACGGTTGGTGGGATCGAGCCCCACGTGGGGCTGCTTGGGATTCTCTCTTTCTTTCTCTCTGTCTCTCTCTGTCTCTCTCTCTCTGTCTCTCCCTAGCTCTCTGCCCCTCCCCTGCTCATGCACGTGTCGTGCATGCTCTCTTCCAAAAATAAACTTTAAAAAAAATTTGGAACTCTTTTGAAATGTGTATATAACCTTCTCACTTAAAAAAAAACCCTCAACATTAAATTTTTAAGAATTATCTCTATTGTTGCAGCAGCTGCATAGTACTTCTTAGCAAACAAGCCACAGTGTGGTCATCCATTTTCTTACTGGCGGGCATTTGGGTTGGCCCCCACGTTTTGCTGTTATGAAGTGTGCTCCTTTGAAGACTTTCTTGCGAGTGTCTTGGCACACATATGCCAGAGTTCTCTTCCTCTGTGGTGTGACTGTATCGTATATTTTAATGACAAGAAGATAAAAGAAAAAGTTGGCTCTTCTGACTTGTGCATCCCTAGCTTCTTCATTGCCTCCAACCAAGTGAATAGAACTGAGGTCCTGTCTTCTCATTCCATTTAGATTCTGATGGCAATATCTGTTACCTCTTGTCCCAAGAAGTGTGCAAAAGCACGAACTAAAACTGGACAGCTGAATTTCCCCACCACTTACGAGCATCTTCATTCTCTTTTATCACCTGGGTTTAGGACCGGACAGAGGACAACCTCATTAAGCCAAAGGGACGTGGCTTTCAGCAAGGTACCTGAGTGGTTTCTAAACTTGACTAGCATTTTCCTTGTATGTGTGTCCCGCTGGGCAGTCCAGGATTTCTGACATGACTTAGTTTGTTTTTTCTGGTAGCAACAAACCAGTCGGCAAGCTGGGGTGTTAGCCTTGGGCACTTTCTAGGCCTGCCCTGACTCAGGCTGTGAGCTTTTGAATTTCATCCTGGGTGTTTCTACTTGTACTTAGGAAGAGAGGAAGCACCGTAAGGTCAGAGTAGGCCATTATAAGGGATTTTCTAAGTTGTTGTTGTTGTTGTTGTTGTTTTTAATTAATGGTAAAATACACATAACATAAAATTTACCATTTAATCATTTTTAAGTATACAGCTCAGCAGCATTAATTACATTCACAAAGTTGTGCGACCAGCACCATCATCTGTCTCCAGAACCTTTTAATCACCTCAGACTGAAACTCTGTCCCCATCAGACGATAACCCCCCCATTCCTCCCTCCCCCGCCCCTGGCTTCCACTGTTCCACTTTCTGTCTCTATGAATTTGCCTATTCTCGATGCCTCATGTAAGTGAAATCATACAATATTTGTCTTTTTACATGAGCTTTTACATCCATAGGAATTTTACATTGTTTTGTTTTTCTTAAGTAGACCCATTTCCCACTTAGGGAAAACATACCTTCTTTGAGAAGTTATGTAATGGGACTGTTTCCTTTTCAGGATACAGCCCTCTATAGGAAGGGACATAACAAGGGTTGTAAAACCAGAGGGAGAACTTTTGTTTATTATGGATTTAGAAGAAGAAGAAGAAGAATTCACCTGACCTGTCTCATTAATTAGACATATAATGGTCCTGGCTTCTCATTGACTACTTAGCCAAGTGGAGAAGGCAGAGAAGCACCAAGTTAAAAATTCACACCTGATGACAGGATGAATTAGGTAACCTTTGAAGCTCCTGTTAGTCCCCAACTTCTAGAATTTAAAGGCCATTCTAAAGTATAAAAGTCTGATCTAAAATTGATTCTAGTTTTGATAGGGAGAGACAAAAAAAAAGAAGAGGAAGGTTGTGGGCACTGAAAATAGATGTGAGGTGGTCTTCATGGCAATATTGAAGAGGGAGGTGGTCCCTGGAGAAGCTGGGTGCTAGAGACACCAGAGATAAACCTTGTAGTACATAGGTGACATTGGTTGTCTTACGTCTATACTTAATACTCGATACGTACACAGGATAATGAGAAAATAACCGTCATTACTTTGTATCAGTCCACATGGAAATCCAGAGAGACTCTGGGATCCGTTGATTATTTCTTCCTTCCTCCATGTTGAATGACTATTGTATGCCTGGAACAGTGAAGATCGCTGGGGCTGCGAAGAGGGGTATCAGTGAAGGAAGATACAATGAACAGGAGGTGACCTAGGCTGTGAACGTAGATTTCAAATGATCTTCTTAGGTCATAGTCGTCATTAGTTCTGACTTTGTTCCCATTTAGTTTTATCCAGAGAAAAATCACTGGATTTTTTTTTTAATTTTTTAAATGTTTATTTATTTTTGAAAGAGAGAGAGAGAGACAAAGTTGAGCAGGGGAGGGACAGAGAGAGAGGGGAACACAGAATCTGAAGCAGGCTCCAGGCTCTGAGCTGTCAGCACAGAGCCCGATGCAGGGCTTGAACCCACGAACTGTGAGATTATGACCTGAGCTGAAGTTGGACACTTAACTGACTCAGCCATTCAGGCTCCCCAAGAATCACTAGATTTTTACAAGATAAATTGATTACTATACTCGATGGCAAAAAACGGCAGTCAAAATGGACCACACTAAGAAAACTAGCCAGTTGAATCTTCCAGAACCAGGTGAACTAGGCTTCCAAGGGGCGAATGCCCATTTCAGTCTGATTATGGTCTGATATGTAAGCGAGGCTGTCCATTTTATGCATTCTCAGTTTAGAAGCCCAGAGTGTGTCGGTAAGGGGTTGGGAAGATAGGAGGGCGTTTTTTTTCCTGTACTGAACACTGTCTGGGACTGGTGCTCACCTCCGTCCAGTGGCAGGGCTCCCCTGTGTCTGCCCTAGTAAGTAGGTTGATAGAAGAGTCCCATCTAATTGGTTCCTTGCATTCGGTAGACCCCACACAGACAGCTTCTCCTGGCTATCATCTTCCAGCATGTTGGAAGCTGTGGCTGGAGACTTTCGGGGCACAATGCAGGTTCACCCGTATTTAGCCAGGATTCTTAAAAGTTCCAGTTTTGATTCCTCCTTCATTTCCATTTCTGCTTCTTCATTTCTCAGTGCTCTCGTGGTGCAATCTGCGGACAGCCCTCCAGCCCCCTTTTTCCGTCCTGCTTCCGAACAGCCTCTCCCTTCCCAGGATGCCTCTTCCCTCAGCGTCTCTTCTGAGTGGAAGGTGAACAATTATCTAATGAAAGTTCTTCAGTCCCTGGAAACTTTGAAAAAGAGGTTCGCTGATGCAGATGAGTCTAGGTAGGACGGAATTAGGGGTGGGACTCATTCTTGTGCTTCTTACTTTAGGCCAACAGTCTTCACACCGTGTACGTTAACCGTGTTCGAAGACTTCCCCCAGGTACATGCACACAGGTGTTTTGAGAAAGTCTGTTTCCAAATCTTCCTCTTCCGGGTGTCCTTTTTCCGAAGACTTGTCTTCTTGAGAGCAGGTGTTTCCTAGAGATGCAGATTCTCTCTCTCTCCTACCTTCTTTTCCATAAGCACCTTTCTCTCTTTTTACATAAGATCATCTCTAATCCATCTTCCTAGTTCATTTTATCAAAAAGGGCTGTTTCTCACCCATTTTTACTAAACTGTTGATCAAGGATGTAGAAATCTATGAGATAAGGAAGGGCGGGAAAGGAGGACATTTCAGAATATCAAGTTTAGGGGTAAGAAAATGAATGATTCCAGTGTCCGGACATCGCCAACATGTGTTTTCCAAATCTCTGTTAACACACACACACACACACACACACACACACACACACACACATCAATCTGATCAATTTGTAAATTGATATTAAAGGACACATTTTGAAGGGGATGAAGTCAGGACTCTTGTACAAATGAAGAGACAAACATTTCTAAACATATGAAAAATGAGAAAGCCAGTAAGGTCTACAGTCAGTTCAAAAAAGACCATTGATAAGAAGGTTGAAGTGAATTTGCTAAATTGACGTGAAATCGGCTGCTTCCACAGAGGGAGAGGAAAGTCCATTGGACTTCCGCAGGGTACGATCTGTTTACATGCCTGCAGATGATAATTACTTGCTTTCCGATCAGTTTTCTGCAAGTTAACTGCTGTGTCCGCAGAGTTGTAAAATGGCCCTAGTCAAAGACAGTGAGTGACTGACACAAGCCAGTTGGATGAGTAGTTAGGGCACTCACTAGTCAGTCTTCTCAGTTTTCCTTACACCGATGATTCACATAATTTTGATATTTCTTCACCATGTGATGTTTTGTACTCTGGAGTTCAAACACTGGAGTGACATTTCTGTCACAAGATGTCATCCGTTCCCATCTCCTCATTTATGTGAACATAGTTTCCCAACATTTACTTTGATAAGAACAAAAATTGAGAAACTGATGTTCAACCTTGACTCGTACTAGTAATAAATATACTCATCCACATACGCATTAAAAATAATTGAAAACTGAAAGTACACAAGAGAGAGGGTTTTCCAGTAAGAATTACTTTTGTGTACATGTAGGACTAATTTGTTAACATTTGTAATATTTGTGTTGTTTTGATAAGTTGCATTCACAGTTGTGATGGTAACAATCGGAAAAGTATTTTTTTTGCCATTGAGTTAATTTTTTTAAATTTTTTTATGTTTATTTATTTATTGAGAGAGAGTGAGAGAGAGAGAGAGAGCAATCTGGGGAGGGGCAGAGAGAGTGGGAGAGAGAGAATCCCAAGCAGGCTCCGTGCTGTCAGCGCAGAGCCTGACGTGGGGCTCAATCTCATGAACCGTGAGATCATGACCAAGAGTCAGAGGCTTAACCGACTGAGCCACCCAGGCGCCCTGCCATTGAGTTTAAATTTAAGTTTATAAATATATTTTTGATGCAGAAAAGGATAATAGAATAATGAATAAAAGACATTCAAGCATAAAATAAATAAAATGAGGATAAATTTCTAAAGGGCCAGAGGAATGGAGACACGAGTTGGAGGAGAGAGTGTAATTATGCAAAATTTGTGACCATCAAAAAGCAGCCTGCTCATATATTCTTTGGAAATGAATGATGATGACTTTCATGGATGTATTTCAGTGAGTGAAAAATAGTTTTACTTTTATGGGTCAATATTTTAAAAAATTTTTTAATGTTTATTTGTGAGAGATTGACAGAGCATGAGTGGGGGAGGGGCAGAGAGCAAGGGAGACACAGAATCTGAATCAGGCTCCAAGCTCTGAGCTGTCAGCACAGAGTCCGACTCGGGGCCCAAACTCGCAAACTGGGAGATAGTGACCTGAGCTGACTGAGCCACCCAGGAGCCCCTTTATGGGTCAATATGAACAGAATGCTAAAGGTGATGTTCTTTACAACCATTCACATTTTGGTGAAATTTTTTACGTGTCAATCTAAAAATGGGCAGGAGGGTTTACAGAATGCATTCTGGATATTTACAAGTGAAAATTTGGAAATCCCTCTGTAGCTTGTCCTTCCTCTGGCTTTGGACCAAAAATCAGGGGTCAGTCATATGACAAACCCTTTCTGCAACTTTAGTGCTGGGAAAGGAACCAGTTTGTTGATTGACAGAGTTCTAGTGACTCCTGGTTTTGTTAGATTTAGGGAAGACATTTAAGGGCTAAAGACCTTGACGCCTCTCAAAAGGGAATGATAGCCCATCAGGTTTTATTTCTTTTTAAAGTTTTTTTTAACATCTATTTATTTTTGAGAGACAGAGACAGAGCCCGAACAGGGGAAGGGCAGAGAGGGAGGGAGACACAGAATCCGAAGCAGACTCCAGGCTCTGGGCTGTTAGCACAGAGCCCGAAGCAGGGCTCAAACCCACGAACCGGGAGATCATGACCTGAGCAGAAGTTGGCCACTTAACTGACTGAGCCACCCAGGCGTTCCAGGTTTTATTTCTTTTTAAACAGTTGTATCTTCACTTTGTTCTTCTTTCTGGATCTCCCCTTGGGAGGCACTCACTGTGGGTCATCATGTGTGTGTGTACGTCTGTGTACAATAACCAGATAGATACCACTGTTTGGATCTGTAAACATAAGCTTTCATCAAGTTTGGGAAATTTTTGGCCATCATTTCTTCAGGTATATTTTCTACCTCAATCACTCTGTCCTCTCCTGGGATGCTGAGGACCCTAATATTACACCTCCTAATACTGTCTCACAGGCCTCTTAGGCTGTGTTCATTTTTGCATTCAATTCTTTTTCTCTCCGTCATTCAGATTGGATAATATATATACCAACAAGTGCACAGTCACCTCTTTTTGCAGTCTCCATCCTGCTATTTGGCTCACCCAGTCATTTTTTGCTATTGTATTTTTCAGCTCTAAAATACTCGTTTTTTTAATGGGTTCTTTAAAAAAATTTTTTTTTCAATGTTCATTTATTTTTGAGAGTGAGAGGCAGACTACGAGTAGGGGAGGGGCAGAGAGAGAGGGAGGCACAGAATCCCAAGTAGCTCCAGGCTCTGAGCTGTTAGCACAGAGTCCATCATGGGGCTCGAACCCACGAACCATGAGATCATGACCTGAGCTGAAGTCAGATGCTTAACTGACTGAGCCACCGGGCGCCCCTCTTTTTTATAAGTTCTGTGCCTCTTCTGAGAACTTTGAGAACTTCTGCCTTTCCATTCATTTTAAGAGTGTTTACCTTTGGGGCGCCTGGGTGGCTCGGTTGAGTGACTGACTTCGGCTCGGGTCATGATCTTGCAGTTTGTGGGTTCGAGCCCCACGTCGGGCTCTGTGCGGACAGCTCAGAACCTGGAGCCTGCTTTAGATTCTGTGTCTCCCTCTTTCTCTACCCCTCCCCTGCTCACGCTCAGTGTCTCTCTGTCCCTCAGTAATAAATACATGTTAAAAAAAATTTTTTTTTTCTAAAAAGAGTGTTTACCTCTATCTCCTGGAGCATAGTTGACATCGTTCCTAGAAATCTGGTCATTCCCACATCGGTGTCATTTTGGGGTTGGCCTTTGTGGATTGTCTTTTCTCTCAAGAATTGGTCACAGTTCCCCAGTCCCTTGCATGTCACATGTTTGGATTGAATTCTAGACATTTTGAGGATTGTGTTGTGAGACTCTGGGTCCTTTTGAAATGCTCATTTTTACTGCTGTTGTTTTCCCAGGCAGCCAGCCCAGTTCTCCCTTATAATGGTCCCAACATCAGGGCAGTTTTTAAAACTTCTACTGTGCTGCTCTGGACCCCCAGGAAGCACTATTTAGGGCTTAGTCTGGGACTTGAGCACTGGCTTCTATTGCGGCACAGATCTCAAAGCCTGTGGATCTGTCCCCCACATGCACACTATGGGGCAAGACTAGGGCTTGTACTCATTCATGCACAGAAGAGGGGATCCCCCTTTCCAGCTCTGGCTTCTCCGGGATTCTCCTCTGGCAGTGACATCAGAGAAGCTTTTTTTTTTTTCATTTTTTTTTCTAACATTTATTCATTTTTGAGAGACAGAGACAGAGCATGAGTGGGGGAGGGGCAGATAGAGAAGACGATGCAGAATCTGAAGAAGGTCCAGGCTCTGAGCTGTCGGCACAGAGCCTGACATGGGGCTTGAACCCAAACTGCGAGATCATGACCTGAGCCAAAGTCGGACACTTAACCCACTGAGCCACCCAGGCGCCCCGTGTCTGAGAAGTTTTTAGTGGCTTATGCTGCTGCTTGCTTCTCTAGGATGCAGTTCTGTGACTAGCCACACACACACACACACACACACACACACAGACCGCTGGACTTTGCATCACATTTTTCCATCTGCAGGACCTCCTTTCCGGGTCTTCTGGCCAAACAGAGGAGGATTCTCTCAGAGATTTTGTTGCCTGAACCCCCTGCATAGCTTCAATCTTGGATCAACCCTGGAGAGAAGAGAGAAGAACAAACAAACAAACCAGAAACACATTCCCAAATAAATCCCCTTTTCAAGTTTTGATTGCTTCCTTGAATTGGCCTGCTATTGTTTACCTTTCAGTCAGGGAGTTGCTTTTTATGTCTTGAACACAGTTTAGAGATAGGCTGTCATGGGCCAATTCCCTCTTCTTTTTTTTAATTATTTTTAACTTTTATTTATTTTTGAGACAGAGAGAGAGCACAAGGGGGAGGGGCAGAGAGAGAGGCAGACACAGAATCCGAAGCAGGCTCCAGGCTCTGAGCCGTCAGCACAGAGCCCGACGTGGGGCTTGAACCCATGAATCATGAGATCATGACCTGAGCCAAAGTTCTACGCTCAACCCACTGAAGCTCCCAGGCGCCCTGGGCCAATTCCCTCTTGAACAGCACTGGTAGCTCCCTCCTAATTTTGACACCTTCCAGTGTCCCTTTCCCCATTCCCCCTCTACCTGTACCCTCCCCCATTCTCTTCCTTGTGTGTTGTCCACTTTCTCTGTGTCCCCTTTACTTTGGGCTTTCAGTTCCAAAGAACAACAACAACAAAAAAGAAGAGCCTGTAGTCTTTTGGTGGTCCAGAGCTCTATTTGAAAACTCCAGTTTTGTTACACGTAATAAATAGAAGTCAAGTATGAAAGTAGACCCAGGGGGCTGGAGATAATGTGAAGAAGGAGAAGGGGGCTGGGGCCACACGCATCACCTGGCTCTTCTAAATCGAAGGATCGCCCTCACATTTGTTAACAAACGTCATACTCAAAACCGGCTTAGTTCTTGATCTGAACTGATCCTTGGTTTTTCTCTTAAAGAGAGTTGCTGAAGCTGCTATTCAACCGCATATAAAGCCTACACTGCATGCCAGTAAATTCTGAGATCAGAAGGAATTTCAGCAAACCTTGTTGTCTTCATTATTCCAGGAAGACATGGCATTCTTTTTTTTTTAATTAATTAATTTTTAGAGAGACAGAGACAGTGTGAGTGTGTGAGGGGCAGAGAGACAGGGAGAGAGAGAGAGAACCCCAAGCAGGCTCCGTGCTGCCAGCGCAGAGCCCGATGTGGGGCTCGAAGCCATGAAACCCGAGCTGAAACTGAGAGTCAGACGCTTAACGGACCGAGCCACCCAGGCGCCCCAAGACACGGCATTCTTCACACTGAAATGTCGGGGTTTAGCGACGCGAAATAGTTTTAGTCAAGTTTTTATGGGCTGTGTATGGCAGAGCCTTCGAAGTGTGGTGTGTGAGATGTCCAGGTCATCACGTTTAGGGGATCAGAGACCTGGTGACATGTGCCGTAATGAGCGCTCACTGTGTGCAGATCACAGTGATGAGTGCTGGGGAGCGTTCAGAGATAAATTATAATAGTGACAGTTGGCCATCACTCTCTAGTTCACGAAGCTCCCCTCGTCATGTCCTCTGAGCTTCCCAAGAATCCCGAGGCAGTTATTATTAGGTAGGTAATACTTGGGATTCCACCTTCGAAAGTCCCCTGGGCTTCCCTTCCCTGCAGCCACCAGCGGTCATCTCGGTGGCCCTTCGAACTCAGTGTCTCACACTGAACTCCTCCCCTTGGACACCTCCATTCCCTCTGTCTGTCCGCACCTGCACCGCCTGACCCTGAGACAAGGCATCTGAGACACTCTGCCTTCTCTCTTTCCCTCCCAGCCCCACTCAAGCCCCATGGTCCCCGCTCAGACCTCCTTCATTCTCCTACGTTCTCAGACCTTCTCCAACCCGCTGCCGCCTTGTAGTAAATTCCCACGTCCCCCCTCAGCTTTGTCCGCCGCTCCTGCCAGCTACTCATCAATCCCTCATTTTCCCGTGAGCTCTTAGATAGCTTCTGGCACGTGGTGAATGAATGCCCGAGGAATATTTTCTAGCTGCAGTGTCTCCATGTCTTGGCACATGCTGGGCATAGGCTCAGGGATACATCTACTCTACTTACCTTTCTGCTTCTATGATCAGATTTCCCAAAGCGTGGGTCCTTTTACTCTGAGGTGCGCTTCTGAGAAATGCAGATTGCCAGGAACACCCAGAACCACTAAATTAGTATTGCTGAGATGGGGGGGTGGGGGGAGGGCAGGAATCTGCATTTTGGAGGCCCCACTTCTGCCCAGCGATTTCTGCTGTGAAACACCACCGCTCCGCTCTGTCCCCTCCAGCTGGTTCCGGGAGCGGGAGCGAGGCTGTGGCCGCTCAGGGAAGTCTCTGGTTAAGGTTAATTACCACCTGTGTCTTTGCTGGGAGGTGAGAGCAGCAAAGTTAACTCTGACTTAACTGGTTTTTGACTGTACGGTTATAAAGGGGAGCTTGAGGCTTGGCATTAAGCAGCACAGGTTTGAACCACGCAGGGCCACGGAGTGCAGAGTTTTTCAATAAATACAGCAAATACACTGCTGCAACCATAGTTTCTCTTCATGATTTCTTAACGTTTTCTTTTCCCCAGCTTACTTTATTATAAGAATACAGTATATAAATACAGCATACAAAATATGCATCAATTGACTGTGTTATCGGTAAGGCTTCTGGTCAACGGTTGGCCATTAGTAGTTAAGTTTCGGGGGAGTTAAAAGTTATATGTGGATTTTTAATTGCATGGGGGATGTTGGTGCCCCTAAACCCTGTGGGCTCGAGGATCAGTTGTACTTGTTTGTTTTTGAAAACAACATTTATTGAGGTACAGTTTTGCATGCCATAAAATTCACCCATTTTAAGTGCACAATTCAATGACTATTATCATATTTCCAGTATTGGGCCCCTACCACCATGATCCTGTCTTAAATCATTTCCCTCACTTCAAATAGAAACTTTATTCCTATTTGTAGTCCCTTCGCATTCCTAGCCTCAGCCCTAGGCAACCACTGATCGACCTTCTGTCTCTAGAAATTTGCTTTTTCTGGATATTCCTAGAAATTGAATTGTATAATACCTGATCTGTGCCTGGCTCTTTCACTTAACATCGTATTTTGGGCGGGGTGGGGGGGGGGGCGCCTGGGTGGCTCCGTCAGTTAAGCGTCTGACTCATAATTTCAGCTCAGGTCATGATCTCATGGTTCCTGAGATCGAGCCCCGTGCTGTCTCTTCCTCTCTCTCTCTTTTCCCCTCCCCCACTCAGGCACCCTCCTGCCCTCTCTCTTTCCCTCTCCCTCTCTTTCAAAATAAATAAACTTTAAAAAATAAATACAATTTTTTTGAGGTTCATCCATGTTGCAGAACGTATCAGTGCTTCTTCCCTTTTCTATTGCCGGATAATATTCCGTTGTATGGATATGCCTCATTTGTTTATCTGGTCATCAGCTGCTCCCCGTCATGTTTTGGTTATTATGAGTGATGATGCCATGAACATTTGTGTACAAGTGTTCCTGTGTGTAGACATGTGTTTTAATTGGTCTTGAGTAGATAATGCAAATGGTATGGCTGGGTCATATGGCAGATATATACTTGGCTTTTTAAGAAAGTTCCAGGTGGTTTCCATAGCAGCTGCAGCATTTCACATTCCTACCGGAAGTGTAGGAAGGTTCTGATTTCTCCATGTCCTCGCTGGCACTTGTAATCATCTGTCTTCTTGGCCCTGGCCATCCTAGTGGCTGCAAAGTGGGATCTCATTGTGGTTTTGACTTGCATTTCCCTGATGGCTATTGATGTTGAGTCTATGTGCTATACTGCTGGCTAGTTGCCTATTTTCTTTGGAAAAATGTTCAAATATTTTGGTCATTTTTAAAAATGTTTAATATTTATTTTGAGAGAGAGAGCGCACGAGAGCACATGCACGGGAGTGGGGGGAGGGGCAGAGAGAAGGAAAAAGAGAATCCCAAGCAGGCTCACGCTGTCAGTGCAGAGCCCAATCCAGGGCTTGATCTCACAAATTGTGAGATCATGACCTGAGCTGAAATCAGGAGTCAGATGCTCAACCTCCTGAGCCACTCAGGCGCTCTATTTTGGCCATTTTTAAGTTGGAATCTTTGTCTTATTATTGAGTTGTAAGAGTTCTTTGTAAATTCTGCACGTAAGGAGAGCAATACTTTTTTTTATGGAGCGACAAAAGGTCCATGGAAGCCCTTCCCAGGCTGTGATAGATTAGCCAGTGGAGTCTCCATGACTTCTCGCCAGGATGTGGCCCTTGGGGAACTCCTGGAAACACCTTCTTGACCTACACCCCTTCCACGGCCTAAGCAAGAGCAAAAGGGCAGTGCGGGGAAATAGGAAAGCATAGGAGCTTAGAAATGGGTCATGAAGTGAGTTAGGGGGGAGCTTCTTTTCAGTGAAGGGTCTCATTTAGCTAAGAGAGTTCACACTTCCTGATAGGGGAATTATTTCATTCCTGGTCCACTCAGCATTCAGACTCTATGATTTTATGACTCTGTCCTTACCCGTCACTACCACAGGGCACAGAGCCAGCCTTCAAGATATACTTAGACTTCCCCCATGGCCTTAGTTCCCACTGGGCTCTTCCTTGCAGCCCGGTGTCCTGGAGGGCTGGCCTGCCCCCAACGGCCAAACTGTCCATTCCTGAGGGGAATCATGGCCCCTGAGGACAGTCTGTGTCTCATCCAGCCGTGTAGCCCCAGCAGCAGCACAGAACACATCTCAAAACACATTTGCATATAATTTTCTTCAGTCAGCGAATGAAGAAACAGGAATGAACTCCTGTATTAGAAGTGAATAAATTGAGACCCAGATGGATTAAATCATCTGCCCAGAGGGATGTAAGCTGCCAGTTAAGGGACTGGATCTCAAATGAAGGTTCCCCGATACCAAGATGCTTTTTCTACCATATCAAGTTATGAGCCCTCACCTCTTATCTTCAGAGATTCCAACCAGAAATATTTGTATCACGGGACGGATCAGGGATGCTCCTGAGAAGTGATACCACCGGAGTGGGGAGGGAAGATGGAATGGGGAGGTCCTTTCTACGTGTGGTTGATTATTTTACCCTTCTGTGTCCAACTTCGGATTTGGTGGAGATGACAGGAAGTAAATGGCGAACGGTAAAGCGAGGTTACCTCTGATTTGTAGGACACGAGGCGGCCTCGTGGGAGCGCTGAGCTGCAGAGAATGGGTGCGCCAGTGCCGGGAAGGACCCTTGAGGCAGTGGCAGCAGTAGAAGGGTGGGAGGGGAGAGGGGGCACGTTTGAGTTGTCAATGCCATTGGGTCTTAGGAACCCTGTGAGTTATAGAGGGCTGGGGTGGGGGGGGGGTCCTTTCGAAAGTCCAGCTGAAGAGAGTTTGCCTTTGTTCTCTGCACTGGGACCTTTGGAGGAATCTGTCGGCTAATCAGGATCTCCTCTGGTAGGTTTTCTCCAGTTTTGTGAAAAATTTAAAAGTGTTCTTTCATTCGCGTAACTCTCTGATCTCTCCTATTCTGATATTACTGTCTCAAAATCCAGAGACTTTTGAAACTTCTTTGCAATGAAAAGAAAATGGTGGCTTTTTCTTTTTTTTTCTCTCTTTTTTTTTTTTTTTTTTTTGATGTTTGGTGAAACTGGCCCCAGCAGTGCTCTTCGGGAGGGAAAGCGAAAGATAGAAAGGCACCTTGACAATGGGAATGTGTCTCTGAGAGAACAACTCCCTGGCTTGACAGAGCAGGGTCTCCTTCCGGCCCCCTCCCACGACAGCTGGGCCCAGAAATGTATTTTAATCCCACTTGATTTTCTACCCACGAGCACTGTGCTGGGCAGGTAGAGGGGACTAACTGAATGAATGAACCCAGCGTATCCAGGGAGGCAGCCAATGGAGGGAGGAATGAAGACTGTGGTTTGTTTCTGCTGCACATACTATTTACCCCATCAGTAATACGGAACCACACGATTCCTTCCCCCCAGGGATTGGTAGCTTCTAGAGAAAGGAAAGGAAGTAATTATTACAGTCACAATAAAGAGAAATTAACATCTAGGACGGCCTGGTTCGATGGTAGTTCAACAAATCTTTCTTTAATTCGGGCGGATTTATAGAGAAAGGAGTCCATTGTGACTCCTGTTTGCTCACACGTAAGCCAGCTGCCCAGTCTGACCACGAGAAAAAGTTAGAGAATCTCCCATTTCCTGTCACCTCAAATCTGTTTTCTGTGTAAGCTTAGACTCATGATCTTTGGAATCCCTGGAGTCTGGGTCTCCTTTATAGAGTTAGAGGAGAAACGCTCACCACAATTATTTCTGCACCTTTGGCCTCATGAGAGCAGAACTTCAGCCAGCAGTCTGGACCCTGGAACACCCAGCCGTTGTGAACATGAAGATGTTACCGCAGTAGTGTTCTCCCTGGCTTGTTTTATGAACTTGCTGTGAGCGATTTACAAAATCCTTTGGACAGTGTGGAGTTTTAAAAATCTTGAAACCCCGAAGGAAAAAAGGAGCTGTGGAAAACCCAGGGTTCACATTCCAGAGAGCGGGTGTGCTCTTGTAAGTCACGGGAAGAAGCCACCGTGGTTTTAAGTGGGTTAAGCTAACCTAATGTCTTCTTCGAAGTGGAAATCTTGGGGCTCCTGGGGGGGCTCAGTCGGTTAAGCATCTGACTCTTGGTTTCAGCTCAGGTCATGATCTCACGGTTCGTGAGTTCGAGCCCCACATCGGGGTCCGAGCTGACAGTGCGGAGCCTGCTTGGGATTCTCTCTCTCCTTCTCTCTTCC
The DNA here is from genome assembly GCF_018350215.1 of Panthera leo. Classification (NCBI taxonomy): domain Eukaryota; kingdom Metazoa; phylum Chordata; class Mammalia; order Carnivora; family Felidae; genus Panthera; species Panthera leo. Next base: position 11,749,428 of record NC_056683.1, on the reverse strand, counting down.
CACCCCTCCCCCCACTCACTCTATCTCTCTCTCTCAAAAATAAATAAATAAACTTAAAAATATATGTACACTAAAAACTAAAATAAACAAGTGGGAACTTCTCCTGTGAAAATCTGGCTCATCACCTGAACTGGGATTATGCCAGCGAGTGGGCAGGCAAGGGAAAGGCAGTGAGTGGTAGCCAATTAATTAGTCAATCAAAAAGTATTTATAGAATTCTCCGTGTACACGGCAGCAGGCAGGACTCAGAGGGAGATGCAAAGAAGAGTAAAAGGTAGTACCATAGCACGTGGAGAGCTCAGACTTGTGGGAGGCAAGGTGTGCGTGTGCTAGTGGAAAGATAGGGCGAGGCAGGATTTTAATTGAGCAGAGGTGGCTTCTAGATGCCGAGACTGTAACACAGACAAGCAGGCGGTTATTCTGGGCTTATCACCATTGACGCTGTACCAGAGGGTGGCGATTTTCAAAGCAGCTATAATTGGTTAGACTAAGTAGTTCTTCTTACCAGACCCCTTACCACTGAGCACAAGACGATTTGGATGAGACAATCTGAGGGATGAAGGAGCGTTGTTTTCCAAACGTGATTCCACGGAGATTGGGCTTGTGTCCTTAGCAGAGAGCTCTTTTAAAGCAAACAAATCATTCTGGAAATGTGTAGGGGCCTCCAGTTAGAGGATAAAGAAATCCTGGGGATGTAATCTACAGCACGGTGACTGTAGTTAACAATATCGTGTTGTATATTTGAAAGTTGCCAAGAGAGCAGATGTTAAAAGTTCCTAACACAAGAAAAAAATCCGTAACTGTGTATGGGGCTGGTTAATTGAGCTTATTGTGGGGATCATTTTGCAATGTACAGAAGTCACCCCCTTTTTAATTTTATTTTATTTTTTAAATGTTTATTTTTGAGATGCGCGTGCGCGCGCGCACACACACACACACACACACACACAGTGCAAGCAGGGGAGGGGCAGAGAGAGAGAGAGAGAGTGGGAGACACAGAGCCTGAAGCAGGCTCCAGGCTCCGAGCTATCAGCACAGAGCCTGACGCGGGGCTTGAACTCCCAAACCTCGAGATCATGACCGGAGCCGAAGTTGGACACTTAACTGACTGAGCCGCCCAGGCACCCCCCTCCCGCCACCTCCCTGTACGGTAGCCGCCTCTCATCCACAGTTTCAGTTACCTGCAGTCGATCACAGTGCTAAAGTAGATACATGATCCTCTTTCTGAGGCCGGGAGGGCAGTAGCAGCCGTGTGCTGCTGTCACAGCGCCTACGTCATTCCCTCAGTGCATCTCATCACGTAGGCATTTTATCATCTCACGTCATCACAAGAAGAAGCATGGGTACAGCACAGTGAGGTATTTTGGGAAAGAGAAAGGTCATATTTACATAATTTTTATTAGAGTACAGTATACTGTTGTGATGGTTCTATTTTATTGTTAGTTATTCTTGTTAACCTCTAACTATGCCTAATAGAGAAGTTAAACTTACTCGTAAGAATGTGCATGTAGGAAAAAACACAGCATATACAAAGTTTGGCACTCTCTGAGGTTCCAGGCTTCCTGGGAGCGTCTTGGAACAGATCCCTGAGGGATAAGGGAGGACTACGTCATACTCTATCAAATCATTAGCTGTGCATCTAAAACTAATATAGTATATGTTGATCAGTTCTGAATTGTTTTAATGTTTGGGGGAACACATATGACTGCCAAACTAATTACACACCAAAAATCTCACCGTTGCACGTGGACTTGAGAAAGCCACTTTTAGAAATCTTGGCGGAATAATAAGTATGTGAGTAGAGGAAACTGAGACAAGGGAAAAAAAATTATAAGGGTATAATTATAAGGTATGACCTGAAATGTTTAGCTAGTCATTTCCATTGGCCAGGTTTTTTATGTTATGTTATTTTATTTTACTTACTTATTTTTCATTTTTTATGGAAGTGTAATTACGTTCATAGTGATTTGACAACTCTGTTGGCCAAGTCTTTTAGATGATTGCCCAGCGTTTAACATGCACAAAGGCTTGATACAGTGGTTTGTAAATCTGTTTGCACCGTTAGCAAAAATAAATGGGATGTCTTCCTAACAGTAGCTAACACATCTATCACTGATCATGTCACAGACTTTGTGTGCCTTTCTCTACACACTTATAGGAACCCTATGTACAGGTAGTAACTAAATAAAGCAAAACAAAATTAAGCTCTTTCCCAAAGAACTTCAGTTAGTGATTCCAAAAGCAGGGCCCCCTCTAAACAGCCCTGGTTAAAAAGAGGCAAACGAGGGGCGCCTGGGTGGTGCAGTCGGTTAAGCGTCCGACTTCAGCCAGGTCACGATCTCGCGGTCCGTGAGTTCGAGCCCCGCGTCAGGCTCTGGGCTGATGGCTCGGAGCCTGGAGCCTGTTTCCGATTCTGTGTCTCCCTCTCTCTCTGCCCCTCCCCCGTTCATGCTCTGTCTCTCTCTCTGTCCCAAAAATAAATAAAAAACGTTGGGAAAAAAAAAAATTTAAAAAAAAAAAAAAGAGGCAAACGATGGAGACCTTGTAAAAATGTTTGTAAGTGTGGGGAACTCTCCCTTTCTGGAAACTACTATGGGAAAGGATAGGAATGTCGTCTCTCTCACTGTTTTAATCATTGTCTTATTGCAGAGCATTGCACACAAAATTAGTATTAGGAACTATCTGTACTTTAAGGATGGGTTTTATGAAATGACCAATGTTATTTTTTAACTTTTAAGTGATACTATAAAATTAACATAAGTATAATATAAAAGTAATATATGAATAGAAATAATATAACACAAATATAAAATAATATAAAATTAATAAATTTTTAAATGATGACAGCCATCCTTTCACCTAGGAAAATGCTACCAAAGACAGTATATGAGAGAATACTAACTGGCTATATTCTTAATGAAGTGTATGAAATATTTGTAAATGGGTGTATTTGGTGTAAAGGAGTTTAAATTGTTTAAGTATTTAGAATCCTAACTACTTTATTTGAAAAAAAAAAAACCCACAAAATTTAGTTTGTAAACTCAGAGATAAACAGGATGCGATGCCCATTTTCCTATTTTTGCCACACCTTTTTGAAAATCATTCATTAAAACATTTGATCAACCCTGAGGTATGTCATTGTGAAATCCCAAACCCTTGGGGACAAAGACCCCGCAAACTTCCTCCAGAGAGGAAAACAAAGACTGCATCAAGGGATGAAAAATCAGAGAATCAGAATGGCTTTGGACCTCTCAACAGTAACCTAGGAAGCTAGAACACAGTGGAGGAATGCCTTGCAAATTCTGAGGAAAACTTCCATCCCAGAATCCTACACTCAGTCAAACCTCCGAAGTGTGAAGGCAAAATCAAGGTATTTTCAGACTTGCAGGTTCTCCACAAAAATTGTCCTTTCGCGTACCTCGTTTTCAGAAGAAAATGCTCTGAAACTAAGAAGACAGTTAAGAAAGTACACCAAGAAAGAGGAGGGTATAGAATCGGAAAAACAGGTGTTACTAGGTAAGAGCGAGTGGGGAGAAGGCCCTGGGGTGAAGGGGAAGGCAGATCTCTGGTCCCAGAGGCACCGTGGGCCTACTGAGCTCTCATGCACTTGGAGTGATTCTCCAGAAGAGATGCCTCTGAGAAGACAGATGTAATAGCATTCCAGACGTGTTTGCCTCAACTGAAAGACTTGTACAACTGGGAGAAGAGTTTGGAGGTGAATAGCTTTTAAGTATGTAGAGAAAACTGGGAAGCTGAACAACATAGCTGCAGGGAAACAGGTTGTGAAAAAAGAAAATGGAGAACAATTTTAGGATACGTTGTGACTCAGCTGTGAATAGTCATAAACGGGTTGACCCCGATGCTTGGTCACATAGAAATTGTGACACAACAGTACTGGGCAAAAGGAAGTGTTCATGTGTCTGGTGGTGGGGATTGGGCAAAACCTCTTGGTTTTGGTGGGAACTCAGTGGATAATGCCTGGAACCGAAGAGAAACAAGACACACAGAGATGGAAGCATGTTATGTACAGATGAGATAATTACTGAAAGAAACAGCTAAAATCATGGAAATCGGTTGATTCTCAAGGCAAAAATGGAAGGGGGCAGCCTCATAGAACTATTGTAGAGCTATTTAAATTCTGTGCATGTCTAAAGAGTTAAACTTTAAAAAGGGAAAAGTAAGGGGATAATTCAAATGAGAAAAAAAAACCAAGATGAGTTCTACTTCCTATTATAAAGGAACTCAAGAAAGAATACTACCAAATTATTACAAAACAAGGAATTAAGACTCACCTCGAGTGTCATTTGCTAAAACAGATCATTAAAAAGAGAAGGTCATGGAATTCCATATTCCTCCCACTTTTTCTTTCCACCCACCCTCACACCTGGTCAGATGATTGTGTTTATCCTCTATAAGCCGGAGGTTATAGGGGACCTCATCTTGGGGTTCTTCTGCATGAATTGGAGGACTAGACGGTCTGGAGACCAAGTTTGAGCCTCATCATCTGACCTAGTCTCTTGATTGCCCAGCTGTGTGTCTGGCTTCTCTCTGCTTCTCATCTGATTCTTAGAACATCTTATGTCTGACCAGTTTGCCATAGATCCCCTCTTCTGTTGGCTTCCTGGTCCAAATCCATCTGTCTGTCCACCTGGCTCTGACTCATTCCTTACCCTGACCTTGCTGTCTCCATTTCCTGTCCTATCCATTTCCTCAGCCTGATTCCTAATTCCTGGCCTCATGAAAACTTGGCTAAATCCACTTTGAAAAACCAAGGCGAATGGAACTGCCTGGGAAGAATTTGGAGAATCTGTTGCTCTGTTCTTTCTTCATTCTTGAGAGCCAGGATAGCAGCTGAGGCCACATGTGGGGAGGGGTGTGTGTGTGTGTGTGTGTGTGTGTGTGTGTGTGTGTGTGTGTTGGGAGAAGAAAGCATAGCCATCTTGGACCCCATCATTCTCCCTGGGAATATACCATGTATATTTTGGATACCTTTCTCTTTTTTATTCTCTCTTTTATTTGTTCTTCCATTTCTCTTAGAAACTGTTCTAAAATTTTAAACCCAGAGGCATCTTTCCAGCTTCCTTGCCTGGGTTGTGTTTTGATCTCTTCAGAGGCTGTGACAAGACTCCAGTCCATGGTGATTTTACGCGAAGTGACATCTGATTTGTTTTCAGACTGCATTCCACACCAGTCAGCCTGGCCCTGCAGTGTGTGGGCTAACTCCTGTTGTCTCTCAACATATGGAGCGCTATTAGATAGTGTGAGTTTGAGTCTTGTCAGGGAGGCCGATTAAGCCCCAGTCGGGGACAGCCGTCCTAAGTGTGAAATGTAACAGGCCTTCCTGAAATGGCGCTGTGAGCCTCTGGAGGTGGTGGGTGCCTTTCTGTTGGGGCATCGGGAACTTGCTAACAAAGCAAACACGTTTTTTTTTCCCTTAGCATGGGCTAGGTCTATGGTGTAACATTTGGCAAGTTGAGTAACAGAGAACATAGATAACCGTGAACAGATGGACGCCTATTAAAAGATTTGAGGGGTTTTACCATCTCTCAAATGGCCTTCACCCTCCTACAGGATACCCAGTTCCCTTGCACGATTACGTAAAGGGTTCAATTAAATTGCTTCTTTTTTTTTTTTTTTTCATATTGCAGTAGAAGCGAAAGCTCTGACGTTAAGAGGAAAAGAATAGATGAGAAACTTCTAATTTTGAATCCCCTTGGGATTAGATGCTGATTTCAGCCGTGCAGAGAACACTGCCCCATATTTTGAAAGCATAGCTGCTGGCAGTTTCAGAGGAGATGACTTTCCAAAATAGGCAGTGAACCCCCCCCCCCCATCCGTATCTGATGACCATCTGACGTGTGGATGCAGAAGTACAGAGCTACCCACATGTTTTGATAAGTCTAACCTTGCTTTTGAAAATGGCAGTGACATGTCATCATTATGGAATACAAAACACACAAAAAAATGCATTACCTGGTTGTTTGCAGAAATAGAAAACATTACCTGTCTTAGAGAAATAGTATTTGCTCACCCTCTGGGGCAGCCCTGTCTCCTCTATGGGAGCACGTCTATCTTCTTTGGCTTAAGATGATGCCTAGAAAGTTCTCAAGAGTGAGAGCTACAGACGCTGATTAAGATGGGGTGTGTCTTACTTTCTCTGGGGCAGCAGCCTGAATTTGCCAAAAGCAGTCGTAGGTTGATATGGCGGGAGCTATGGTATCTCTAAGCTGGATCTCATGAACTTGGCCAAATTAGATTGGGTTCCATTCCTCAGCGGTTGCCTTCATAACATTACATTGTAGGGCCAGCAGTTTTAAGGTACTCACCTGTGCGCACTCAGGATAGCTCTCTAAGAAGTGTTTGGACGCAGAAAAGCTAGATCCCCAACAGGCCCGCTCTCATCCTCAATCCCTTATCCAGCGTCAAACCCAATTTATCCCAGCAGAGACTGCCGGGGAACCGAAGCTTCCTGTCTCCAGAAACCACTCCACCTAAAACTAAACTTTGTCCAAAAATAATCAGCAGCAAAACGAAATATACACTGTTAATATTTCAAATTAAAAATTTCCACCATTCGGAATAATTGTAACCTAAAGTAATCCAGCGGCAGACACACGTTAGCCCTTCGAGATGAAAACCCAGTCACCTGCTAAGTGATATGGTTTCATAAACTCAATTCATAAACAGCTCAGCTATTTGGCTTAAAGTAATTGAGTAGGTAAACAAGAATTACCAGTGGGTTTAGTGTCCCCTAGAGAGTTATACTTTCACAGAAAGAAACCATTGGAAATAGTTAAAATATGCTCCTACCACTTAGTAGGATAAGAGTTGGCAATATTAATTGTGAGATATATGTTCACGGGCTTTTAGTTTATGCTAGACATAGATTGTATCATAGCACAAGGAAGCATCCAAGGAGATACTTGTTAATGGTGTAGGGAGTGATTTTTTTGTGTGTATTGCATATGGAGCTTATAAAGTCATTGAATCGAATAGAAACCAAGATCAATATAATTTGGGTTTTTTGGGTTTTTTTTGTTGTTGTTCCAAGGTTTACGTTTTTTGGAGTTTCACATATTTTCCTGATGTATAGAAATATTCTCTAGGTAATGAAAGCCATTCCGAGTAATTTCTATTTTCCCTGTTGCTGCTGTTAAATTTAATGGTGTCAGCTTGCTAATCCTCCCTGACATTCACACGGACTCCATTTGTGCCTGTGTTTTTCTAGAATGGCAGAGATGCAAGGACTGATGGAGAGGCTGGAACGGGTGGTCGGCCGACTGGAGTCGCTGTCTGCAGAGTCACACCGGCCTCCTGGGGACTGTGAGGGACTTAATGGTGTCAGTAGAGGTAGGGACACCGACTGTTGTCATTACTTAATGTTCTCCCCATCACTTAGTTCTCAGGAAATATTTTTATCACCCTTTCTTCAGCTTTCGTACTCCTTCCTTCCTTCCTTCCTTTATTTGTTTTCTTTACTTTTTTTGAGATGCAGCGGGGAGGGGGAGATAGAATCCCAAGCAGCTTCCTCACTTTCAGCGCACAACCTGAGGCGGGGCTCAAACCCACCAACTGTGAGATCATGACCTGAGCCCAAATCAAGCATTAGACTCCTAACCAACTGAGCCACCCAGGCGCCCCCATACTCCTTCCTTTGTACGTGATCATGATATTCACCAGATGCAAGCCATCCCTGAAGAAGGGAAAGGAAATAAAGTTTCAACCCACAATCTGCAAAAATTACCAGTATCTGTGCCTATTAAGAGTATAATCTATGTGCCAAATGTCGTTATTCGTTTGCTCTAGTGTGTATACTGTTGTTCCACATTCCGCAGTGGCTATACATATATTATCTGAGTAATTTTATCAAAGAGAAATTAATGTTCTCGATTACAGTGTCAATTGGAAGGAATTATCATTCTGTAGATTTGAATTTTAAAGAGAACAAGTCATTAAATTTAAGAACTGCAGTTTTGAAGGAAGTGAGTCTGACGGGAAGCCAAACGTTGGTTCCAAGTAACATGATCACGTCTCATTGTGTCACCTGTGCCTGTTCCTAACCAAATATGCCTTTAAAGTCATATGCTAATGCCACTTAAAAAAAAAAGATTTTAAATATATGATCAAACATAAAAAGTTAACAACATAACATAAAAGTTAGCTAGAAGAATACCATATAAGGCAAACTCTCTAAGTATCGACAGTAATTTTTCCAGTTCCTTCTTGTCTGAGGTCGTAGATTTAGGAAATAAAAATACAGGACACCCAGTTAAATTTGCATTTCAGATGAACTACTTTTTTGGGGGGGTATAAGTATGTTCCACATACTGCCTGGGATATACTGCATGGTACACACTTAACTCTAAAAATTTATTCATTATTTATTTGAAATTCCAATGTAACTCAGGGATCTGTATCTCATCTGGCAACTCTATTCTTGTCTCAAGTACATTTCCTCCTTATCTGACCCATTTTGAATCCTATCAGGCTTTGGGGACCGAGAAAAGCCTAGGGGAATGGGGGCTTCAAAAAAAAAAAAAGCTTTCACTAGGCAAGATCCACATTGGTGCTTCTAGAATTTCAGGAGTATTTGGGGGCTGTGCCTTGTATCGGATGCCTTAGGACAAAAATTACTGCATGAACACAAATGCACAGACTGGTTTTTCCCCCCTGAACATAATGAAAATTAAAATGTTTTGAATGAATTGAAAGGGGATGTTCTTTAAAGGGAGGCTGCCAGGGGCCTGTAAATTTCTTCCACATCAACTGAAACACATCTATGATTTCATTCTGAGCCTCTCTTTGTTAACTGTATAATTGGTGTAGGAGATTCAGTAAACCTCATTTGTAAGGAAATATTTTCATGTTCGCTTCAATAACTTGGGTTTCCTTATGTCTTTGACATCAGGAGATCAAAAGACATTTCTGTACGATTGCTGCCCACAAATAGAAAGCCTGTAGATACATAAAATATAAGTAAAATCCAACTCTCAGAACGCTGTGTAGCATTGTTGAATAAAGGGGGGAAAAACTCAATAATTTGAACCTCACTTGACTTAAAGAGGTACTAGACTGCACTTTGTATTTTCTTTGTTACAACAGTAATTTTCAGGGAAACTTAATAGACTAAACAAAATTGGAAGGTGTATAATTAAATTACTTAAGTATTTAAACAGATATTTTCTAATACAGAAAATTGTTCCAAACCAGTTATTAGAATGAGGTCTTGTAAAACAACTTACCCAGCGGTTTATTATCCTACTAGGAATGCAGTAGGGTCATTGGTAAGCAGGATAATTAGTAAAATATCTGAATGATAACCATCCTTAAAACATTTTACAACCCTAAACAGCATCGCTTTCATTTCTTCTTAATTTAGTAAGCTTTGATGGTTTTCTAAATTCTATTTTTAACAAATCCTTAAGGACACCCTCTCACCTGAAATATAAAACATCGTTATTATGGTGATGTTATAACTGAAGTTAAAAAATTTTTTTTGATTTAGAAAGAAACTTTTAGGAGCGCCTGGACGGCTCAGTTGGTTAAGGATCCAACTTCAGCTCAGGTCATGATCTCACAGTTTGTGAGTTCAAGCCCCACATCAGGCTCTGTGCTGACAGCTTGGAGCCTGGAGCCTGCTTTGGACTCTCTGCCCCTCCTCTGCTCTCTCTCTCTCTCTCTAAAATAAATAAACACTAAAAAATTTAAAAAGAAATAAAAAGAAATTTTTAGATGGAACCCTGTCCACTACATCTGTAATATGCAGAAGTCAGCGAACTGCCTTCTTATGATACAGGTGCTATGTTGTGTTTTATGGTGGTTTTTTCCCCCTGACGATCAGGTAAGTTTGGTTCAACAGTTGAAGAAGTATTTTTGCGCACACACCAAGTAATGAGTACTTTGTTATATACGAGGAAATCTAAGATGGATTATATGCAGAATCCTCCAGAATCTTTGGTCTCCATGCTTTGCTATTCAGGGCCACAACTGCTTTGATTAAGGGATGCTCACAAGATGCAGGCTGGGAAGAAAGACAGGTCATTAAGGGCTGCCCAGAGGAGGTGTGAACAGAGCTAAGTGATGAAAGGGAAATAGGAAAATAATTCCCTTTTATAACCGTTCCTTCTGCTGTGTAGAGTCCTTTGTCTCATGTCTCAAACTCTCTAACTTTAAATACATCGCAGACACCTCTCAGGTGTCTCCCACAGCAACAAACGGGTTTATCTGCTTCCAAATGGATCCCTAAGGAATCTGTGGGCTTGCCCCCCTTTTATATTCCAGAAGTTGGTATGTACTGTATTTTGAACTTTAAGGTTCAGCTTCAATAGCCTGCTTAGAAGTTAGACTGTAGGTGCACAGCACTGTAAGCAGCTGTTTTCATCACCTTCTGGGCCTGTGGAAATGGGCATCTGGGAAAGGAAGGAAGCTTTATCCTACAGCTTTATGAGCATGGCTACTAATGTACAGTTTGAGAAAGGGAATCCTAGGTTTTGGTTTGGATTTTAATTGCCTGTAGGGTTGAGTTTTTCAATATTAGGGACATGAAATCTGGAACTAAGACACAATTTTTCTGTTAAAAAGCAGGGAAAGAGATACAGAGCACTCCAGGTTGGGCCGTTGTCGCTTGGGTTTTTATGGTAATTTGTCAGATCAAAACTTAACGTGAGTTAGCTCAGCAGACCTTTTCATGCCTCCCAACTCTGCCTCCCTCCCCCAGGAAGTGAGGACAGGATGGAACAGAATGTGTGACATTGGCATTGTTTTCCTACTTACCAGAGTTTGTTATTGCCTTTTAATTGTCCTGGGTAATCTTGGTAACTGTGTGCAAGGTCTCACAGCACCTGGGCAGATCAGTGTAGTAGAAAGTACACTTGGCTTATGTCAGTTCTTGGATCTGCCTCTTATTTGACTATAGTTTTGGTCAAGTCATGTGCTCCGATTACATCTCCATTTCCTCAACCAGGAAAACTATGATGGTGGTACTTAACCTCGTGAGTTTGGGGAAGAAACAAATTCGAATGTAGGTGAAAGTGCTTACTCAAATAGGAGAGCATTGTGTTTTCTTGAGCCATTGAAAAACGTTTCAGGAATACTGACCGATTGAATGACTGCCTGGGTGAAAAGAATGAGAATGGGATGGGTGATATTAAGCTTCCATAGGGCCTCTGGCAAAGCAGTATCAGCTTTTCATTAGACTCCTGGGGACTGGGGCACCTGGGTGGCTCAGTCATTTGAGCTTCCTACTTCAGCACAGATCATGACCTCAACAGTTCATGGGTTCCAGTCCCGCGTCGGGTTCTGTACTGACAGCTCAGAGCCTGTAGCCTGCTTCAGATTCTGTCTCCCTCTCTGTCTGCCTCTCCCCTGCTTGCACTCCATCTCTCTCTCTCTCTCAAAAATAAATAAAAACATTAAAAAAAAAAAAAAACCTCTCAGAGACTGACAAAATGTGATTCTTCCAAAGGTGTGGCACCCTCCGTGGAAGCCTTTGATAAGCTGATGAACAGCATGGTGGCGGAGTTTTTACAGAAGAGTAGGATCCTTGCTGGCGATGTGGAGACTCACGTGAGTACTTTTCTCTCTTTGTCTCTGTGGAGGAGATGACTACTATTTAAAAAACAAACAAACAAACAAACAAACACCCCAGAAATGACAAAGGTGGGTGAGGATATGGGGAGACTGGGGTCCTTGTTCACTGCTGCTGGCAATGCAGAATGATGTAGCCAGTGTCGAATCCCGAAAGCAGGATCCCGAAGAGCTATTTGTGTACCCACGTTCCCAGCAGCATGATGCACCAATAGCCAAAAGGTGGCAGCCACCGTGTGTGTGTGGACAGATGAAAGGGCAAACACAATGTGGTCTATGCGTCCAAGGGAATATTATTCAGCCTTAAAAAGGATGGAAATTCTGACATGCGCTACAACATGGTCGCACCTTGAGGATATTTCGTTAAGGGAAATAAGTCAGTTACAAAATGACAAGGACTGTATGATTCCACTTACATGAGGTGTCTCTGAATCCATTGAGCTGAGGGAGGTACCTAGAGTAGCCAACCAGACTCACAGATACAGAACGTAGAATGCCGGCTGCTCGGGGCTGGCGGGAGAGAGAAGCGGGACCTTGTTTAATGGGTATAGCGTCTTAGTCTTGCAATGAAAGCTGAACTCCAGAGAAAGTTCTGGAGATCTGTTGCAGGACGATGTGAACATACTTAACAGTACTGAGATGTACACTTAAAGATAGTGAAGAGGGTACCATGTGTATTTTACCACAGTGGAAAAGTGCAGCCTGAGGAAGAAGCAAAATCATAGAATTTTTTTTTCTTTTTTTTTTTTTTTAATTTTTTTTAACGTTTATTTATTTTTGAGACAGAGAGAGACAGAACATGAACGGGGGAGGGGCAGAGAGAGAGGGAGACACAGAATCGGAAGCAGGCTCCAGGCTCTGAGCCATCAGCCCAGAGCCCGACGTGGGGATCGAACTCACTGACCGCGAGATCGTGACCTGAGCTGAAGTCGGACGCTTAACCGACTGAGCCACCCAGGCGCCCCGCAAAATCATAGAATTTGATAATCCTTGGATTGATAAAGACCTTTAATGATATCTGGGCCAGACTTCCAGTTTTAGACACTTTGGATACATTTAAAAATGTTTAGGGTCACCTGGGTGGTTCGGTTCGTTGAGCGTCTGACTCTTGGTTTCGGCTCAGGTCATGATCCCAGGGTCGTGGGATCGAGACCCGTGTTGGGCTCTGCGCGGAGTATGGAGTCTGCTTGAGAGTCTCTCTTTTCGTCTGCCCTTCCGGCTCTCTCTCTCTCTCAAAAATAGAAAAATTTAAAAAAATGTTTAGCATCCTCCTTGACACTAGTCATTATTTGCATGCATTTAGTGAAAATCTAATGTCATAGCCAAACCAATTAAAAAACCTAGGAGAAATTTATCTCCAGGTTCTTCTTTTTTCATTTGCCTTTGTTTCTCACAGAGGATTAAATTCCAAATCCATCTGCTCATGGATTTCTCAGCGATGGCAAAACCATTTTCAGTGTAGATTCACAGAAAATCTCATTCTTGAATAAAGCTGAGGTTTGCGGTTAAAAAAAAAAAAAAAGAAGCAAACATAAAAAGGGATTCATTCTCTCTTACTTGTCCCCCAATTAGACATTATATGCAGCACCCAACCCCAGTCTTCCAGGTGATCTGGTGGCTCAGGTGATACCAGAGACTCCAGGATTGTAATTAAATAGGTGCCTGTCTCCTCCCGTTTGCAATGCGTTTGTTCGTCACATCTAAGAAAAAGGAAGATTCGTCTCATGACCTCCATTTTTATTAAAATCCCTATTGAAACGCCTCTTGGCAGAAGAGGGGAAACTCTGCTGTACATGGGTTCTAGAAAAGTCCGTGTAATGAGACGTGTTCACTTCCAGTGGATCCCGGAGCTCAGTGATTACTCGGGTCTGTTCTTGAGCTTAATGTGCTTGTTCTCGAGAAACCTTGTATGCAGTAAGACAGTGGCTGGACTGCTTCTGTTTGAGGCACGACAGCACCTGAAAACTAACACGCAAAATGGAATAGTCCTGCCACTACACTAAGAGATTCTGAAGAAACTGACAAACATTTACTGTCTTAAACTCTATTACAAGAATTACTGGATCATTATGGTTCCTATCAGTTAACATTGACATTGTACTTGTGAGGTGCAGAGTACATTGTAACTGTCATTAGCAATATCTCACAAAATTAGATATAGAAGTGTTGTACTAGAGCACTGAATTTGCCCTTAAAGAAAACACGCCGTGTTTGCATAGCAAGTAAGTCTCTGCAAATTCCATAGTAAACAGTTCCTTTCAATTCTTTTCAGAACAAAGCAAGTTCTAAATAAAGTGTAGCCCGATTTATATCACGTTTTTTCTCCTCTCCACTCGTCAGCCTGAAAACAATATGACTCAACTGGAGGACAGTTCTCAATAATGGGTGCAGAATGCTTAAAGAAAGGCATGTTTTTCACTAACAAGTTTTTTGAAAAATGAAAGAAGGAGAGAAAGAAGGAAGAAAAGAGAGGGGAGGGGGAGAAGAGAAAAAGAGGCAGAGAAAACCTTGTCATCTCAAAGTTTAGACTCTGCTTCTACAACACAAAGGAAGTACAGACAGCTATTGTCCATCTGCCCATGACTTTAATACACTGAGAAGGCGGTTTATTTTCTCTCTTATAGAACCATGTGTCAGTGACATTAAGCTTGCAGCTGCTGCCTCTCACATAAGCCAGAAGTGGGGGTTGAACATTGTTCCAAGAACACACCTGTTGCCTAGAAGAAGAAAAAAAAAAACCCTCACATACCTGATTGTACAGTATGGAAATCTGAGAATGACACAAATGTGCATCATGTTAAATCCTATCCGTGTATTTAAAAGCTGTTTCACAGATACTAATAATGAATAAGGGCAGCCAAGCTATGATTTAACGTCTGCTTCGATGTGTTGGCTGCTGGCTGGGCTTTAATTTACTGATCACTCAATAGTCCATTGACAGACCAGACCACAAAAAAGAGGAACTAATAGCTACAATTAGGAAGCCCTGTTGAACCAAAGAACATAACAGGTTTAGAAAAGATTAGATCTTGTAAAGCCTTCTTGTGTGCAACATAAACCCAAGGGCTTATTTAAACTAGTCTTCAACCCAGGAACACTGGCGAAGCTTGCACCCCTTTTAAGAAAGAATCAACAGTGCCTAATTTTATAATAGCTATTTAGATTAAATATAGTCTTCGATGTCAAAGGAAAGGATCCCCCAGAAACTGGGTGTATGTAATACCGAGCTCTTGGCCAGGCATCATTTATCCTTAACTGGACTTACGTGATTGTTTTTCACAAAGCTGGCCTGCTGTCATTCACGGTCAACGGACCCAATCTCAGGCTCTTTCTAAATGATTTGACAATCGCAAAACGACTATGAATCACATAGCTCCTCTCAACGCAAACCCTTTTTGGAGATTTATAGAATTTACATTTTAAAAATGTCTCTGGAAGTCTGGAACCATTTATTTTCTGTTCTTGATTAAAATGGATAAGAAAGAAACACTCTTTTATTCATTGTTTCGTAAAAATGAGAGAACCATACTTTGAATCCAAGGGGAATACAATTCAGTTAAGAAGTGCAGCACACTTAAGCATAGTGTGATTAAGTCACAGTGCGCCGTGTTATGACCTTGACTTCCCTGCCTTTGTAAAGGACGAACATTTTTAGACAGTTATGATAGGGGCACTCCTGATGGGTCACAATCACTCTAGATGTTTCTAGTCTTTGTTATTTATTTAAATCTTCTCCAAAATGTTTTGTTTGTCTTCATGCCATGTTCAAAGAGCGGCTGACTAGGACTAGCAGGTTGTATTTGCATTTTAGAGCTGGCTCGACTTTTTACAGTGTAACCTTGAGCTGGTCCCTTACCCTCCCCAGTGATGAGGCTGGACGACCTCCCTCCCAAGGGCCTTCCCTTTCTCACAGCCCGATGGAGCGACTCCCCCCTGTGTCAGCATTAAAGCATGAGGGAGGGGCTGATGGGTTTCCACACAGGGCTTGCGATAGGGCGTTGTCACCCTTATAAACGTATCTTGAGTCATGCCAGGGAAAGTACCTCAATCATCTGGACATCCCATACAAGCAGAAGGAAACACAACAGAAAAAGGACACAGCCAACACTACAGACAAAATATCATCCTGCTTTACTGTGATAGAGAAGAAAATCAGACTCCTTCATTTCAAGAGACCTTGAGGCCCTGTGAGTCTGTCCTTTTTGGTCTTAAAGGTTGTCCCTTATTCCTTTACATGGACCTTTTCTCTGGAATAATTAATAACTGTCTCTGGAATGAATCACACAAATGCGTGTGCATATTAAGTCTACTCATTGCATCCATATCTTCCTTTGACTTTAGAAAATATTCATGGGTAAATCACACTCATTTAAAAAGTGACCATTTGCATTTTTGATGCTTTATAATGGGGGTCTATACAGGAACTCTCCTGCCCTTGCCATAAAAAAATCCTCCAAAGCACAAGTTTGGGGTTGAGTCAACCAAGCAGCCCATTCTACATAGATCCCCCTCATCCTCTCCTGGTCGTCTTCCGCCAAGTTATTTCTCTCATTGACTTCTAGTTTCCTGCTCATTGCTTTATTTTAAACATTTATTTTTACTGTAACAAGATATAGAGTACTTTAGCAACGTCAAGCCCAAAGGATCTGTAGGTCTTTGAGATTCTCCACGTGGCAGAGATCCAGAAAATGACTTGTATAAAGAATTCTATCCTGGGGCGTCTTGGGTGGCTCAGTCGGTTAAGCGTCCGACTCTGGATTTCCACTCAGGTCATGGTCTCACGGTTCGTGAGTTCAAGCCCAGGCTCTGCTCTGGCAGTATGGAGGCTGCTTGGGATTCTCTCTCTGCCCCTCCCCAGCTTGCTCTCTCTCTCTCAAAGTGAATAAATAAATTAAAAAAAAAAAAAAAAAAAAGGATTCTGCCCTTACATTTCATACAGACTTCGAGTTGGGATTTTTCTTTCTTACTGTCTTAGCCAGTTATGATGGTTGGAATTTTTAGAGAAGGAGATACCTTCATATCATCCGTTCTAATATATATCCCCTTTTCCTTTTCTTTCTCCCTCTGTCTCTTTTTTCCTTCCTTCTTTCCTTCCTTCCTTCCCCCTCTCTCCCTCCACTCCTTCCTTCCCTCATTCTCTCCCTCCCTCCTTTCCTTTCCTTCCCTCTTCCCTCCCTCCCTCCCTCCTTCCCTCCCTCCTTTCCTTCCTTACTCCCTCTCTCCCTACATCCCTTCCTTCCTTCCTTCTTTCTCTTTTGAGAGAGGAAAACACACACTAGAGAGGTTAGGTGACATCGGTGATAGGTTGCATGATGGACCGTGGCTTGGTTCAGAGCCAGAGTCTGGTCTCTACAGTTCCCAGTCGCCATTGGGTGGGGAGATGCCTGCCTTTGACCCTGTGGGCAGCTGTGTCCCCCATCACCTTTGTGGGGAACTGGATCCCTAGTGAGAAGCAAGTGGCACTTACCTGCCTCCTTCCTCCCACCCTCTGCAGTCCGTAGTGGTTCCTGACCCCCCCTACCCGGTTTCCACAGTATGAGGAAAGTTCATTAGGACCGCTGACTCAGACGAGGAGTAAGGAGAGTGTGGAACATCACCTCTGCTTGTGTGTGAAGTATGTCCTCAGAGCAGTGCTGAGTGAGGCGACAGGGAAGTTGGTGGCCTTCGGGACAGATGCACCGTCTCCCTCATGGGTCTTGGTTTCTGCCCCATCACACCCGCCTTGTCCCAGCCTGGTTATCACTCACTGTGCTGTTGGTGCCAAAGTTGCAGAATTCCAGAAGGTCACAGATACCAGTTTCTGTCATCGTTTCTTCCCAAGAATGTGGAGAATTTTTATTCTCGGCATTGGACACGTACTTTGCTACCCAGCATCTGCTCTGACGCACGGCCCACTCCTGCTACGTCACTAGCCTTAGTGGGACATCCCTGAGACTGCTTTTTAACTTAAGGGCGTTTGTGTTTAGGACATATAATCCCCAACTCTTCCCTTGAACGTTCTAGTCTGATACCACATTTAGAGCTTTGGAGACCAGGTGGACTTAGAATCCAAACATGTCTTGAAGGGCCACCAGGCGTCACTAACCACCAGGATCTCCCCATCTACCAAACATAAAACGGCACCAAAACATTTTGCTGAAGTAATGAATCAGGTGCCGTGATCTTGCAGGTTAAGGCTTTTTCTGCCTTTTTTTTTCCCCCTTCCTGGATAGTAAATTTGCTTTTACCAAACTCATGCCTGAGTGCTTTTTTTTTTTTCCTTGAAGGAAAACTATGGAGTGCTAGTGTTGGTTATCTGTGTCTGTTCTGTGTTCACTAGCACGAGCAGCAAGGAAAAGCACGGATGCATTCCGACCGTGCCCAGGCCTGCTGTGCTTGGGGTAAGCAGTGTCCCCCACCAGCTGGCACCTGTTGGCCTGTACCTAGGAACAGAGTAGATTACTGAGTCTCACATGAATGGCCTTGCTCTGTGCAAACTCATAGCAAGAATCTACAGTCCAGGCCACGTCAGGAGTTCCCAAGGGTAACCAGCAACTTCTCTCCATACATCTTTCTCCTGGGCCGTAACTCTTTCCGAGGGTTGCTTACCATCCATGTCAGAATTCAGTCATGCTACCCAAGACCGGAAAGTACACGTCCTTGTCCTCACCCTTTTCTTTCCCCCATCCTTCCTTCTTTTCTAAAACGACACCGATAATTGGAACATTTGTTGTTGTTTTCTATCTAGACTTCAGGATAACTTAATTGTCTGCCTGGAGGCTGCGTCAGCCTCTGAAAATTAATACTTTGTCTAAAAGAAATGACCTGATTTCATTTAGCTTATCTTGTTATTTCTATCCATGCACCATCCCCACAAAACACACGCACGCGCCCACTCGCGTGCATAGCCACTATTCACCTAAGAATTCTTTGTCATGCCGTATTAGCTACGTGTAAGACAGAGGTCTCCGTCAGATATATGGGATGTCAGGTCCAAGAGTCACTCTGTAAGAAATATGTTTGCAGATTTGTCTGTATGCCTAAGGCAAGTATAAAATACGCTTTCTTGCTTTTAGTGTTAGTATTTAGATTGTTACTCATTCAATGTATCTATTAGCATACTTAGTATTTAGGTTGTGGTTTACCAATGTAAGTTTTAAAATATGAGAGTTTGTACATTTTATAACACATTACAAGCCAACTCTTTTTAAAATATCAAATATAAGGGGCACCTGGATGGCTCAGTCGGTTGAGCATTCGACTTCGGCTCAGGTCATGATCTTGTGGTCTGTGAGATCGGCCCGTGTCGGGCTCTGTGCTGACCGCTCAGAGCCTGGAGCCTGCTTCCGATTCTGTGTCTTCCTCTCTCTCTGCCCCTCCCCCACTCATGCTCTGTCTCTCTCTGTCTCAGAAATAAACATTAAAAAAAATTTAAAAAAAAAAAAAGAAATTCTAAAGGGTTCTGAGCTTTGGGGACTACACATCTTAAACAAAAATGAAACAAAAAACAAAAATTCCAGGGTGGCTCAGTGGGTAAGCGTCAGACTGGCTCAGGTCATGATCTCACAGTTGACAGGCTCGAGCCCCTTGCTGGGCTCTGTGCTGACAGCCCAGAGCCTGGAGCCTGCTTCGGAGTCTGTGTCTCCCTCTCTCTCTGCCCCTCCCCTGCTCATGCTCGGTCTCTCTCTCTCTCTCTGTAAAAAATAAATAAACATTAAAAAATAATAATAAAAAAATATCAAGTATAAGATGTGTTAGGGATGTAAAAGAAAACAAGGTATTTAATGAATGAATTAATAATTTATCATTCATTAAAGAAGATGTGTATATGATAAATAATCCATTACACACACGCACACACACACTCAGCCGTAAAAATGAATTGCCATTTGCAACAATATGGATGAACCTCAAGGGTACAATGGTAAGTGAAACAAGTTAGACAGAAAGACAAATAGCATATGATTTCACTTACACGTGAAATCTGAAAACCAAACAAACCCGACAGAATAGGAGCAGAGTTATAAATGCAGGGAACAAAAGTGGTGGTTGCCAGAGGGGAGGGGAGTGGGGGGGATGGGCCAAATGGGAAGAGGAGTAAGAGGCACAAGCTTCCAGTTATAAAGTAAATAACCTGGGATTGTAATGTACGGCATAGGGAATATAGTCAGTAACATTGTCACAGCTTTATATGGTGACACATGGTAACCAATGTTTTTCAGTGACCATTCCATCCTGTATATCGATATTAAATCACTATGCTGTACACCTGAAACTAATACAGTAGTATATCTCCATTATTCTTTTAAAAAAAAAATAATGATATCACTCATGTGTGTTTGCAATAGAAATCCTCTCCTTTTCAGAAAACACTTTTTTAAAAAAATTTATTTATTTATTTATTTAGAGAGTGAGTGGGTGAGGGGTAGACAGAGGGAGACACAGAATCCAAAGCAGGCTCCAGGCTCTGAGCTGTCAGCACAGAGTCTGACATGGGGCTCGAACTCACAGACCGTGAGATCATGACCTGAGCCAAAGTCGGACACTTAACCGACTGAGCCACCCAGGCACCCCTAAAAGATTTCATTTTTCAGTAATCTCTACACCAATGTGGGGCTCGAACTCACAACCCTGAGATCAAGAGTCGGATGCTCCATTGACTGACCCAGCCAAGCACCCTGGGAAAACACTTTTCTAAGGCACTTGGAACATTGATACTTCACTTTCAATTAATCAGTGTTGTTAAAACTGACTAATATATGGATAAGGTAGTATGGTTTTTTGATAATTTGGGGCTCGCCTGTTGAGTGCTGGGGTCTATCACAAGGTTCCAGAAGTATGCTGTTTCCTCTGACCCTGGGAGCATCTAGTACTGTGCCCATAGTGAGTGGTTAATCAGTGCTTCGTGAACGAATGAATGAAAATGAATGTTTGAGTGAATGAATCAAATCATTAACGAATTAGTGAATCAATGGATAGATGAATGTGCCATAGCCAAAGTTTAAATTAAACAGTATCCTAGACTACCAGTTAAAAAAAATACCAAAGCCAAGTATTAAGTCATGAATTAGCAAGTAAAATATGGAGAAACATAGACTCTGTAGATTTTTGTTTCTCTCTCTCATTCTCTCTCTCTCTCTCTCTCTCTCTCTCTCTCACACACACACACACACACACACGCACTCTAAATTTCTCATAGATCTGACAGTTTATCTAGTACCTCCCTCATTCCCTTCATTCTCATTTAAAAAAGCTAAATGAGAATTTTTTAAAATTTATCTAAGGATAGTTGACACACAACATTACATTAGTTTCAGGTATACAATGTAGTGATTCATCATCTCTGCTCATTATGCTGTGCTCATCACAAGTGTAACTACCATCTGTCCCGATACAGTATAATATCATTGACTATATTCCCTGTGTTGTGCTTTTTATTCCTGTGACTTACTCATTCCATGACTGGAATCCTGGATCTCCCACTCCCTTCCCCCATTCTGCCTGATCCACTCCCCCCTCCCCCCCTGGCTACCATCAGGGTGCTCTCTGTATTTATAGTTCTGGTTCTGCTTTGTTTGTTTCTTTGTTTCTTTGCTTTGTTTTTTTTAGATTCTACATGTGTGAAATCATATGGTATTTGTCTTTCTCAGCATGATTTATGTCACTTGACATAATATCTTCTAGGTCCATCCGTGTCACAAATGGCAAGATCTCATCCTTTTTTATGGCTGTGTAATATCTGTGTGTGTGTGTCCTCTTTATCCATTCACCTATTGATGGACGCAGGTTGCTTCCATATCTTGGTTGTTGTAAATGCTGCAGTAAACATAGGGGTGCATGTATTTTTTGAGTTAGTGTTTTCGTTTTCTTTGGGTAAATACCCAGTAGTGGAATTATTGGATCACATAGCATTTTTATTTTTAATTTTTTGAGGAACCTCTATACTGTTCTCCACAGTGACTGCACCAATTTACGTTCCCACCAACAGTACACAGGGTCCCTTTTCCCCACATCCTCGCCAACACTTGTTATTTCTTGTCTTTTTGATTTTAGCCCTTCTGACAGATGTAAGATCTAAATGAGAGTTTATAAGGATGTGAAAAGCCACCAACATATTGACTGATAGTCACTGCCACTAGAAATCCCATGATCTCTATCTGAGACAAGGTATTTTTGTGAGCTTTACTGTAAGTATTTTAAACTGAAGCCCACATTTAAAAAAGGAATTGAATTTTGTTTTCTGTTTGCATTGCGGTTTGACGTGTTACTTTCTCCTTTGACCGTTAACGTTCAAAATGATAGAGATCAGGTGAGAGATAATGTTGGAGTCTGAAGGGGCCAGTTGGGAAATTCAATTCTTGTTTGGAACTTCACTGTGTATTTCCAATAATCAACTTTCTTGGGTTCCAAGAATCTTCAGCTGTATTGTTGTAATTTTAAACAAACATCTGGATGAAAACTAAAAAATTGAGTAGATTGGCTCAATATGTCGAAATACTAACCATCCCAATGTTTTAATGGGGACTCTTACCCCAAAGTTCATTTATATTTTTAAAAAAATTTTTTAATGTTTATTTATTTATTTTTGAGGGAGAAAATGAGCCCAACGGGGGAGGGGCAGAAAGAGAAAGAGAAAGAGGGAGACACAGAATCTGAAGCAGGCTCCAGACTCCGAGCTGTTAGCACAGAGCCCGGCACAGGGCTTGAACCCACAAACCGCGAGATTATGACCTGAGCTCAAGTCGGACGCTTAACCGACTGAGCCATCCAGGCGCCCCCAAAGTTCACTTATAAATTAGTTCTTAGAAATTTGGAAGACATTTTCCCATAGACCTCATGTAAGCAAGGAGGGGTTCAGTTCCAATGAAAAGGTATGGAAGAACCTCGCTGCGTGTATGGTACACAGCCTGCTGAGATCTACAGTCTCTTTGCTAACAGTTTGCCACATGATAAGCACAAATTGTACGACTTTGAAAACTTTGCTAGCAACCCAACAGAGTAATTTTATGTCTGCTAAATCTGGTAATTTAAAAAAAACTAGGACTTGTGCTTTGTAGGTCTGGCTTTTTAATTTCATTTTCCTAGCAAAGCTCTTTTATTTATTTTACGAAAGTATCAGTCTGTGACAGATGAGAAATTAAAAAGAAAAACCTTTAACCAAATGTTTTGTGAGCAGCACTTATGTAATGCAACATGCGAGAAAAAATTCTTCCACTCTGCTTTTAGTTAAGTGAAGCAGGAAAACAGTAACGTTAACTGCAAAGTAGTTATTTATGGTGAATGCTGATTGATGCCTGGACTGTGAGTTTCATTAGAGAAAGACAAGGAGATAGGGATTTCTATGCAAGTTTGTGTACTTTCAACTGGTATTTGGCCTGATTCCCTTCTACTCTTCCCACCAAAGATGGGATTTTTCTTTTTCTTTATATGAGTGTAGAGTTACAACCCTTTGATACTTACCAACTATTATAAGGGTAGCTTTGAGATTCACAAGTGGCACAAAAAAGGCAGGAAGAGAAATTTTTTTCTGAGGATAACTGAGCAAAAATTGAGGGAAGAGAGAGTGAAGAGGTGATATATACACTTAAGAAAGATTCGCTTTGTCAAAAGTAAAGTCTGGAAGGATGTTCATTGAATTGCTGACAATGGTCATTTTGGGGGTGGGGCTGTGGGCTTAATGGAAACATTTACTTCCTAAACAGTCATGTCTTTTGAACCTTTTATATCATGTATGTGCTATGGTTATCATCAAAAGAGGAGGAAAAGGAATGTCTGATTCTGGAAGAAAAACTCTTGGAATCAAGGTATTGCCTAAAAAGGAGTTCGCTGAGCAGGAAAAAACAAGTGAAGAGAAAATACAGGCACTAGGAGGCACTAGGTGGCGCCACTTGGCTGCTGGGCACCCTTGTGGTCAAGAGTCCAGGGTGCCTGGGAATCCCCTGGGAGTGGGGGAACCAGTGTCAGTCAAAGACTTTTTCATGGGTCAACTGTTCATAGTAAGAGCTCAGTCTAGATGGATTGATATTGACCAGATATGGTTGATGAATGAACACAATCTGGTTCTTAGCTAACTTTTGTGGTTACTGGAGATCGATCTTATTTCCCTGCCTCATTTTCATTTTCCATATCCGTGAGAGAGGCAATTGGAAAGAAGGGGAAAGAGAACGAGCATTTGTTGAGAGACTGCAATGTGCCAGGCACTGTACACAGCTACTGACAAACCTTCCTTGGTCGGTAGGAGAACCTTTAAGACAGAAGACATTCAAGACGAAGAAGCCAAGCTCAGAAAGACTTGCTTGTAGCCGTACATCTAGTAAGGGGTAGAGTTGGATTCTATCTCAAGCCTGTCTGAAGGTCTTAAAGCTCGTGGTCTCTCCACCACACTGCTTTCCAGTAACTTAGGTCTTTCATTATGAAGCAGTAGTTCCTGAGCTTCTGTTGTACCAAAGAGCCTTCTATGGAGGCACCCACTGGCCTCGTCTTCAAAACATGCCACCTAGTTGGAGACACAAGGCGTGTACACATGCGTAGAAGTTACATAAGAATAGGGCTTAAATAACACAAGTGAGAAGACAGTGCTTAGTGTCACAGTGGCATTCTAGAATAAGGAGAACCTTGTTGTCTCTAGTTTTTGAGACTGGTCTCAGCCACCAAGTACCCTTTCCTTGTGTAGACCCAAGGCTCATTAACCACGAAGCAGTTCTGGCTTACTAAGTCAAAGGATTTGATTTAAACATGTTGATAAAATGCGTTAGATTCCTTAAGTGTTAAAGAAAAAAAAAATTAGAAAATTTGGAGAGGGGCCGATCTGCCAAGTATTTTTTAACCACACAGGGATTGAATTTGAAAATGAAGTTAATTTAGGAGAATGGTTTTGTTCAGAATACAGACTTGTAACAATATTCGTACCTGTCAGGAAAGCAAATGGATTTAAACATACAGTGGTGTTTTTTCCCCCTATTCCCATGCCTTGAGACATACTCAGTGTTTTTCTTTCAGATCTTTGGCCTTTTTAAATATAAACTGCAACAGTGAGTTATTTAGAAGAATTTGTTGTTGTTGTTGGGCTTTTTAAAACCACGGCGATTGTTTTTATATTAGATTTTGCTTTTTTCCCCATTTTTAAAAAATTTATTTTTTAATTCACATCCAAGTTAGTTAGCATACAATGATTTCAGGAGTAGATTTCTTAAGCCGCTTACCCACTTAGCCCATCCCCCTACCCACAGCAACCCTCTGTTTGTTCTCTATATTTAAGAGTCTCTTATGTTTCACCCCCCTCCCTATTTTTATATTATTTTTGCTTCCCTTCCCTTATGTTCATCTGTTTTGTATCTTAAATTCCTCATATGAGTGAAGTCATATGATATTTGTCTTTCTCTGATGGACTAATTTCACTTAGCATAATACCCTCTAGTTCCATCCACGTAGTTGCAAATGGCAAGATTTCATTCTTTTTGATTCCTGAGTAATACTCCATTGTAAATATATACTGCTTCTTTATCCATTCACCTGTTGGTGGACATTTGGGCTCTTTCCATACTTTGGCTATTGTCGATAGCGCTGCTATAAAAGTCTTCTGCACATTTTATTTTTGTAAACTGCTTGTTTAATTTAGACCGTATCTTCTGATTCTCTTACCATGTCAGTAGGTTGGAGTCTACATTATCATTTTTAGTGACTGCATAGTACTTCATTGTGTGGTTACACCATAATTGATTTAAACACTCAAAATTGTATCTCGGTGAAATATAATGTATATATAAGAATGCAGGGCCCAGACTAGGGTGATACAAGTAAGGTCCTCGGGTGTGACCCTGAGAGGGAGCAAGCCTGGGCTTCTCCCCAGTGTCGACCTGGTCCTGTCCCTGCAAGGCTATTTACAGTCATTTTAAAAAGTAGTAACACTTGGGGCACCTGGGTGACTTAGTCAGTTAAGCATCTGACTCTTGATTTCAACTCAGGTCATGATGTCACCATTCATGAGTTCGAGCCCCACATTGGGCTCTGCACTGACAGCGCAGAGCCTGCTTGGGATTCTCTGTTTCCCTCCCTCTTCCCCTCCCTCCTCTCAAAAATAAAGAAACATTAAGAAAAATCAGTGTTTACAATATACTATCTTAAAAAAAAAAAAGTACCATTTGACTTGTTTTCAATTTTTTCCCCAATTAGAAACAAAACTTCAGTGGATATCCTTGCACAAACATCATTTTATTATTGTACAATTATTTTCTCAAAGAAAATGCCTACAATTGGAAGTGCTAGGTCAATAGTAAACACTGCCTAATACTTACTGCCCCCCCCCGCCCTTTCCCTCCCCACCCCCAGCCCCCGACACACACACAGTACTGATTCATATGCTCATAATGTCTTCAAGTCCTTTAGGCAATTTGGTGATAATTACGAACTAAGAAAATAAGAATTTTAGGGAAACAACGCATGATTTGAATGCTCATTAATATTCATAATGTTGACTCTAAAAATGCCTTGCCCTCTGCTGGATGCGCAGGAAATAAAAACAAAGCTATTCTTCCCCATATAAACAATCTTTTTTTGAGAAAGAAAACCATCTATCAGTGCTGTCTTTTACTAACTTGACATACCAAGAAATAGGTTTAAATTTCCTCTTTGGTTTGGGTTGGGGTTGGTTGAGTGTTGAGTCACTTTGACTGAGACCACTAATACAACTGAGCCGTATAATAGAAGATTCCAGGCATGGATATAGAAGGGACACGTTGGAGCTCTTCTCTAGTGTCAGAAACATGCACCGTGGTTGATGTAAATACTTATGTGAGTTGGAAGTTGCCAAGGCAACAATCCTATTAATGAAGAATAAACCTCTTTTATTTTCAGAGCCTGAATGATTACTTTTTTTATAAACTGCGCCTGGAAGTCTAACATTGACGTTCTTAATCTACCTGCTCATCTTTGCTTTCCAGACTGCAAAACTATTGAGCTGTATTCAATAAGCATGCCTCCTTTCTCTGCCAATGAAAGTGGAGTTATCGGGGGAAAAAAATTAGTCAACTGTAAGGGCAGTAAAAATACTAATTTATAACAATTACCTAATATAAAATTATTGCCCTTTTGATATATACTTTGACGAAGGCAGAGCCTGAAATTGACTGAACTCGTTTGGTGTTTGAGTGGGCCAGAGTCTTTAAATTAACTTGTCTTTATGATTTAACGGAGCATTGCCAACATATTTTTAAATAAGTGGAGTGTGACATTACTGCTTCCTGCCCCTAGTCAGACTGTAAATTTAGACTCCATTTTATGGCGTGCACACTGGATATTTGAAAAAGGGCAGCTGTGGCTGAGTCATAAGCTTTAGGGAACTCTGTTGTCTCAAAGGACCAGGGAGCCACGTTAAGGGAAATGATGGTTAGAAATGAGTGGTTTCGAAGTAATGCTTCTTGGGTTCTACAGAGAAGGAAATCTTTTCTTCACAAAGGAATACATTCCCTTTTAATGAGAGTGCTTCTTGTGTGTTGTCAAGCTAACCAGATGTTGTCAGGCTTACCCTTTCAATCGTGGGTTGGTGATATCAGCAATCCGTTCCTTTCAGGATTGAATGTTTCTTGTCTGTTCTGTATAATTAGCACCTTATCACTTATTACTCATATTTGTTAACCATTCTCTGTATTCATGACTTGTTTCCCCCATTGAAACCTGGTGGCACGTAGGCACTTAGTAGGTACTCAGAAAATACAGTTCAGGGGCACGGTGCCTGGGTGGCTCAGTCAGTTAAGGGGCCGACTCTTGATTTCAGCCCAGGTCATGATCTCACAGTTCATGAGTTCAAACCCCACATGGGGCTCTGTGCTCACACCAAGGAGCCTGCTTTGAGTCCTCTTTCTTCCTCTCTCTGCCCCTCCCCAACTTGTGCTCTCTCTCTCTCTCTCTCCCTCAAAAATAAATAAACATTAAAAACATTTTCTAAGAAAATTTCGATTGTGAAATTCAATAATAAATTTCTGTCTTACTCAGTTATTTGTATCTTTTGCATATTTTTCCCAATAATACAATTTAAAAGTTTGATGAAGAAAAATTTCAGAACAAATACATGAGGAAGAGAACAAAAGCTACTCATATAGTTTCAGTACTCAGTGATAACTGCCTTTGATATCATGGCATATTTATTTCATAAGGACATTGTTCCAAGTCCTGTTTTCTCCTCGGTGAGTTAGAATCGACCCTGTAATTTGTGCCAGCCATTTGTATAAGGACAAGTGACACACGCCAGGCACTGACATGGCACAGGTAGTCCAAGTGAGGCATTAGGATGTTGACTGAAATAACGGGGCCATTCGTAGTCTAAGCAAAGCTTGGCCCTTGTCCCGTGTCACTGTGGCAATTCGAAGTTCAACAACAAATTATCCATCTGATTTCTCCTTTCTTCATTTTTAGCTTTTGACTACGTTACTGAACACACAGATCTGCCCTCAGAACAGGTTTTAACACACACAGATGTACGTGTCTCCTTATTAATGGCAACTCAGCTGGCTTGCCTGATGCCTTTTCCTAATGGCACATTGGGAAGGGACAGAGCTGTTGCCCAGCTTATGCAGAATAGCCAAAGGTCTGTGGGAACTAAAGTGCTAGCGAGGAAACATCCCATCCTTGTGTGTTTTATTTTTGGCCGTGACGACATAAAGGAGTGGTCTGTCGCTTTAGTTCCCCACCTCAGTAATCTCCATAAGCACCCTCAGATAAATATGATAAAAAAACAATAATCAACACAAAGAAGAAACCCTCATGATGAGGATAAAAGCTTCTCTAGAAAACTTTGCTATTTTTAACAAACAGAACAATCCAAGTGGAAATAGTTTTTATCATAGTCTCTTAGTGAGCCCCGCCCCCATCATCATTGTTCTACCACTCTTTCCACGGGATAACTGCCCCCAAGGCCCTCCTACCTAGGTGTTCACAACACCTCTGTGTTCATAACCTCCCTCCCCACGCCTTATCCACATTCCCATGTAAATACGTCAAAAAGCAGGGGATGAGGAGATGTTCTGTCACCAAGAGGATGAAGATGGGATATGAGGTCAAAGATGTCTCAAAATTTAAACAGGATAAATTTTTCTTGCTTAAAAAAAAGTGGAGAAAGGACTTCTGTCTTCTGGGGCCACATTTAAGGAGCTTGGAAGTCACCACACCATGCCAACAACAAGTAATAAGCTGAACAGTTTGAAAGAACAGCAGCTCTGTTTGGATCTGTAAGAGAAGGGAGGACCCAGGGCAGACTGCTGTCCCCGGGACCAGAGAAACAGGTGACAACAGGAGTTCCTGCATCTGGGAGCAGAGACTCAGGAGTGACGTTGCCATGGGAACCAGCGCCCAGTGGGAAAACAACCTGAACTGTAATTGATGGATTGTTGGAAGCTCAGCGCAGACGACTCTGAGAGTTCAGAAGTCCAGGAGGACCCAGTTGTTGGGGTCCCCCACAACACTGTGACATTGCCTATGGCAGTTCAGTCAGGTCCCCACAGTAAATATGGAAGAAAAATGCCCTCAGGCTTCTGGCAAGGGGAGGGGGGAAAGGAAGCATTTTAAAATCAGCCAGAGCACTCTGTTCTTAACAAAACCTGTCCTGGGGTGCCGGGGTGGTGCAGTCGGTTAAGCTTCCGACTTTGGCTCAGGTCATGATGTCATGGTTCGTGGGTTCGAGCCCTGCGTCGGCCTCTGTGCTGACAGCCCCGGAGCCTGAAGCCTGCTTCAGATTCTGTGTCTCCCTCTCTGTCTGCCCCTCCCCTGCTTGTGCTCTGTCTCTCTCTCTCTCTCCCCCTCTCAAAAATAAATAAAGATTTAAAAAAAGAGAAAAGACCTGTCCTCAATGGAAGCTAGTTAATCAGAGCCTAACCTGGTAGGGTATTGTCACAGCCCAACTAACCAGGAAAGAGAAATCCCCAACTCCAGCCGGCACTAGTCTTCCACATGGGAAGGGGACACACCCAAGTCCAGATCACTGTAGCCATCCTGTCCCACCTAAAGAGGAAGGAAAAAAATGTGAGAAACACTTGTGAAGTTCACATCCCAGAGGCACAGACTCACTTAAGACTGAGACCTAATCATAGGATTAAAGTACACTTCCTTGTCTTGCCACCACCCCATTACTGAAGTCCTATTTATAGCAGTTTCTGAGATGCCTGGGTGGCTCAGTTGGTTAAGCGTCCGAATTCGGCTCAAGCATGATCTCATGGTTTGTGAGTTCGAGCCCCATATTGGGCTCTGTGCTGACAGCTCAGAGCCTAGAGCCTCCCTCTCTCTCTGTTCCTCCCCCACTTGCGCGTGCGTGCACGCACGCTTTCTCTCAAAAATAAACATTAAAAAAAAATTAGATAGCTATTAACGGCAGTTTCTCTCGCCCAAGTCTGGCAATGAAAAAAATTACCAAATGTAAAAAATTATCAAAAAAATTACAAGGCATACCAAAAGGCAAAAACTCAATTTGAAGAGACAAAGCAAGCCTGAGAACCAGACATAACAGGGATGTTAGAATTACCCAATTGGGAATTTAAAATAACTCTGATTAATTTGTGAAGTGCAATAATGGAGGAAGTAGACAGCAGGCAAGTACAGATGGGCAATGAACAGAGAGACAGAAATCCTAAGAAAGAACCAGAAAGAAATTCTAATGATAAAAAACACTGCAACAGAAGTAAAGAATGGCTTTGATGGGCTTATTAGTAGACTGTACACAACTGAAGAAAGAATCTCAGAGCTAAAGGATGTACCAGTAGAACCTTCAAAAAAACAAAAAGAACAAAGACCAAACAAAACAGAAGAGAATATCCAAGGACTTTGGGACAACTACTAAAGGTGTAACATACGTATAATGGTAATACCCAAAGGAGAATAAAGAGAGAAAGGAATAGAAGAAATGTTTGAAACAATGATAACTGAGAATTTCCCCAAATTAACATCAGAAACCCAACCACAGATCCAGGAAGCTTAAGGAATACCAAGCAGGATAAATACAATAAATAAATAAATAAACAAACAAAAAAACAAACAAACAAAAAAACCAAAAAAATCCCTACACCCCAGCATATCCTTTTCAAATTATAGAAAATTAAAAAAAAAATGAAAGAAACCAGAGGAAAATACTTTTTCTGTAGAAGAACAAAGACAAAAGTTAAATCTGACCTCTCAGAAACCATGCAAGGAAGAAGAGAATGGAAGGAAATACTTAGTGTTAGAGAGAAAAAAACCTACCAACCTAGAATTTTGTACCCAGAGAAATTATCCTTCAAAAGTGAAGAAGAAGGATGCCTGGGTGGCCCAGCTGGTTAAGCGTCCAACTTCAGCTCAGGTCATGAGTTTGAGCCCTTCATCGGGCTCTGTGCTGACAGCTCAGAGCCTGAAGCCCGCTTTGGAATCTGTGACTCCCTTTCTCTCTGCTCCTCTTTTCCCCTACTCACACTCTGTCTCTCTCTGTCTGTCAAAAGACAAATAAACGTTAAAAAAATTTTTTTTAAGTGAAGGAGAAATACTTTCTCAGACGAAAATTGAGGGGAGCTTGTTGCTGGTAGACCTACCTTGCAAGAAATGTTAAAACAAATTCTTCAGAGAAAAAGAATATAATATAATTAGCTCAGAAACTTGTATCTATATAAAGAATATCAAGCAAGAAATAAGTGAAGGTAAAATAAAAACTTTTATTTTTCATTTATTTTCATTGTGTGTGTGTGTGAAGTGAATGACAGCAGTGATACACAGGACAAGATGAAGAGATTAAGATTATTTTGTTATTGGGTCACCTGGGTGGTTCAGTCAGTTAAGCATCTGACTCTTGGTTTTGGCTCAGCTCATTTCCTGTGTCTTCATGGGTTCAAGCCCTATATCAGTCTCTGTGCTGGCAGTGTGGAGCCTGCTTGGGATTCTCTCTCTCTCTCTTTCTCTCTCTCTGCCCTTCCCCCACTCACGCTTTATTTTTATTTTTTGATAAAACTCACGTTTTATTTATAAATAAATAAAACTTTTAAAAAATATATTATTTTGTTATTGTAAGGTATTCATGCTACTATGAAGTGGTATAATGTTATTTGAAAGTGGACTTGGATTAAATGTATGTGGCGAATTCTTGGGTCACCACTTAAAAAGGAGAAAACAGTGTATGATATGCTAAGGAAGGAGAGAAAGTGGAATCATCTAAAATGCTCAATTAAAACCACAAAAAGCAGAAAAAGAGTGGAAGACAAAAATAGGAACAAATAAGGCAACATAGAATATAATAATGAATATGGTAGATATAATCCAACTATAGCAGTAATCACTTTGAATGTCAGTGGTCAACAGGCACCAATGAGAAGATAGAGATTGTCAGAGTGGGCCAAAAAACACAACCAACTACATGTTGTCTATAAGAAACCCATTTTAAATATGAACGCACGTATAGATTGAAAGTAAATGGATGTGGAATATATACCGTGCTAACACTAATTAGAAGAAGGCAGGAGTAGCTGGATTAATGTCAGACAGAGCAGACTTCCAAGTAAGGAAAGTTACCAGGGAAAAGAAGAGCATTGCATTATGACAAAAGGGTCAATTACCCACAAGACCTAACAGTTCTTAACAGTGCATAGCCGTGTGCTCTGAACAACAGAGCATTGTACTCATAGAAGAGCAAATCCACCATCCACGAGAGCATTACCCCACTATGACAGTTGGAGACTTCAACATCCCTGCCTCAAAAATGGACGGGTCTATCAGGCAGAAAATCAGTAAGGACGTAGCTGAACTCAACTCCATCAATCATAGGTAGACACCTACGAACTATCGAACAACAACAGAATACACATTTTTCTCAAGCTCACATGTCACATTCACCAAGACAGACCACATTCTGAAACACAAAACACACCTTACCAAATTAAAAAAAAAAAAAAAATCAATTCATACATTGTCTGCTCTTAGACCACAGTGGAATTAAACTAGAAATTAATGACAGAAAGATAACTGGAAAATCCTCAAATGTGTGGATGTTAAACAACACGTTTCTCAATGACACATGAGTCAAAGATGTTAAAAATTGTTTTGAACTCGGATATTAACTAGATTTATTGTGGTGATCGTTTCACAATATGCACATACACCGAATCATTATGTTGTAACCTGAAACTAGTACCGTGTTATCTGTTGATTATACCTCAATTAAAAAATATTTTGAACTAAATAAAAATGAAAACAAGATCAAAATTTGGGGAATGCAGTGAAAGCAGTGCTAGGAGGGAAATTTATAGTATTGAATGGGAATGTTAGAAGAGAAGAAAGATCTGAAATACATAATCTAAGTTTCCACCTTAGGAAACTAGAAAAAGAAGAAAAGAAATAATAAGAATTAGAACAAAGTCAATGAAATTGAAAACAGGAAATCAGTAGAGAATCACCAAAACTAAAAGCTGGTTTTTTGAAATGATCAATAAAATTGATACGCCTCTAGCCAGGCTAAATAAGGGGGAAAAAAAAAAGAGAGGACACAAATTACTAATGTCAGAAATAAAAGAGGGCATATCACTACAAATCCCATGGAAACTAAAAGTATAATAAAGGAATACTGTGAACAACTCCATGCCCACAGATTTGATAACCAAGATGAAATGGACCAATTCGTTGAAAGATTCATCTGTCACATCTACCAAAACTCATACAAGAAGAAACAGATCATCTGAAAGGCCTATATCTATTAAAGAAATTCAATTAATAATTAGTAAGCTTTCAAAAATAGCATCAAGCCCAGTGGGTTCACTGGTGAACTCCACCAAACATTTAAGAAAGATACTATACTGGTTTTCTACAATCTCTTCCGAATCTTCTTCCAAAGAGAAAATACTTCCTAACTCATTCTATGAGGCCAGTATTACCCTAATACCAAAATAAGATAAAGGTATTATAAGAAGAGAAAACTATAGACCTATAACTCTCCTGAACATAAATGTAGAAATCCTCAAAAAAAAAAAAAAATTAGCCAATTGAATCCAAAAAAGTATAGAAAGAATTATACACCATGGTCAAGTGGAATTTTTCCCAGGTATGCAAGGCTGGTTCAACATTCAAAAATCAATTAATGTAATCTATTCCATCAGCAGACTAAAAAAGAAAAATCACATGGTCATATTAATAGGTGCAGAAAAAGCCATTGGTAAAATCCAATACCCATTCGTAATAAAAATTCTCAATAACCAGGACTAAAGGGGAACTTTCTCAACTTGATAAAGACTATCTACAAGAAACCTACAGCTAGCATAATTAATGAATGGTGAGAAACTCGGAGCTTTCCCACTCAGATCAGGTACAAGGCAAAGATGTCCCCTTTTGGGCATTTCTTTTCAACTCAGACTGGAAGTCTGTGAAATGCAATTAGACAAGAAAAGGAATTAAAAGGTATACAAATTGGCAAGGAAGACATAAAACTGTCCTTTATTGCAGATAATGTGATCATTATCTATCAAGAAAATCCAAGAGACTTGACAAAAAAGACCTCTTAGAATTAATAAGCAATTATAGCAAGTAGTATTTGTTAGAAATGTAAATTCTCAGGTTCATGGAAACCTACTGAATCTGAAACTTGGGGGATAGGACTCTGTTTTAACAAACCCTCTAGGTGACTATAATACACACTTACGGCTAAGAAGCACTGGTGTAAGCTTTCTTTATGGTTCTTAATATGTCAACCCAGATGCCTTTCATAATCTGACTTTATACAATTGGTGCTTACGTTCGTTGTTACAAAATTAGGCATCTTCAGGGGCGCCTGGGTGGTTCAGTCGGTTAAGCGGCCGACTTGGGCTCAGGTCATGATCTCGCGGTCCGTGAGTTTGAGCCCCGCGTCGGGCTCTGTGCTGACCACTCAGAGCCTGGAGCCTGTTTCAGATTCTGTATCTCCCTCTCTCTCTGACCCTCCCTCGTTCATGCTCTGTCTCTCTCTGTCTCAAAAATAAACGTTAAAAAAAAAAAATTAAAAGAAAAATTAGGCATCTTCAATTTATTTTAAGCAAAATTGCGAAGTGGTCAAATTTGTTTTTGTCATCCTGTCACCTCTTTTCATCAACCCATTTTCTTGTCTTGCTTTTATCTCTCAGGTCCCTCTTTGCTGAAACTCAAGGAACTTCTCCTTTAGGGTTAAAGGCCCCTGATTAGAGGCCCCTAAGGAATAAAATCTAAAAATACAAAATCTCTAATTATAAAATATAGGGCATTGGCAGACTAATTAGGGAGGGCAGTGGGGATGGCATTGACCATGACCTTTCCAGAGTCCACATACTACATCCAAAGACAGATGCCCTTTCCCCTGACCTTAGAAGAGGAGGACCCCCTTCCCTTGACTGTCTGGTTCTCAAGAAGGCTGATGCTGTTTCAGAAGACCTGGGAATCCCTTCATTACAGATGCCCTGATTGGGTACTTTTACGTCTCCTCCATGTTTTTTCTGACCCTTTCTCCCAGTTGCACCTGTTCATTTTTTCATCCACATGGTATTTTTCAGCCTGTAACATTCCCTGTGAAGCAATGCAAAGATTTGATGAGTATTTAGAGATCACTTGGGCTTCCCCAGGGAGTCAGCTCTCTCCTGAGGGGATTAGATGGAAATGAGTCATACTTGGCTGGCGTCTCCTAGTCCTGAGGTTTACTTTAAACTGATTACCAAAATTCATTCTCCTACTCTGTCCTACTGTGTGCTCCTAGGGCAAAAAAAAAAAAGTGGTCCACAGTTCCATCTATCCAAGAATCCCATTTACCTAAGTGATAGTGGATTGAGTTTAAACCAAATGCATAGCCTTGAGTCTTAAATAGTCTCCCTTTCCTCTCTTCACACACATGCTCAGAGACAGATAGATGCACATATACACCCACAAAGGTCACTGAGGCTCTCTGAGCCCTGCACACATGTGATGGACAAACTCAGCAAAAACCCGCAATTATTTGTTGTTACTGAAAATCCCTACGTTTGGCATTTTCTTTCACAATGTTTTGAGCTGCCTGAGTGAGCCAAATTCTCCCTTTTGAGTTGTCAGAACTCAGCAGGTTTAGTAAAATTGCTCCTAAATAGGATGCTGTCTGGTTGAGGGGACTCACAGAACATTCCAGTAGAAGCAGGTAGATCACAATATCTCAAGTGTGGAATGAAAATCCTTTGAAACATGGACTGATGAGTTAAACATGAATGTGCTTTATAGTCTGCTAATTATGCCCAGAGTTTTAGAGAGCTGGGAGAAGTGCACAGCTGAATCCTCAGAAAGATTTCTCTTCATAAGCAAAGTGAAAGAGTTGAAGCGGGTATCTAGGTATTGAGCCATTCTCCACTCCAACTCCGGCTCTCTTGTTGAGTGAAAGGCCATTTGGGGAAGGATTCTAATTAATACAATTGGCCGCCTTTCTGATTAGACCACCAGAAAATTACTCTACTACCAACAGCTAAATATTCTTTGTAGGGAAAGTAAAAAAACACTAATGATAGTGTTCATCCTGAGATAACTACAAAAATATTGTCAATGCCACCTCTGAGCCAGCAGTTCAACTACAGAAGTCAGGCAATCCTGAATTACTGTCCCACAGCAACTATAGTTCAGTCAACTCAGCAAGGCTTGTCATAGATGAGGACAATACTCTATATTATTGTGGCTGAGAGATGTGCAAGTATTTTATTTATATCCAAGCTGTGGCAAGCTATATTTCATAGTTTTCTTTTTGGAAATGTGGTCATTAGAGACTGACAAAAGTCCTTCTGAACCACTGAAAATACACACTTTGATACGTGGATAAACATTCATGCAGCTCATAACTTTGCATTCATAAGGTCATAATGCCTCCAGGACAATAAATATTGACAATCCTCTATTCTTCCTTAAGGAACATCCAAAATTTGAAATTTTGAGCAATATAATCCCAGCAATCAGGGTACCAGGACAAATAGAAGAGGAGATAGTGTACTATCTACAAAATGGAGGATATATCCTCATGTAAACATTCATGAAACTTACTCTGGTATGTTGATGATGATTGAATTTGTTGTTTTAAATGTAAATGGTCTACAAATCTTGGTTTGATCTGAAGCTTTTTTTTCCTCGGTAGAAAAAATTCCTTGAATGAGAAATGATGAGAAAAGTTAGAAACAAGATCAAGGTGCTCATTTCAGTAAACATTTTGGAAAAATTTGTCAGATGCCAAAACATACTAATGAAGTAGAATGACAAAAACTAGTCACTACCCCCCTCATCACTTTATGGAACGTAGTATTGGAAATCCTGCCATAGCAATTAGGCAAGAAAAAGACATAAAAGGCATCCAAATTGGAAAGGAAGAAGTAAAACTGTCACTGTTTGCAGATGACATGTCCATAGCTTATATAGAGAAAGCCCTAAAGACTCCACCAAAAAACTGTTAGAGCTAATAAATTAATTCAGTAAAGTTGCAGGATACAAGATCAATATATAGAAATCTGTTTCTATACACTAACGATGATGTAACAGAAATTAAGAAATTAAGAAAAGAATTCCATTTACAATGACATCAAAAAGAAGAAAATACCTAGGAATAAATTTAAACAAGGAGGTAAAAGACCTGTACTCTGAAAACTATAAGACATTGATGGAAGAAATTGAAGATGACACAAATAAATGGGAAGTTATGCTGTGTTCGTGGATTGGAAGAATTAATATTGTTAAAATGTCCATACTATGTAAAACAATCTATGGATTCAGTGCAATTCCTATCAAAATACCAATGACATTTTTCAAAGAACTAGAACAAATAATCCTAAGGAACCACAAAAGACCCCGAATAACCAAAGTAATCTAGAGGAAAAAAAAGAACATAGATGGAGGTATCACAGTTTCAGATTTCAAACTATACCATAAAGTTATCATAATCAAAACAGGACGATACAGGCACAAAAACAGACATACAGATCAATAAAACAGTAGAGGGAGCCCAGAAATAAACCCACACTTATATGGTCAGTTAATCTATGGCAAAGGAGGCAAGAACATACCATGGGGAAAAGATACTCTCTTCAACAAATTGTCCTGGGAAAACTGGACAGCTACATGCAAAAGAATGAAACTGGATGACTTCCTTACACCATATTCAAAAATTAGCTCAAAATGGATTAAAGGCTTAAATGTAAGACCTGAAACCATACAATTCCTAGATGGGATTTTTTTTTTTTTTTGATTTGTTTTCTCAGGCAAGAGCAACAAAAGCAAAAATAAACAAGTGGGACCATATCAAACTAAAAAGGTTTTGCAGTGAAGGAAACCACCAGTAAAATGAAAAGGCAACCTACCGAAGGGAGAAGATATTCACAAATGATGTATCAAACAAGAGGTTAATATCTAAAATGTATAAAGAACTCATACAACCTAAAATAAATAAAAAAAACAATCTGATTTAAAAATGAGCAGAGGTCCTAGGTAGTCACTTTCCAAAGAAATACAGATATCCAATAGGCACATGAAAAGATGCTAAACATTACTAACCATCAGGAAAATGCAAATCAAAACCACAGTGAGATATCACCTCACACCAGTCAGAATGGCTGCTATCCAAAAGACAAGATATAACAAGTGTTGTTGAGGGCATGGAAATAAAGGGAACCCTTGTGCACTGTTGGTAGGAATGTAAATTGGTGCAACCACTGTGGAAAACAGTATGGTGGTTCCTCAAAAAATTAAAAATTGAACTACCCTATGGTCCAGCAATTTCACATCTGGGTGTTTATCCAAAGAAAATGAAGACAATAATTTTAAAAGACATATGCACCCCTGTGTTCATCACAACATTATTTACCATAGCCAAGATATGGAATCACCCCAAATGTCCATTGATAGATAAATGGACAAAGAAGAGGTGGAATGTTACTCAGCCATAAAAAAATAACGAAATCTTGCCATATACAATAACATGGATGGACCCACAGGGTATTTATGCTAAGTGAAATAAATAAGGCAGAGAAAGACAAGTGCCATGATTTCACCCATACATGGAATCTGAAAAACAAAACAAACAAAACAACAGAAGCAGACTCATAGATTCAGAGAACAGACTGATGGTTGCCAGAGGGGAAGAAAGTGGGAGATGGATGAAAGTGGTAAAGGGGATTAAGAAGGACAGTCCTCGGGGCGCCTGGGTGGCTCAGTCGGTTGAGCGGCCGACTTGGGCTCAGGTCATGATCTCGAGGTCCGTGAGTTCAAGCCCCACGTCAGGCTCTGTGCTGACAGCTCAGAGTCTGGAGCCTGTTTCGGATTCTGTGTCTCCCTCTCTCTGACCCTCCCCCGTTCATGCTCTGTCTCTCTCTGTCTCAAAAATAAATAAACGTTAAAAAAAAAAAATTAAAAAAAAAAAGAAGGACAGTCCTCTAGCTACAAAATAAGTAAGACATGGGGATATAAATTACAGCACAGGGAATATAGCCAATAATATCGTAACAGATTTGTAGAGTGACAGATGGTAACTTAGAATTATTGTAGTGACCATTTCATAGTATATATAAATATCGGATCACTATATTGTACCCCTGAAACTAATGTAATATTGTGTGTCAATTATTCTTCAATTTAAAAAGTTGTAATTTCCCATTTGGTTGATACATTTATCCCTCCAGCCCAGAAAATTGTTTGATATTGACACCAGGATGAAATGAAGCTAATCCTAATGGTCTAGCTATCTGTTATTCAAAATGTATTAAATGTGTTATACTGGTTCTTACCTATTTATCAGAGAAGAAAGAGTTATCCCTGGTGACAGAGAGATAGAAACTGCCCCAAACCAGATGTGACACTAACAAGGAAGAGATGAAAGGTGAAATCAGAACGTTAAAAGATACAACCTGTGACCAAAAAACCACAACTGAATCAGAATTGTACAACCACGATGAGCCAAGAGAAGAAAAAAAAAAGAGGTAAAAAAAAAAAAACAAAAACAAAACTCACTAATAGTAAGTAAATAAGAAGAGATGAAAGGTGAAATCAGAAAGTTAAAAGATACAACCTGTGACCAAAAAACACAACTGAATCAAAATTGTACAACCACGATGAGCCAAGAGAAGAAAAAAGAAAAGAGGTAAAAAAAAAAAAAAATTCACTAATAGTAAACAAGAAAGCGATAACCGAAAGCAATACATTTCAGTAACTGATGGCTAAGCAGCTTTTGGTTCATAGCTCTGCCCCTATTCTCCACCCCCTTAAAAACATACCTTAAAGGAAATGAAATCAGGAGAAGAAAATAAAAGGGAAAAGGGAACCATAGGGCTGCTTCCCTGTGTAGACGATGGTTCGTGTCTGGGTTCTGAATTGGAGGGATGATCTAAAATCTGTGGGACCACTCCATCAGAATGGTGTATGTCCCAGGAATGTGGAGCAAATCATGGTTTAAGATACTCAACTTAAGATACTCAACTTAAGATACTCATACTCAGAAGAATGAGTAGCACCCAAATTCTCAAAGACTGGACATCACCTCACTGAGCTGTCCGTCTCGTCGCATTCCATCGGGCTCTAAAAGAGTTGACAGAGCACAAACCCTTGAGTGAAGGGGAAAATAACCCAGCCCCCAAAATGGTAGCAAAAGGCTCATGGAATCACCTTCAGGACAGCTAGAGGTAGTGTGTCAGACAGGAAGATAGCATGCAAAGGGAAAGCACAGGCTCACACTTGAAGAAAGGGAAATGTAAGGAACAGACACAGATTCCTCACAATGGCTTAATAAGAGTATAACTTACACTCTCAGAACTTAATAAGAGTATAAACAGTTTTAAATAGCTTAAAGACAAGGTGATAGAATAAGAGTGAAATGCAAAGGAAAATTGGTAATAAATCAAGAACAAAAACAACATTCACGCAGAAATGATATATAAATTTAAAATGTGAATGTATATAAGAGATCCTGTTGAAAAATCTGTTAACTCACAATAAAGACTTCATATGATCACAGTAAATACAGATGAAAGACAAAGAAATTAAAGACAGAGAGAATCTAGAAGATACAGAGACACTCAAATATTTCATAATCTAAAGATGATGAATGGAGTCCCTGAACAGAGATTCTAACAAATGGAACAGAGGCGTCTTGAATGATGTAAGGAAACTCTCCTAGAAACAAGTAAAGGGCCAAGCCT
Organism: Panthera leo; assembly: GCF_018350215.1. Lineage (NCBI taxonomy): Eukaryota > Metazoa > Chordata > Mammalia > Carnivora > Felidae > Panthera > Panthera leo. The sequence continues at coordinate 11,708,746 of NC_056683.1, read as the reverse complement.
ACTCCAGCAGATATAACACAGAATCCTCAAGACCCAAACGCGTTGTGGTTAAGCTGTTAAACCCCGAGGATGAAGAAAGAATTCTCCAGGTGTCAAACTAGAAAAAGCCAATTTTCTGCAAGAGAGAAAAAAACCAAGCCGGCTTCGGATTTCTCCATTGCCACATTCAGTGCCATGCTATCTGAAAATGGAGGAAGAAAGTGACCCAAGGAGGTTATATTCAGCCAAGATTCTGTGAAAATATAAAGACAACAGGGAGACGTGTCCAGACTTGAAGAACGAAAAGCAACTTGGAGATCTTTTTTTGAAGAAAAGAATAGATAATTAGGTTCGGCCAGCAAAAAAATTATCAAGATAACCTAGATCCGGAGAATTCATGGTAAAATGACTGGTGAGAAACATAGGTGTGTTTAAACATGGAACTGATCCTCAAGTCTGTGAATTAATGTTACAAATAGGATATGTATCTCACAACTAGAGCAAAAGAAAAATAAGTAAACACATAGGAAATATAGGGAGCCAGAGATAGAAAAAAAAGTAGGAACATACTTTATATTCTCATCTTTATCAGTAAGAAGTCAGTCAGTTATACCAGGTAATTTAAAATGCAAATACATAATTATTCCAATCTCTTAATATTATATATATATATATATATATATATATATATATATATATATATATATATATATACATACACATACCTTGGAATGATCACTTAGGACATATTAATTATAACAGTGCAGAAGCTTTTAAGTTTACCAATTCTTTCTCTTTCGTGTCTAATGCTCAACCATAATCAAAATTTATACTTTTTTTCTTAAAAAATAGTACCTTGGGTATGGTCCCATCTTATAAAAGTCTGTGCATATAGATCTTAAAAGGTGATACAATGGTGTTCATCTGTTGTTAATAAAGATTATTTCTAGATCGTGAGGCATTTTATTAAACTTTAATATTTATAATTATTTGCATTTAAAAATTATTCTAAGTCATTATACTTTGTCTTCTGAAAACAGTGCATTTTCTTAAAACCTAGAAACATTCTGCCAAAAATGGTCATTTGTAGGTGATACAAGTATTTGGAATTATTTTCTTCTTGGTATTCTTTTTTAAATTTTTTTTTTTTATTTTTAATGTTTATTATTGAGAGATGGAGAGACACAGAATGTGAGCAGGGGAGGGGTAGAGAGAGGGGGAGACATAGAATCTGAAGCCGGCTCCAGGCTCTGAGCTGTCAGCACGGAGCCTGACGCGGGGCTCGAACCCTTGAACCGTGAGATCATGACCTGAGCTGAAGTCAGCCACTTACCCAACTGAACCACCCAGGACCCCTCCAAATATGTCTTAATGGTTAGTTGTAGAAGCCACTGGCTCATGGGGAACATATATTTATGGGAATGACTTAAGGGACAAGTTTCTTTCCACTAGAAGGCATAGAACACACAGGTCTGGGCACCCCGTGAATGAGGACGGGAGAGATACCTTTTGAAAACGATGGTACTTTGGGACTCGGACATTTTTTAACAGCTTTATTGGGATGTCATTGACACGTAATAATATTCACTCTTTCAGGGTGAACAGTTCAGTGGCTTTTACTGTACTCCCCAAGTTGTGAAACCATCAGCACTATGTGATTCCAGCATCACCCCCAAAAGAAACCTCCATTCCTCTCTCCCACAGCCCCGGGCAACTGCGAATGTCCTTTCTGTCTCTCTAGATTTGCTTATTCTGGACATTTCATATCAATGGAATCATACAAATGTGGTCTTTCTGACTGGCTTCCTTCGCTCAGCATGTTTTTAAGGTTCACCCACATTGTAGCATGTATCAGCATTTCATCTCTTTTTAATGCCGAGTAATGTCCATTGTACGGATATATCACATTTCGTTTAGCCATTCATCACTTGATGAACGTTCTGGTTGTTTCTACATCTTGGCTATCATGAAGAATGCTGCTGTGAACATTCATTAGCAAGTTTTTATGGGGACATATGTTTTCATTTTGGAGGTTTATACCTAGGGATGGAATTGCTGGATTATATGGTAACTGTGTGTCGAAGCTCAAACATCTAAACTTGCCTCTTTCTCTTTGTTCCCAGGCGGAAATGGTGCATAGTGCTTTCCAGGCCCAGCGGGCTTTCCTTCTGATGGCCTCTCAGTACCAACAACCCCAAGAGGTGAGAGTGTATTTCGAGAGGCAAGGCGGCCTAGGGAATGGTTAGTGTAAGACAGACAACAAGGAGGCAGCAGAACCATTTACTCTGAGAGACATCCCCAGAGTGAGACGTGTAGCATATAGGTCTGTCTTCTGGCGTGGAACATTTCTTGTCTTCATAATCTTTTCATGGCCAAATTCATACTATTACAATTGACATCACCAGGTTAAAAGGGCAATCTCTTTATGTCTTCTGTAGCCTCTTCTTTTTCTTTGATTGAAATGTAGTTGACACATACAATGTTATATTAGTTTCAGGTGTATAACATAGTGAATTGACAATTCTGCACATCACCCGGATAAATGTAGTTACCCTGTCTCACCGTGATCAGGGGCGCCTGGGTGGCTCAGTCGGTTAAGCGTCTGACTTCGGCTCAGGTCGTGATCTCGTGGTTCGTGAGTTTTAGCCCCGCGTCAGGCTCTGTGCTGACAGCTCAGAGCCTGGAGCCTGCTTCGGATTCTGGGTCTCGCTCTCTCTCTGCCTCTCTCCAGCTTCCACTCTCTCTCTCTCTCTCTCTCTGTCTGTCTCTCTCTCTCTCAAAAATGAATAAACATTAAAAAAAAAAGATGTGATCAGGTAGATAACCAGATAGATACATAGACAGACACACACCATGGAATATTAGCCATAGAAGAGGGCCTATTCTTTTTGCCAGTCTCACAACCATTTTATTAACTAAGAAAGACTTTACCACTGATTTTTAGTTCATATTTTGTGCTACTTTGTTATCAAACCTGTTCACATCTGTCATCATCTATAAATTGCCTGTATGAATTCGATTACCTTTGATTTCATAGTTGGCATAGATATAGGCTGTCAACGCTTCTTGAACGTATTGTGTATGTGGATAGTTAGGGAATGTCAGTGCAGTCTCTAACAACTTTTAACCTGACATCACATTGCTACATAAGACCCAGAGTAAACTTTCATATAAAAGTAATAGTGGATGTGGGGCGCCTGGGTGGCTCAGTTGGTTAAGCATCCGACTTCTGCTCAGGTCATGATCCTACAGTTCACAGGTTCCAGCCACACTCAGGCTCTGTGCTGACAGCTCAGAGCCTGGAGCCTGCTTCAGATTCTGTGTCTTCCTCTCTCTCTGCCCCTTCCCCACTCATGCTTGCACTCTCTCGCGCTCTCAAAAATAAATAAATATTAAAAATTAAAAAAACATAATAGTGGATGTGAAGAGCAAAGTGATGGCTGGAAGGGCTCCTTCTCATTCCCCAGGCAATTTTGAATTTACCACATTCTAAACCCAGCACCGCCTCCCCACCCTGCCCAAACCACAGACATTGTGTCATGTAAATAACATCGCGCTCTCTACCAAGGATTCGTAATAACAATGTTCTGGCCATATTGATTGTGTAGTGAATGAAATTATTCATTAAAAATAGATCTACAGTCTTTCAGCATCTGACTTTGGCTCAGGTCGTGATCTCACGGTTTGTGAGTTCAAGTCCCACACCAGGTGAGCTCCAGCCCCGAATCGGGTGAGCCCCACTTCTCTGTCTCTATCTCTCCCCTCCTCCATCTATCTTTCTCCCTCTGCCCCTCCTGGAATTCTCTCTCTCTCTCTTTCTGCCCTTTGCTCATTGTGCCCTCTCTCAAAAAAAAAAAAAAAAAAAAAAAAACCACAAAAAAACAAAAATAGATCTATGACCAGCATACATTGTTAAACAAGAAAAAAATAAGAATTGTTCTTTTCACTAAATATTCTGCATCAGAAGTTTGGTGACAACCATATAAATATAAAAGGGACACCTGGGTGGCTCAGTAGGTTGAGCATCCGACTCTTGATTACGGCTCATATCATGATCCCAGGGTGGTAGGATCAAGCCCTGTCAGCGTCTCTCTCTCTCTCTCTCTCTGTCTCTCTCTCTCTGTCTCTCTCTTTCTTTCTCTCTCTCTCCCCCCATCTGCCCCTCCCTCATGCACACCCATGCTCTTTCTCTCACAAAATAAAAAAATTAAAAATATAGAAGATAATTGGATGGTCATTTTAATACAATAGCTTAAATTGAATAGCTCCCTTTGAACTCTAAAACAAACTCTTGAAATTGAAAAAGTTTTGCTGAGAATCCTGAGAAACTGGGACTTTGACTTTCAGGGGAGGAAGCTCTCAGCTCCATAAAGGGGCAAGACCCCCGACCCTCCCTGGAGCGGCGGTTCCCAGCCCCACCTGTGCAGTGGCATCACCCAGAACATTTTTTTTTAATACCAGCGCCTGGATCTCACTTCGAGAAGGTCTGGTTTAAGTGGTTCAAGGACTGGTCTTGGCCTTGAGCATTTTCTGGGCTTATCAGGTGATTTGAACTTGCAGCCAGAGTGGCCAGCCATCCCCACCGCCCCACCACGGATGGCCGTATCACTCCCCTCCTGTGAAATGGGGAGTTAGCGCACAGCCCTAGGCAGGCAGCTTTGTAAGGATGGAGATACTGTGTGTTCTGCTGTGGATGCATTTTCCTCCCTGGCCTCCTCGATCCCTGCTTTCCCACCCCCTCCTTTGCAAAAGGGAACAGTGAAACTAGAAGGTCACAGTGCGCTGCATTCTAGATGCAGCCTTAGCCCGGCTTTTCTGTGATTGAAGTAGGAGGAGAGGCCAGTTTGGTGCATCCCTGGGAGTCTCAGGTGCAGGCAAGAGCCATGACCTTCCTGGCTGGTGCCGCCTTCCCCCCAGTCCCTTTTCTAAACACAAGAGACCTCTCCATGGGCCTCGTGGGCCTTGCACGTAAAAGTCACCCATTAAATACTGCACAAAGTGAACAAGTTACGGAACAAGTTAAGGAATGAATGAGTGCTGTAGAACCGTGGCATCCCAAAGTGAGCTGCAGTCAGGGATGCGTATGGGTTAGCATGTGGCTGTGCAGACCATTGGGAATGACAGCTGGGGTTCCCGTTCTTACTCTACTGCATTCTTTTTTGTTATTATTATCATGTTTTTATTTATTTTTGAGAGAAAGAGCTTGAGCAAGGAGGGGCAGAGAGAGAGAGGGAGACACAGTATCCGAAGCAGCCTCCAGGCTCTGAGCTGTCAGCACAGAGCCCGACGCGGGGCTCAAACCCACGAACCATGAGATCATGACCTGAGTCGAAGTTGGACACCCAACCGACTGAGCCACCCAGGCGCCCCTCTCTCGCATTCTTGGTAAAAGGGGGGAGGCCTGGATCTGTTCCAGGGGACTCCCTCCCAGGAAGTGTTTTCTGTAGCACTCATCACAGCACTTCAAGTGCCATAAGGCCCAGCAGGATCAAGGAGGCACAAGGCAAAGCAGTTGTTTGATGTCCCCTCCCTTTCTGTCCTCTGCTTCTTTACCCACAGCTTTGTCCTAGTACGTCCACCAGATAGAAAAGCAGATTTGAGAGGTCATCACCGTGGTAAAAAGAGTCCGCAGCCAGGCCTTGATTGTCCCCGTGTACCTTCTAGAAGATACAGTATAAAGAAAATGACCACGAAACAGGTGGTATTTTCTCATGGGGATAATGTGAACCATCCCCTTCATTCAGGAGAGTAGTAACTCCTGTTATTTCAACTCACTGGTATGTGACAGAGGCTCCCAAACTTCGGTGTGTATGAGACTCATATCCAGCGTTGTTAAAACACTGGTTTCTGGGCCCCTTTTACAGTTTCTGAGTCAGTAGATCTTGGTTGAGGCCCAAGAATCTGCATTTCTGAAATAAAGTTCCTACATGGGGCACCTGGGTGGTTAAGCGTCTGACTCTTGATCTCCGATCAAGCCCTGTGTCGGGTTCTGCACTGACAGCTTGGAGCCTACTTGAGATTCTCTCTCTCTCTCTCTCTCTCTCTCTCTCTCTCTCTCCCTCTCTCCCTCTCTCCCTCTCTCCGTCTCCCTCTCCCTCTCCCTCTCCCTCTGCCGCACCCCCACTCAGGCCCTATCTCTCAAAAACAAACAAAAAACAAAAAAGGGTTTCCGTGTGATGGCGATACTGCTGGTCCAGGGACCGGCCACACTTACAAACCTGTGGAATGTGGATTGCACCCAGTTACACCTCTAGCTCAGATTTATTTCAGGTGCTTCAGACTCTCATTTCCAGTTGCCTCTAGGCCACTGATTCTCAAAACTTTAATCTTCACTTGAATCACCTGGAGGTACAGAGTCTGGTTCAGTAGGTCTGGGGCAGGGCCCGAGAGTCTGCATTTCTAGTCAGCTCCTGGTGACGCTAATGCTGTTGGTCTGTTGCTAATACACTGTGTGCAGCATTAGATGTCGCCACCTAAAATACCCACAAGCACAAAATCCCCTAGCAATCAATTGTCAACCCCCTGTGCTTTCCTCCTGACATTTCTGCATCGAAGCAGATGGTGTTATGCTGCCGTAACAAACATCTCCAACATCCTAGGGGCTCACAACAGCAGAGGTTTCTTTCTCGCCCCCTACATGCCTATTACAAGGCAGCTTACTTCTTACTGAATGAGTTACTAAATAATAACTCCTGTATTTATTTCTTTAGAGTTGTAATAGAGCTCTAAGAGAAAAGGGTAGAGAATGAATCTTTAACAGGAGATTCAGGCATTGGGAAAGAAGATATTTTATGACAGGTGCACCTCCCAGGGGGTTGCCTTCCATCCCCGTTAATGAAGAAGACCACCTATGTTACAGAAGCATAGCACAAGGTCAAAGCTACATTAGGTCAGTTGTGGCCTGAGGGTTGTAAAAGCTAGATGCACAAGACCAGGTAAGCATCCCGGCCAGCTGGAAGCTAGCAACATCCTAGAACACAGAAGAGCACTGATAAAATACAGGAACCCACAACAATGTAAGTTCAAAAGTATTCAGTCAACAAACATATTTTTTTGAAGTGCATACCGTGGGCCAGGCACCATAAAGATACCCATGTGATGGGGCAGGGCTTGGAGACAGGCAGATACAGATTATTCAGTGCGAAGCGACCTCAGAGATCATCTCTTGCAACACTTTCAGTTTAAAGGGGATCCAGGAGAGGTTCAGAGAGAGGGTAACAGGTTTGCTCATTAGTCCCTAAGCTGATAAATTACCCCCAGATAACTCGGGTCCCCAGAAATCTCAGCCACCATGCTTCCCAGCACAGCTGTCTCCAGTGCTCTACACTGGGGCCTTAAGCCAGAGTTCTGGCCTTCAAAGAGACTAAATTTAGTAGGGGGTGACCATCGACAAGTATTTTATATTTCTCAATTGTAAGCAAACTGCCAATCAAGCAACGTAAACCATTAGTGTTACCAAAATCTAGAGAAGAAGGATCTCATAGACAAAGGTGATCAGGAAAGGCATCACAGAGGGAATAAAACAATAATACAAGAACAATAATACAACTCTTTCTAGTATAATAGTAGTATTACAGCCATATTAATATTAATAATGTGGTGAATTGAGTTAGCACAAACCCGAAAAATATTTTCAGGGTTAAAGATGTTTGGGGAAATCCCATATTCTGTTCAGTAAAGAAATATGTTAAATGTTATTAAACCCACATTTTTCCCAAACTAAATTGACCGTGGAGGCTCTTTTTTTTTTTTTTAATGTTTATTTATTTTTGAGAGAGCGTGAGTGGGGGAGAGGCAGAGAGAGAGGGGGAGGGAGGATCTGAAACGGGCTCTGCACTGACAGCCCGTTGTGGGGCTCAAATCCATAAACTGAGATTATGACCTGAGCCGAAGTCAGATGCTTAACTGCCTGAGCTACCCAGGCACCCTGACCGTGGAGGCTTTTTGAAGAGGGACATGTATTCATGTCCTGCAGAAGGCTGACACACCAGGTTGGAAAATGCAGACGTGCACATTTCTTTTAGGCTGTTCGAGATGCTTGATGGTTGTTGCTTTATGTGGATTGTAACTATCAGGAGGCTGTGGTATGCAGAATTCCAAGATGGCCCTAAGATCCCCACTGTCTGATGGGCACTCCCAGTATAATCTCCTCCTCTAGAATGTAGGTGGCATCTGTGAAGATGTGGGATAGCATTACTTTGATTAAGTTATGAGCAGGGAGATGGGGTATCACTCCTGCGATTGTTATGTCACCCAAGACCGTCCTGGTGGCTGGAGAGAGACTCTCCTACTGGCTCTAAAGACCTGAGCTACCAAGTTGTCAGAGGGGCAGCCTCTAGATGCTGAGAGGAACTCCTGCCAATGGCCAGCAGTGAAACAGGGATCAATCTCTCCAACAACCCATGTGAGCCCTGGAGGGGACCCCAAGCTGAAGATGGAACACTGCTGACACCTTGATTCAGCCCTGACACCCTGATCAGAGAATCTGGCTTGACCTTGCCTAGATTTCTGACCTGAAGACACTGTGAGGTGATACACGGATGTGGTTTTAAGCCACTGACTTTGTAGTAATTTGTTATGCAGCCATAGAAAACTAATAGAGATTGCCTCCATTCCCTTCTTCTTGCCAGACTTTAAAATAATTAATCAGGTTCTTAAATAAGACTGTGAGCCACAAACCAAAGCATGATGCCTCCCTACCGTTTGCTTTCTCTTCCCTACCTGCACCCTCATCCATCCACACTCACCCCTCCTTCTGTCTGGGAGAAGCAGGGTAAGAGGTGTGTCTGCAGCCCCAGTTGACAATGATGACATCCATTTTCAAACCTTCCTCTCTTACTTTGGAGTAAAAAACGGGTTTCTTATATTCTCCGACATGAAGGCTTCCAAAACTTTCTTCAACTGTTGACCCATAAAAAAAGTATATCTTGTTTCACCACCCAGTTCCACAAAACCACAGTCGCGCTTATCAGGTATACCACATTCTCATATTTTTCTTCTAGTCCCTTCTGTGGACCTACTGAACTGATTTCATGAAGGAGTAATGTGATGGCTCATCACATCTCGCACTTTGAAAGCCTTCCTCTCATTGACCTATTCCAACACTCATGATACAGAACAAGTTCTAAAACATGGACAGAACATCTCATGCTTTTCTTCTCTCTCCTTGTTGTAATTTACAAAAATAATCTTTAGGCGGAAGAATGGCCTAGTCCTTACAGTATTTTTGTCTAGGAATTTGAGTGACAATTTATCAAGCCTGGCTTTTTCCCAGTTGAGGAAAGGATTCTCACATGGAAAATGACCAAGCCCCCGTTCTGTAAGTGCAGAATTTTTCAAGGCAACTTGGAACGCTCAACTATGCGTTTATTTTTACAACAGGCGGTTACAGGGAAAATGAGTTATTTCTAACCCATCAGCATGAAAAATGAAGTTCAGTGACATGTTAATGACCTGGGCACCAGACCTAGGCTTGGGCCCTGTTCCCTTTGGAACCCCTCTCACCATGCAGAGTCCTTTTCACAGATACTACATACAAGAAGAGCCACCCTGCACATCATTTATAGGAGTTTCATGTCAGAATACAACTGTAGGGGCGCCTGGGTGGCTAGTCCGTTAAGCATCTGACTCTGGATTTCAGGTCAGGTCATGATCTCACAGTTCATGAGTTCGAGCCCCACATCAGGCTCTGCGCTGATAATGCAGAGTCTGCTTGGGATTCTCTCTCTCCCTCTCTCTCTGCCCCTCCCCTGCTCTCGCTCGCTGTCTCTCAAAAATAAACATTAAAAAAAGTAAAATAAAATGTAGGAAATGTTCGCTTGAATAGGAAGAGGTGAAACACGTGTTTTTTGGCATTGAAATATCTCACATCACCTGGGAGAGATGTGAAACCTGATCTTTAATCATCCACCCTAGGAGACCCCAAAACTCTGCCCTGTGCTGAAAATGTAATCTCCAGTAGACCATTGCTTCTGAAGCCAGGTATGGGCATCACCCCCAAGGAAGGCTGTCGCCACGGGGTTCCCAAGAGGTTTCCCTCCAGGCCCCACTACCTCTAGCCCCAGTTAATTTGCAGGAGCAGAGAGGAAGCTTCAGCATGGTGAATTGCACCTGCCGTGGGCAATTACAGTAGGCATTCTTGTTCCCCCCACATATACTTTCCATATCTTCTCCAACATTTCTCATGCTGCCAAGACCTGACAGTGAAATGAAGTGTGTGTGTGCGTGTGTGTGCGTGTGCGTGCACGTGTGCTCATACATATGTGCACATGTATGTGTGTGTGTTCAAATAGAATTAATGTGCACCAGTACATAGAGAAAAAATATTAATCCTAAGTTCCAAGTTCAGGGAAGATGATTTATGGTCACTGACTGCCACCGTGGATTTTATTCTATTGAAAAGACCAGGAAGTCTGGGTTTTTTGTTCTTCCAGAAGAGAGAGAGAGAGAAAAGTTTCTTCTACTCGCTCTTCTTTTCTGTCTCTATCTGGACTTGCATTTTAAAAGGAAATAGTACCGTCCTGTGTATTGAGCAGGACTCTAAAACTGATTGTCCTTTCATTGCTCACATAGTCTGGAAATTAGAAGAGGAGGGAGATGAGAGGCGGCCATCCCTCCCATCTATGAGTGAATGCACATGCTCCTGCACAGTGGTCTCCTCAAAGTACCCATTTAACAGATTTTGCATGGAGCATTAGAGTTTATTAATAATTTGTTCATCTTAAACTAAACAAGAAAGCTTAATGGCAGTAACCTTAGGACTTTACATAATTGCTTGGTGCATGATAGATTGAGATTACTACTAGGCACAAATATACTTGAGACTTTTATAAAACATCCTAATTTGTGAGGGTCATCAGGAATAGAAACTTTGGACTTGGATCTACTCATTGGCTCTGCAAATCCAAATGCAAGAAAAACAAATTTATCAGAGTCTCCTTAAATTGGAGAATCTTCTCTCTTTTTCTGAGTGACCACTGGCAAATTAATCTGGTAAAGTCCCCAGTACATTTACAGAGAGCCATTCCAACCAAACCAACTCGTGTAAGTTGCCCGCCTGGGGAAAGACAGTTAAACTCAGCCCATGTTTCCTTATCTTTAAAATGGGAGGGTCACCTGGCTGGTTCAGTCAGGAGAGCATGTGACTCTCGATCTGGGGGCCATGAGTTTGAGCCCCACATTGGGTGTGGAACCTACTTAAAAAACAACAACAAAAAATAAAGTGGGGATAATAGTTCCTACCTCAGAGAGCTAATGTGAGGATTAAATGAGAAAAAGCATGGGAGTGTCAGGTGACTGAATAGAAGAATTCAGTGTTAGGGGCGTCCAACTGCTTTAGGAAATAGTCCCCAGATCTCAGAGGCGTACCATAGTAGACATTTTCTCCTTGCTCAGTAGGGTCTGCTCTGGTGGGTTTGGCTGACAGTCAAGGTCATTCAGGGAACCAGGCTTTTTTCATCTTGTCCCACCTCCTCTACATCCTCAGCCATTGAATTGGGAACGAGAAGGCTGGATCATTCCTGGGAAGGTTTGATGGGCCAGGCCTGGAAGTGGCATATATCACCTCCACCTTCATTCAGTTCTGCGGCCATTCCTAGTTGCAAGGGATGCTGGGAAATGTCATCAACCTGTATGCTGGGAAGAACGTATCCTCAGGTGTGGTGAACGTCTAGCCAGTCTGTGTGGGTAACTTGGTTTGGCTAACGTGAGGTCTGTCTCATGAGAAAATATTGTCTTTCTAAACACTCCTTTGGGTTTTTCCAAATTAATCCCCCAGGAACCATCCAGAGAAAGACAAGAAAACCTTCAGATCCAACAGCTGAATTTGTTTTTATTTTATCTGGATATATATATAGAGAGAGATACAGACATAGATACACGTATACAAATATCTTAAAGGTTTTTTTTTTTTAATGTTTATTTTTGAGAGAGAGACGGACCATGAGCGGGGGAGGGGCAGAGAGAGAGGGAGACACAGAATCCAAGGAAGGCTCCAGGCTCTGAGCTGTCAGCACAGAGCCCAACTCGGTGCTCAAACTCATCAACTGTGAGATCATGACTTGAGCTGAAGTCGGACGCTCAACCGACTGAGCCACCCAGGCGCCCCTTAAACGTTTTTTTTTTTTTTTTTTTAACTAGAATGATTTAATCCTGGTTGCTTCTGTTGTGTTTTACCATAATAACTACATGGTGTAGAGTTATTGTCCAATATTTTAAAATGCCAGACAAAACCGTTTTGTGACTTTGATCTCAGAGCATGCCTTGGGTAATTTAGGTAGTGCGGGTGGCAGGTCTGGAAATTGTAAAGGAAAAGCAAACAAAGCCAAACTCCCAAGTGTTGCCTAAGTCCATGCCCAGAAAATGTCACCGCGTCGCTGGGGTTGCTGAATTTTCTTGAGAGATTTGGCCATGATTAGCACTGCTAAGTTCTCTTGTGAGGGGGCATATGACAGATAACATAATGCAATAAAAGAATTCTGGCCCTAATGTAAAATGAATGCCTGCTTTAAAGTATTTTTTTAAAAAGTGTTTTTTTTTCCCTGAGGACGTTTAGAAATCAAGACATCAAGAAAATATTCTGCTAAGTAACTATTGTGAATATGTGCCAAGCAAGTATTTTAAGTGGATTTTTTAAATATGTGATTCCACATTTATCCTGAAAAAAAGAGAAGAGAAATAAAAGATAAAAAGTTTGTATCCTTTGTATCATAGTTATGTTTTCATTTAGTACTGGTGTTTCCCGGCGATCTGGAGGAGTAGCCTGTTAGCATCGAACCAGCGGCCCACTTTATGGCCTTTTCCGAATTAACTCTGTATTCACACTTCATAAATATGCACAAGTTTCTGCTCCTACTGATATTACTAAATGGACTGGTTCTGCCTAAACTACTGACACAAAGGCAACCAAAGGCAATACATATATGCTTTTAATTTCGGGAGAAGCGTACATAGACTTAGGCCCAACTAAAACCTGTGCTCAAGAAGAGTCTGTGAAGAGCAGGTAAGACTGATTGCTTCCTGATACCTGCAGGATTGCCCGTGTGTAACCAGCAGCCTTCTGAGTAGATCCGTGTGGTGTAGGTGGAGAAGTGGGGGCCGAAAGAAGCCTTTGCTTTCCGTGTGCGCCTTTCCATGGCAAGAAAATTACCCTGGAAATTACCCCCTGGCTAGGGTGGGAAGGCTGGAGAATAATGCTGGTTCACGAAAAATAAAGCACCAGGGAAGGAAGGAGAGGAAGAAGATTGTGTGATACCATCAGGGTCTGCTTGAGTTGACAGCCTGAAGCTACCCAGTCAGTGCTGAATGCCAACAGGAAAGCTAATCATTAGTTTATCAGGATGCAGAGAGGAAGATAATCAGAAAGGAGGGTAATTCTGTCATTCTTCTGCCCAGACTGTTTGTTTTAGGAACATAAAGCTGTCAAAGGGCCTGTGAGCTGTGACCGTGGGTTAGTAGCTTTAAAGGTATTTAGCAACCCAGGACTTTGGAGGCAGAAAGGATTTGCTAAGATCCTGTCCTGTTGGCCATCACTCGTGGTGACTTTTTTTTTTTAATCTGATAAGGCACATTAGCTCATCTCTCTTTGTGTAAGACTTGAATTAGATAATGAATGACTGCCCAAAGGAAGTGAGGTAGTTTTCACACACAAGGGATTTGGGGGATTATCCGAGGGGTAAAGGTTAATAAAGAAGGATAACGTCCTTTGTTTTATCAACTATTTCATACGAAGTTTGTTCCATTCCAGACTGCCTTGAAGGCAAATTCTCCGCAAAGGCTAGAATATGACCAGGGAATTTTTCGTTCTCCATTTACTCAAACATTAGGATCACTTTGCATCTTTAATAAAATAGTTACTGACTGTTTATCATTCTCCATTGCGAAGCTAAATATTTGGTTGCTAGTCACCATAAAGCCACCGCAAAAAATAAAAAAAATAAAAAAAAATAAAAAAGATTGGAAAGGTCGCAAGTTTTTCTTGTAGGACCTGAGTCAGAAATTAATTTAAAGACAGGCAGTGGAGTCATTCCACAAATCTTTTTTAAAAGCCACACGTGTGTCGGCCGTCACATTTACCATTTGCTTGCGGTTTCGGTAGCCTTAACTCGGGCCCTGTTTGCAGGACATAGATTCTGTCCATCTGTACAAAGCCGTACATGTGAACACAGCAGACTGGGAGAAGGTAACTGCAGCTGGCATTCTAGCCTGGATCCGCCGGCATAAATTACTTAGCAGAGGGCATGGTCCGTTACTTTTTATGGTCATGTTCTATATTTGTATGTGCTGGGGGACGGATCACATGACAGAAACCATCATTTGATATTAGTGTTTATGTGCACCGACCAGGGAGGGCTAGATTTAAGCCTCGCCGTGCAGGACTTTTAATTTGTATAGTTAGCTCTTAATTGAAAATGCAGACACTTCCCTAAGTACCCTCACCACAGATAATCCAGAATAAAATGTCCGAGAAAACAAGCTACTTACTGCACACGCTGATTGAAATGTGCTGTGCCCTCCAGAGATTGTAAAACGTAAATTTTGAGCAGGAGCGAGTCAACCCTGCCAGAATAATAGACCCAAATTCACCGCTTTACAGCCTCTCTCACCTCCTAACTTGAGCAAGAGAGGCAGCTTCTTTTCCCAAACTTGGAGAGAAGAAAACACACACAAGCTTTTTTCCTTACCTTCCCCACATTGTTTCCCCCACTGCAGCTTAATATTTATTTAGGTTTCCAGTGGCAAATACCTAGAGAATATGCTTCTCCTTTGATGATTACTTCTTTTCATAAATGGAACAAGAAAAAAATGTTCTTGTCAGATTTTGGCAGATCAGCTGCTTCGAGGACTAGTGTTTTCTTTCTTTCTTTTTTTTTTTTTTTTTAAATGTCTATTTATTTTAAGAGGGAAAGAGAGCACAAGCAAGGGAGGGGCAGAGAAAGAGAAAATCCCAAGCAGGTTCCGCACTGTCAGCACAGAGCCCTGTGCAGGGGCTCGAACTCAGGAATCGTGAGATCATGACCTGAACCAAAATCAAGAGTCAGACGCTTAGCCGACTGATCCACCCAGGGGCCCCATATCTGGAATCACTTCTTAGATAAATTGGCCTGAGGTTGTTTCAGGTCTCCACTGGGGCCTGTTCATCTTCTGTACTCTAGCCCTCTTTAATTCTTATTTCTTCAGGCTTTTTTTTTTTAACCCAACATTTACCGGATGCCAGCTACAGAGCTGTCCTAACATTTGGCACTTCTGTACGTGTCATTATCTCATTTGTGTGCGAACGCACTTTGGAAAACTATGGTGTGGGTGCTATTCTTTGTCACGATTCATGTATTCCTGTACCTTGCCCCTGTCTTAGCTGTTACCACACTCCTGCCCCTACCATGGCCACCCTTTCAGCTTTCCTGCCTACTCTCCTCTCCTCTATTAAGGAGCCTATTAACTGTGCCTTCTGATGGTGTCTTCATAGCCTTGAACTTTCTGAGCGCCTATAGAGTAGTTTCTGTCAATGCACAGATAACTTGTTTATGTGTCGTTTCAGAAACATGCCCGTTATTTTTTTAGACATATTTTCCATCCCTCTCCCCAACAAGATTCTAAGAGCTTCAGAGATCATTCGAGTTGATGCTTTTATGACGCAGTATGGTCCTAACTATTTTATTTCATGTCAAGTTTGCTAAGAAGGGAGCCTCAGGCTCCTGATCACTTTTGGTTTGAAGAATAAAAGCTTGGTTAATGGATTACAGTGGCACAAGAGGGAACAGAGTGGAATGATACTTTTATTTAGTGATACTGGTGTCATTTACCTAAAAAAAAAAAAAAAAGAAAAGAGATAGATATTTGGAGGTCAGTTTGGTATGGATTGCGATATCAGTTGAGGGTATAACTGGTAAAATGTAAGTCATGGATCAACCAAGTAGAATTAGCCGTGAGAAAGTATTCCTAACGGGAATGTGGGAAAGGTAAGTTAGAGGAAAAACAGGTGATTAGGTGTTGGAAAGGCATTTTATTTCAAAGGTACCATTTCCTTTATGTACCCTTTTACAAAAGGAGTGCCTTTGAGGCCTACCACAGAATGGTTCATATTTGGGGGCGTGGAGCATTTAATGACAAGAAGGATCACAACCAGATTTGGGTGACAGATGTAGTTCAGGCATTCAATGCTTATAGAATATAGGTTCTGGGAAGAATGTGCTGATTAAATTCACATGGGTGATGGAGATCCAGCTGGCCTGATATTTAAATGCTGTTGAAAATTTTTCCAATTAGATGGATTCTTTCCTGGGCAGAGTTTTCACATAATGGTGGAAAACGATCCTTTCTTGAGGCTGTGAAATTGTCGTGAATGTCCACTGTCAACCCTCTGAAGCTGGTAATTATGCCTTTAGAACCACAGACGCTGTAGTGCAAACTTCTGGCTTTATCCCATCTCTGCCTGGATGGATTCTCCACATAGAATGATGGGTAGCACATCACACAAATTGGATTTAAGTCATTCAAACAACAGGAACCCCACCATTCTCTTTGGCTGGGTATCCTATAGCTGAATGTATACAGGATTCCTCTTGGGAAGTCAGAAGTTGGATTATAAGTCCTGTAATGCGGGCATAAACATACTGCTCACTTGTAATAACAAGTCCTTAATGAATTCTAACCGCATATATAGCTCATAAAACGCCCATATCCTACCTTACCTATCTGAAACTGACGGTGGCCACAGGAGATATTTATCACTATAATTTTAATTGACTTTGTAGAATTTGAAGGGTCTTTTTTGGTAGACATATGCTGGATGATCCATGTCTTTAAAATACTTTTTGTGGGAAAGTGAGAGCTCTTGCCTTTCCTTGGCGTCTCTTGACAGCATTTCTCTGGCCTGGATGGAGACATTCAGAGTCATTCAGTAGTTCTCAGTACTGTCCTTGAGATTGAAGTATTCTTTTCAAAAATAGCCACCAAAGAATCAGAGCCTTCAGAGACCTTACCAAGAAGTGCATTTGGGACGGTTCTTTTGGCTTTAGTTTGCTCAGTCAACTTTTCGTTGTTCTTCCATCTTACAAGATTTCAGGGAGGAGTCCAAGAGGAGCAGTGGGAGGGATATGAAGAAAGAGGGTGGAGAAGGACAATCACATCCCTATGGTTTTATCAGTGAGAAGCAGGGGCGAGGCGGAGGGAGCTGTGAGCCGAGCGTGAGACCATACACCTTAGAACTTTCTAGCACGTGACTCCTCTGAACCGCTTTGCTCTCATTTTGTTCTCATTTTAACTTCTTTTGACTTGTCTTTAGTATCTTTGAATCCGGTCACCCCACACTTAATGGTTTTCCCTATACTGATTGAGTCTTTATGCTCTTACATTGTCCATGGCACCAAATCAATTTGATTGTTGACGTAGGTAGAGAGTAATCACATAAATTACCACCAGTAAGTACCAGGAAGGGACTCAGATGGTAGAATGTGATTATCCAGTACTTGTGAGCCATGACTGCCCAGCCTGTGCCCAGCGCCCATTGTAGGTGCTCAAGAAACAGAGTGAGTAAACCATCCAAAACCAACCGGACCCCAGATATTCTGGATGATGAAAACCGTCTCCCAAGATCACCCATTAAATGACTCTCTTGGAACCTCCTCTTGTCTCTGTGTTTGTGGAAACAGTACATAGAAAGTCAACCCTATCACTTTTTACAGTATGAGAATTTCAGGGAGTCCAGAAGAGGAGATTTTTCTTTCCATATTTATGGAGTGCATGTTTTCTAGCAGAAAGGAGATTCACACTCAACAAGACCATCATGGAAGGGCTTAAGCATGATTATCCCTGGTCTATGGATTGGTTATGAACAAATACTCTTATTCTCATGTGGATAAGGGATAAAACACAAAAATATATTTGTCTGGTATCCTTCCAATAAGAGCAAAAAAGTGGAAAACCAAGGTTTTCCAATTTTTTTAAAAATTTTTATTTAATTTAGTTTTTTAATTTACATCCAAGTTAAGTAGCATATAATGCAACAGTGATTTCAGGAGTCGATTCCTTAATGCCTCTTACCCATTCAGTCCATCCCCCCTCCCATAACTGCTCCAGTAACCCTCTGTTTGTTCTCCATATTTATGAGTCTCTTATGTTTTGTCCCCCTCCCTGTTTTTATATTGTTTTTGTTTCCCTTCCCTTATGTTCATCTTTTTTGTCTCTTAAAGTCCTCATATGAGTGAAGTCATATGATATTTGTCTTTCTCTGATGGACTAATTTCGCTTAGCATAATACCCTCTAGTTCCATCCACGTAGTTGCAAATGGCAAGATTTTATTCTTTTTGATTGCTGAGTAATACTCCATTGTGTGTGTGTGTGTGTGTGTGTGTGTGTGTGTGTGTGTGTGTGTGTACATAGCACATCTTCTTTATCCATTCATCCATCAATGGACATTTGGGCTCTTTCCATACTTTGGCTATTGTTGATACTGGTGCTATAAACATTGGGGTGCATGTGCTCCTTTGAAACAGCACACCTGTATCTCTTGGATAAATGCCTAGTCGTGCAATTGCTGAGTTGTAGGGTAGTTCTATTTTTAATTTTTTGAGGAACCTCTATACTCTTTTCCAGAGCGGCTGCACCAGTTTGCATTCCCATCAGCAGTGCAAAAGAGATCCTCTCTCTCTGCATCCTTGCCAACATCTGTTGTTACCTGAGTTGTTAATGTTAGCCATTCTGACAGGTGTGAAGTGGTATCTCATTGTGGTTTTGATTTGTATTTCCCTGATGAGGAATGACGTTAAGCGTTTTTTCATGTATTGGTTGGCCATATGGATGTCTTCTTAGGAGAAGTGTCTATTCATGTCTTTTGCCATTTCTTCACTGGATTGTTTGTTTTTTTGGGTGTTGAGTTTGGTAAGTTCTTTATGGATTTTGGATACTAACCCTCTATTTGATATGTCGTTTGCAAATATCCTCTCCCATTCTGTCAGTTGACTTTTAGTTTTGCTGATTGTTTCCTTTGCTGTACAGAAGCTTTTTATTTTGATGAGGTCCCAATAGTTTATTTTTGCTTTTGTTTCCCTTGCCTCCAGAGACGTGTTGAGTAAGAAGTTGCTGCGGCCAAGGTCAAAGAGATTTTTCCCTTCTTTCTCCTCGAGGTTTTTGATAGCTGCCTGTCTTACATTTAGGTCTTTCATGCATTTTGAGTTTATTTTTGTGTATAGTGTGAGAAAGTGGTCCAGGTTCATTTTTCTGCATGTCGCTGTCATTTTCTCAGCACCACTTGCTGAAGAGACTGTCTTTATTCCACTGAATATTCTTTCCTGCTTTGTCAGAGATTAGTTGGCCATATGTTTGTGGGCCCATTTCTGGGTTCTCTATTCTGTTCCATTGATCTGAGTGTCTGTTCTTGTGCCAGTACCGTACTGTCTTGATGATTACAGCTTGAAGTCCGGAATTGTGATGCCTCCTACTTTGGTTTTCTTTTTCAAGATTCCTTTGGCTAACAGGGTCTTTTCTGGTTCCATACAAATTTCAGGATTGTTCTTTTCTAGCTCTGTGAAGAATGCTGGTGTTTTTGATAGGTATTGCACTGAATATGTAGATTGCTTAGGGTGTAGTATCGACATTTTAACATTTGTTCTTCCTATCCAGGAGCATGGAATATTTTTCCATTTTTTTGTGTCTTCTTCAGTTTCTTTCATAAGCTTTCTATAGTTTTCAGTATAGATTTTTCACCTCTTTGGTTAGATTTATTCATAGATATTTTATGGTTTTTTTGGTGCAATTGTAGATGAGACCAATTCCTTGATTTCTCTTTCAGTTGCTTCATTGTTGGTGTGTAGGAATGCAGCCAATTTCTGTGTATTGATTTTATATCCTGCCACTTTGCTGAATTCATGGATCAGTTCTAGCAGTTTTTTGGTGGAATCTTAGGTTTTCATATAGAGTATTATGTCATCTGCAAAGAGTGAAAGTTTGACCTCCCATTGGCTGATTTTGATGCCTTTTATTTCTTTGTATTGTCTGATTGCTGAGGCTAAGACTTCCAATACTATGTTGAATAACAGTGGTAAGAGTGGACATCCCTGTCTTGTTCCCGATCTTAGGGGGAAAGCTCTCAATTTTTCCCCCACTAAGGATGATATTAGCGTTGGGTCTTTCATATGTGGTTTTTATTATCTTGAGGTATGATCCTTCTATCCCTACTTTCTTAAGGGTTTTTATCAAGAAAGGATGCTGTATTTTGTCAAATGCTTTCTCTGGATCTATTGAGAGGATCATGTGGTTCTTGCCCTTTCTTTCATTTATGTGATTAATCACATTGCTTTGTGGGTATTGAACCAGCCCTGCATTCCAGGTATAAATCCCACTTGTCGTGGTGAATAATTTTTTTAATGTATTGTTGGATCTGGTTGGCTGATATCATGTTGAGAATTTTTGCATCCATGTACATCAGAGAAATTGGTCTATAGTTCTCCTTTTTAGCGGGGTCTTTGTCTGGATTTGGAATCAAGGTAATGCTGGCTTCATAGAAAGAGATTGAAAGTTTTCCTTCCGTTTCTATTTTTTGGAACAGCTTCAAGAGAATAGATGCTAACTCTTCCTTAAATGTTTGGTAGAATTCCCCTGGAAAGCCATCTGGCCCTGGACTCTTGTTTTTTGGGAGATTTTTGATTACTAATTCGATTTCCTTCCTGATTCTGGGTCTGTTCAGATTTTCTATTTCTTCCTATCTGTTTTGGTAGTGTATATGTTTCTAGGAATTTGTCCATTTCTTCCAGATTGCCCATTTTATTGGTGTATAATTGCTCATAATATTCTTATTGTTGTTTTTATTTCTGCTGTGTTGGTTGTGATCTCTCCTCTTTCATTCTTGATTGTATTTATCTGGGTCCTTTCCTTTTTCTTTTTGATCAAACTGGCTAGTGGTTTATCAATTTTGTTAAGTCTTTCCAAGAACCAGCTTCTGGTTTCATTAATCTGTTCTATTGGTTTTTTGATTTCTATACCATTGATTTCTGCTCTAATCTTTTATTTCCTGTCTTCTTCTGGTTTGGGGTTTTATTTGCTGTTCTTTTTCCAGCTCTTTAAGGTGTAAGGTTAGGTTGTGTATCCGAGACCTTCCTTCTTTAGGAAGGCCTGGATTACCATATACTTCCCTCTTATGACCGCCTTTGCTGCGTCCCAGAGGTTTGGGGCTGTGGTGTTAGCATTTTCATTGGCTTCCATGTACTTTTTAATTTCCTCTTTACCTTCTTGGTTAGCCCATTCATTCTTTAGTAGGATGGTCTTTAGTCTCCAAGTATTTGTTATCTTTGCACAATTTTTCTTGTGGTTGATTTCAAGGTTCACAGCGTTGTGGTCTGAAAATATGCACAGTATGATCTCGATCTTTTTGTACTTGTTGAGGGCTGATTTGTATCCCAGTATGTGATCTATTCTGGAGAACGTTTCATGTGCACTGGAGAAGAATGTATATTCCACTGCTTTTGGATGAAATGTTCTGAATATATCTGTTAAGTCCATCTGGTCCAGTGTGTCATTCAAAGCCATTGTTTCCTTGTTGATTTTCTGTTTAGATAATCTGTCCAAAGTGGGGTGTTGAAGTCCCCTACTATTATGGTATTATTATCAATGAGTTTCTTTATGTTTGTGATTAATTGATTTATATATTTGGTGCTCTAACCCAACATTTGGAGCATAAATGTTTACAATTATTAGGTCTTCTTGATGGATAGACCAATTAATTATGATATAATGCCCTTCTTCATTACAGTATTTTAATGTCTACATTGGCTGATGTAAGTATGGCTTCTCGGGTTTTCTTTTGTCAACCATTAGCATGATAGATGATTCTCCATCCCCCCTTTTTTTTTTTAATATGAAATTTATTGTCTAATTGGTTCCCATACAACACACAGTGCTCATCCCAACAGGTGCCCTCCTCAATGCCCATCACCCACCCCACCCCCACCCCCCATCAACTCTCAGTTTTTTCTCAGTTTTTAAGAGTCTCTTATGATTTGGCTCTCCCCCTCTCTAACTTTTTTTTTCCTTCCCCTCCCCCATGGTCTTCGGTTAAGTTTCTCCGTATCCACATAAGAGTGAAAACATATGGTATCTGTCTTTCTCTGTATGACTTACTTCACTTAGCATAACACTTGCCAGTTCCATCCACGTTGCTACAGAAGGCCATATTGCATTCTTTCTCATTGCCACGTAGTATTCCATTGTGTATATAAACCACACTTTCTTTATCCATTCATCAGTTGATGGACATTTAGGCTCTTTCCGTAATTTGGCTATTGTTGAAAGCGCTGCTATAAACATAGGGGTACAAGTGCCCCTATGCATCAGCACTCCTGTATCCCTTGGGTAAATTCCTAGCAGTGCTATTGCTGGGTCATAGGGTAGATCTATTTTTAATTTTTTGACGAAGCTCCACACTGTTTTCCAGAGCGGCTGCACCAGTTTGCACTCCCACCAACAGTGCAGGAGGGTTGCTGTTTCTCCACATGCTCTCCAGCATCTATAGTCTCCTGATTTGTTCATTTTAGCCACTCTGACTGGCATGAGGTGGTATCTCATTGTGGTTTTGATTTGTATTTCCCTGATGAGGAGTGACGTTGAGCATCTTTTCATGTGCCTGTTGGCCATCTGGATGTCTTCTTTAGAGAAGTGTCTATTCATGTTTTCTGCCCTTTCTTCACTGGATTGTTTTTCGGGTGTGGAGTTTGGTGAGTTCCTTATAGATTTTGGATACTAACCCTTTGTCTGATATGTCATTTCACCATGATCAAGTGGGATTCATTCCTGGGCTGGAGGGCTGGTTCAACATTTGCAAATCAATCAATGTGATACATCACATTAATAAAAGAACCATATGATCCTGTCAATCGATGCAGAAAAAGCATTTGACAAAATTCAGCATTCTGTCTTATAAAAACCCTTGAGAAAGTCAGGATAGAAGGAACATACTTAAACATCATAAAAGCCATTTATGAAAAGCCCACAGCTAATATCATCCTCTACGGGGGAAAACTGAGAGCTTTCCCCCTGAGATCAGGAACACGACAGGGATGTCCACTCTCACTGTTGTGGTTTAACATAGTATTGGAAGTTCTAGCATCAGCAATCAGACAACAAAAGGAAATCAAAGGCATCAAAATTGGCAAAGATGAAGTCAAGCTTTCACTTTTTGCAGATGACATGACATTATACATGGAAAACCCAATAGACTCCACCAAAAGTCTGCTAGAACTGATACATAAATTCAGCAAAGTCTCAGGATACAAAATTAATGTACAAAAATCAGTTGCATTCTTATACACTAATAATGAAGCAACAGAAAGACAAATAAAGAAACTAATCCCATTCACAGTTGCACCAAGAATCATAAAATACCTAGGAATAAATCTAACCAAAGATGTAAAAGATCTGTATGCCGAAAACTATAGAAAGCTTATGAAGGAAATAGAAAGCTTATGAAGGAAATGAAGATACAAAGAAACGGAAAAACAATCTGTGCTCATGGATTGGAAGAATAAATATTGTTAAAATGTCAATACTACCCAAAGCTATCTACACATTCAATTCAATCCCAATCAAAATTGCACCAGCATTCTTCTCAAAGCTAGAACAAGGAAGCCTAAAATGTGTATGGAACCACAAAAGACCCCAAATAGCCAAAGTAATATCAAAGAAGAAGTCCAAAGTGGGAGACAACACAATCCCAGACTTTAGCCTCTACTGCAAAGCTGTAATCATCCAGACAGCATGGTATTGGCACAAAAAACAGACACATAGACCAATGGAATAGAATAAAGACTCAAGAATTGGACCCACAAAAGTATGGCCAACTTATCTTTGACAAAGCAGGAAGGACTATCCAATGGAAAAAAGTCTCTTTAACAAATGGTGCTGGGAGAACTGGACAGCAACATGCAGAAGAATGAAACTAGACCACTTTCTTACACCATTCACAAAAATAAACTCAAAATGGATAAAGGACCTGAATGTGAGACAGGAAACCATCAAAACCCTAGAAGAGAAAACAGGAAAAAAACCCTCTCTGACCTCAGCTGCAGCAATTTCTTACTTGACACATCTCCAAAGGCAAGGGAATTAAAAGCAAAAATGAACTATTGGGACCTCATGAAGATAGAAACCTTCTGCACTGCAGAGGAAACTATCAACAAAACTAAAAGGCAACTGACAGAATGGGAAAAGATATTTGCAAATGACATATCCATCCCCTTACTTTCAACCTGAAGGTGTCTTTAGGTCTAGAGTGGGTCTCTTGTAAACAGAATATAGATAAATCTTGTTTTCTTATCCATTCTGTTACCCTATGTCTTTTGATTGGAGCATTTAGTCCATTGATGTTTAGAGTGAGTCCTGAAAGATATGAATTTATTGCCATTATGTTGCCTGTAGAGTTGGAGTTTCTGGTCATGTTCTCTGGTCCTTTCTAGTCTTTGTTGCTTTTGGTCTTTTTTTTTTTTTTTTCCGTCTTTTCTCCCCTCAGAGACTCCCCCTTAAAAATTCTTGCAGCGCTGGTTTAGTGGTCATGAACTCCTTTAATTTTTGTTTGGGAATTTTTTAATCTCTCCTTCTATTTTGAATGACAGCCTTGCTGGATAAAGAATTCTTGCCTGCATATTTTTCCGATTCAGCACATTGGATATATCTTGCCACTCCTTTCTGGCCTGCCAAGTTTCTGTGGATAGGTCTGCTGCAAACCTAATCTATCTTCCCTAGTAAGTTAAGAACTTTTTTCCCTTGCTGCTTTCATGATTCTTTCCTTGCCTGAGTATTTTGTGAATTTGACTATTGGTTTGCCTTGTTGTTGGTTGGTTTTTGTTGAATGTAATGGGAGTCCTGTATGCTTCCTGGATTTTTATGTCTGTGTCTTTCCCCAGGTTAGCAAAGTTTTCTGCTATGATTTGCTCATATAACCCTTCTACCCCTTTTTCTCTCTCTTCATCTTCTGGGACCCCTATGATTCTGATGTTGTTCCTTTTTAACAAGTCACTGATTTCTCTAATTCTTAAATCGTGCTCTTTTGCCTTAGTCTCCCTCTCTTTTTCTGCTTCATTATTCTCCTACGTTTGTCCTCTATCGCTGATTCACTGCTCTGCCTCATCCATCTTTGCCACCGTGGCATCAATTAGAGATTGCAGCTCAGTTATAGCATTTTTTTATTCATCCTGACTAGTTTTTGCTTCTTCTATCTCCACAGGGAGGGATTCTAATCTATTTTCGACCCCAGCTAGTATTCTTATTTTCGTGATTCTAAATTCTGGTTCAGACATCTTGCTTGTATCTGTGTTAAGTCACTGGCTGTTGTTTCTTCCTGCTCTTTCTTTTGGGGTGAATTCCTTCGTTTCATCATTTTGAAGGAAGAAAATGAATTAATAAGGTAAAAAAAATTAAAATTAAAAAATTAAAAACAACACACATACACACACATAAATCAAATAAATGATGCTAGATCCTAGGTGTGTTTGGTCTGGTTATTGAAAGGAGCTTGATAGGTTAGAGAAAAAAGGGGGGGGGAGGGGAGAAAAACAAGGAAAAAGAAGGAAAACATTTGAAATTTTGAGAAAATGAATACAATGAAATAGAATAAAATGAAATGAAGGAAGTGAAATAGAATTTGAAAAATTTACGAAAAAGTAAAAAATATAGTGGAAAAAATAAAAATATTTTTAATAAAAATTGAAAATAAAAGTATTTTTTATCTTTCTGTAATCAAGGGAAAAAAAGAAAATTGAATAGATGGACCAGTGAACAGACTGAAATACGATTAAAATTAATCATTTTCCCCTAGAAGTCAAACTATGAGGCACTTTATAGTTCATAAACTAAGCAGGCGGAGAGATTTCTGGTGTTCCTGAAGAGCGAAGTTGGCCCAGTTGGGCGGGGCTTAGTGTAACGGCTCTGTTCTCCACTAGATGGCGATGCTTACTGGGGTGGATTGTTATGGCGCTTGTAGGTGTGTATGCGCATGCGTGGGAGTGGTGAAAATGGTGTTACCCAGCCAGCTACCCAATTTCTAGTATTGGAACTCTGTGCTCTCCCCACCCAGCAATTGTGCATCTGTCCTTTGTCTCAGGCTTCCATCCACTCCCCACTTTTACACTGTCTGTGACAAAGCCATCAGGTTGCCAGACGACACCTGCCTCCTGAGTTTTATCTCAGATGCGGCTGGGTTTCCCTACCCCTCACTTCTGAGGGACTGCGGCTTTGACCTGCTCAGATCCTCTGGGGGAGGGTCTCACCGAGCAATGTCCGGGTGCCCACCCGCCCCCAGGAACGTTCACAGGACCGTGCTGCTGCCAATGCCCAGAGCCTGCAGCTGGGTGCCAGCTCACCCCAGAAAAAGTTCATGTGATCATGTAGCAGCAGCATTTCAGGGATTATGGAAAATCACAACACACATCTGGCACCCGGCTTCCCCCTTAATGACCTTGTTCCAGCCCCCGCGAATGTGGTTGTTCTCTGGGATCTGCTGGGACCAGGTGGCCACACAGCCTCTACCAGAGGCTTCCAGCAGTGGAACCACTTCTCCCCATGTGGCCTGAGGATCTCCTTGACCCCACTCTGCTCCTGGGATGCGCCCTTCCCACCAGAGCACCGCCAGGTATCAAGCTGAGGCGTTTCAGACTCTGTGCTCCTCCTGTTTATAGAGTCTTGATGGAATTCAAGCCCTCTCCTTTCTCCTTTCTCCCTTTTTAGTTCAGTCCCTGCAGCTATTTCCACTTTTCCACTTTCCAGCTGCTTTGGGGGGCAGGGCCCTTTTCCTATATTTTCCCCATCTTCTCCACCCTCTCTCAGCACGCAAAAACAGCTCCCTGCTTTCTGTGGCTTCTCTCTCCCCCAGTTCACCTGTCCATGCTGCGTACCTGCTAAGTTCTGTGGTTCAGGTTCTGTTGATCCTCAAATCAGTTTTCTAGGTGTGCAGGATGGTTTAGTGTTGATCTGGCTGTATTTCATGGATGCGAGATGCAAAAGAAACTTCCATGCTGTTGTTCCACCATCTTGGCTCCTCTAAGGTTTTCCAATTCTGAGCATGAATGTATCACCCCAGTTTCTCTTTGGTTTGGTTTGTTGTTGTTGTTGTTTTCTTTTTTTCTTTTAAATGCTAATTAAATTTTATTCTTCCTACCTGAGCATCAAGATAACTGGCTTATAAGATCTCCCAAGTAGACATGGCCACAAGTTTCACCATCGAGCTCTTTATTGCTCTGAGATGCTTTATGTGGTTTTTAAAAAAAAAAATTTTTACATTTATTATTTTTGAGAGACAGAGAGAGACAGAGCATGAGCAAGGGAAGGGCAGAGAGACAGGGAGACACAGAATCAGAAGCAGCCTCCAGGCTCTGAGCTGTCATCACAGAGCCCAACACAGGGCTCGAACCCACAAACTGTGAGATCATGACCTGAGCTGAAGTCGGATGCTTAACCGACTGAGCCACCCAGGTGCCCTATGTGGCTTTAGTCTTGTTTAGTTTTTCTAAGTGGAACATTTATTTTACTATTGACAGGACCTGGAGATATATTTGTCTCATTTAAAAAGAGTACTTTTGCTGACATTTTCTATAACCTGCTAGTTTTCTTAACTCTTCCAAGAGGATGACCCCTGTTCCATTTTGTCCCTGATTTTTGGTTTTGTTAAAAAAAAAAAAAGAAAAGTAAATTGAAGAAATTCTAAAGGAAATAATGTGATGAACATCATTATCTAATGACTTATATTATTTCATATTCTCCTCAGTTTTGTGTCAGAGTACTTTCTCTGCTCTTTGTATGTAACATAACTAAATATTCACATCTTCTCCTATCATCCTAATCCATGTTATTTGTCATCATAGTGGACATTCTTTATTTGGTAATTATCTATGACATCATTTGAGTAGGCATTCTATTTTTGAGTTAACTTTTGGTTAATCATAAATTCTTATGATCCATATCTTCATTCTTTACCTGATTCTCCAATAAACTTGAGCCCATACATATAAAACATAATTAGTATTTTTAAAGAAGATTGAGTAGAGAAGACCAGCAAACAAATAAGCCTTTATAAAGAGGAAATACCACCCAATGCCTTCAGCTGAGCTTGGGGAGAAATCGTGAAGAATTGGGACCAAAACAAAGATTCAGGAGTGGGGTTCTAAAAGAAATGTAAGAGCACAGGGGTTGGGCCATGGCTTGCTTCTTTAATTGATATTATTTATAAGAAAAAAATTTCTAATTGTATGGTGTTACTTAAATGGAATTCAGTTGATACTGGTTTTCTAACATTGTGGAAGAATATTGTAGGTATATTTTTTTAATGTGTCTTTGTCTCCCTTATGTAATAAATGGTGGGAAGAGATCTATTTTTAGTGAAAAGAAAATATTTTTTAATTCTGTCATGTTTCTGTTTAATGTTTAATTAAACATGTTTCTGTTTCATGTTTAATTCTCTTTCCTATGTCTGTTAGTTTTTCCTTACTTTTTTGTAAGTTTCAATTTTGTCTGTATTCTTTGTCCAGGCATGTCCTGAATAGAGTTTGTTATGCAATTACTCATTTACTTATTTCTTCTTGCTTTCCCCCCACTTCTCTTTTATGTATTTTTTTATGTTGCTTGGGACATAAAAATTTACTATATTAGATAGGTTGTGTCTGTGGCAATCCTATAGTGACCCCTCATTGCTTTTATTCAGAATTCTCTTTTTGATCTGATAACATCATGAGTACCCCATTTATGTGACCACCTCCTGACTTCTCTGGAACCTTATCTATTCAATCGTTCCCTCTTTCTCTCTTTACTGGCTCCTTCTGCTTGGTCTGCCAACCAAATCAGGGTTCTTTCTCCTTTAAACAAACAAAAAAATCTCATCATCCTTGACCACCTAAACCCATCACGTTCCTTCCCTTCGTCACCAGACTTCTTTAGAATACTCTGTCCTCCCTGATTTCATGTCCTCACTTCCCTGTCACCCTTCAGTCTCCTGTCATCTGTCTTCCTTCCTTATCATTTTACCAAAAAAGACTTTCCCAGTGCCCTGGGATCTTCCTGGTTGTCCTCATTCCATTCAACCTCCCTGAAGAAACTTTACTACTGACCGTTCCCCTCCTAAAAGTTTGTTCTTCTCTTGCAAATGAAACTCTATTCTCTGCAAGTTGTCTCTCCCATTTCATTTCTTTCTCTGGCTTCTCTTTCTTCCTCTACTCATTAATTATATATATTCCCTCAAGATTTCATTCTTTATCATCAGAAGAGCAATTTCCTGAACCCCGTCTCTCCCTGATCAGTATCCTCAGTTTCCATGGTGGTACCAGTCACCCCTGTGCTAATGGTGCCAATTATGCACCTCCAGACTCCTTATCCCGAGGACTGGATGCTCTACCTGAACCTCAAATGCACCTTGTCCAGAACCCGCACATACACACCTTGGTCAAACTGAGCCCCCACTCTGATTCTTTCTCTCAGTTGATGGAACCACGAACCACCCTGTCACTTGAATTAGAAATTCCTAAATTCTTTGGACTCCTTTTCCTTCAGCCCCCACATCTAACCAGTCTCTGAGCCCTGACACTGCCCTGACCATAAGACTGTGGAATCTGAAACCTTTACTCCATTCCCATTGCCCTAATGCAGAGAGGAAGAAAGGATGACTGGGTTACAGAGGGGAAGGTTTTAAATTTTTTAACATAAAAGTATTCCAGGCTTGCTCTTGAAACAACTGTGAATAAAGAAAGGACAAAAGAAGGGGTGCCTGGGTGGCTCAGTCAGTTAAGCATCCAACTCTTGATCTCACCTCAGGTCATGATCTCATGATTCATGAGTTCAAGCCCCATGTCAGGCTCTGCACTGCTTCCTCTCTCTGACCCGCCCCACTCATGTTCTCATTCTCTCTCTCTCTCTCAAAATAAATAAACTTAAAAAAAGAAAGGACAGAAGAAGAAAGAAATACCACCACTCACTGACAAACATTATAGGAATGGACTCTCCTAACTGGTTTCTCCACTGTCTGTGCCCCATTCTTTGATCGTGGGCACTGTGACAAAGCAGAGTCAACAAACAGAAAAGAAACTAATCTGGAATCCTGCAGTCAATCCCATAGACCCCATAGGACGACATTCAGGGCCCTTTGCAGCTTGCCGTCTCAGCATCCGAGTCCCCTCCCCTCCGCCAACCCCTTCCCCAAGCAAATCCAATACGCCATCACAGTGAGCAGCCAAAGTTCTTACAACAGTGTACTTCCATGCCTGTGTTAAAGAAAAGCCCTGAAATGTCCATCTCCATCTTCCAAATCCATTTATGTTTCATTTTGACGGATACACCATAGTCCATCATTTGATTAGCTAGGCTTAGAGACACCAAGAGCTGCTTTCTGCAGGAGCTCAAGGTCCGGTGAGGACCAAAGATCAGTCTAAATGTGGTGCTCCGTAATAAATGCTGAGCTGACGGGGCCCCCCGTGGCAGTCTGGAGCGCTGCGTAGGGGTTGGGGAAGCTGCAGACACGGTCACAGAGAAGGGGACCCTGGAACCCAGTCTTGGAAGACAGGCAGGGTTCAAGTGTGTGAAATTGCGTCGAACAAATGGAAAAGCCCAGAGTATCTCTGCTCTTGTAGTTAAGTGGGTTAAATCTGAGACCATTCTCCCCCACCCCATTGATCAAAATGAGTTGGTACTAAATATATCTTTTAACAGCAGATTGTTGGATTTTATTTTTTTTTTTCATCTGGTCAACTACTGTTTTTGTTACAATAAGCAAGTTCAGGCTGTTCTTGTTTATTTTTGATACATTATTTATCCTTAAGCCCAATCAGTTTATCTCCTATTGTAGTCGTTTAATGCTTTCTCTTTTTCATTTCTGTGTGTTCTTTGCTGGATTTTAAACTCTTTATTTCTTTTTGAGCTAGGCCAAAGGATAACCCTAAGTGGTCTGTTCGTTAACATTTTAACATTAATGTATTTCAGAGAAACCATTTTAATTGCTTCTATTTATTTCTACTATTAACTAAATAAACTTTCATTCCCTTTTAGGAATCAGAAAGAGTCTTTGTTTCCCCTTCTAGTATTCATTCTTTATAGTTATTATCTGAGATCCTTTTAGGGTTCTGCTATTACTTGAGAGTTCCAAGAATTTATTTGCTAACTTACCAACTGTTTTCATTATTAGTGAAAGGCGTATTAATTAATCCTTGCTTAATACTCTAATTCATTTGTTTCTCAAAGAGATCTTTAAGTCTCTGTCTAGCCTTAATTATCTCCTGCAGCGACATAATGGGTATGAGTCTTTGTGACCCACTGTTTCTATTTTTAGTTGGTCATTGTTTCAAGTCCACTAAATCTTAAAATATTCTCCTTTGCCCTTAAAGGGCAAGATGACCCTGGTCAAGTATTTTTTCTTGGGTTTGTCATGATTTCTCCACCCAGGCCTGTTCTCCTCCAAAGTCTAAGGAGAGAAACCAAATTACTTGTTCTCCTTAAATCATTAAATGCCAACTTCCCTTATTTATGGTCGCTTTAAAACTTTCCCTTTACTTTATTTTTTTTTTAAGTGATAGACAAGCCTGTGAAGGGAAATATGGGCATGCCAAGTCACTCGTTACTGAGTAGATTTGTCGGGATTCTCCCGACATCCACGCCAAAGTTCCCTTCCCGGTTAGGAAATTTTCTGTTATCTCTGCTCCTGATTTTGTGCTTATCACAATCCTGACTCCACCATGTGCCTATTCGTCCAAGCTTGAGATTCTCCAGCCTATTAGTCAGGTGTATTCGTTTGCCAGAGCGGCTATAACGAAACACGACCACAAACTGAGGGCTTACACAACAGAAATTTATTGTCTGACAGTAGTGGAGGCCAGAACTCCAAAACCAAGATGGTGCTCTCCCAGCGTGTGTGCCTCCTTATCCAAATTTCCCCTTTTTGTAAGGACACCAGTCATAATGGGTTAGGAGCCCACCCTACTCCGGCATGACCTCATCTTAACTAATTACATCTGCAACACCCCTGCTTCCAGATATGGTCATGTTCTGAGGTACTTGTGGTGAGGATTTCAACATACAAATCTAGGGGAGGCATAATTCAGCGGTTAACACTAGGCTTGTCGGGGACAGTTCCAATGTTACTATCTGTGTAATGCAGCCATACTTTGGGCCAGTTGTTCTGGCTTGTCATGGTAACACTAACCATCTGGGCTGCACGAATTCTTCTCTTGGTGTTTTTATTTGTCTATAAATTTGCAAGTTTTGCTGAGCTTCCTATCCCTCCTGATTCCTTCATAGTGACAATTATTTCTTCTCTCTCTCTTTGGAAGCTGTTGTCATGAGCTCATTCGGACATGTTTAGGTGGATAGCCCCAGGTCCATGGTTTTTGTTGTTGGTGGTGGTGGGTTTTTTTTGTTTCTTTGTTTGTTTTGCTCATTCCTTCTTCAATTGCAAAACTTTTACATGGGACTCAGGCTGCGAATTGGTGAATTTTATTTGTTTGACTTATTTATTATTTATGAAACTTATTATATGGTACTTATTGTTTCTTGTTTTTCTATTTCAAATCATTTTATGGGGAGGGTGGGTGCTACCATCCCCCAAATTCCTTCTCAAGAGTCCAGGGTACATAACAGCTGTTTTCGTTCATTCTTTTTTTTCCCTCCCCATTGTTTCCTTTCTAATTTTTCTGGACGGTTCTATAAGAATCCCTGTGACTCCTAAGATGTCATGTGTACACATGGAATGCATATCAATGTGGAGGAAAGACCTCATTGGTGTGCAGGTGGCCACACCCCAGAGAGACATAACCCACGGTAGACTAGCTCTACAGAGTGCAGATAAGGTAACGATAAAGGACCCAGTTTGACTATCATTATTACAGTGGGATGAAGTTGGGATTAGGCACCTGTGCAAAAGAAGCAAATACCAGTCCATAAAGGGAGGTGTGGAAAGATGGAAATTCAAACCTGCATGGAACCCTAGGACCCCTTGGTAGAGCCTTCTCACATGCCCAGGTCCTGTCACTAGACACAAAGCCCTCAAGAAGGCCAGGCTTAAAGGCAGTTCAGTTATCTTTCCCTGTACTGCCAACAGTATTGTTTTTACCAGCTCATTGGTCAGCAAGAGAAGCAGACCGGGCTCATAAACTATGGACAAGGGGACCCTGAAAAGAACCAGAGGAAGAGCTTGCCCTAGAAAATAGCCCCGTGGATTCTCTCCTGTGTCTCCCCTGTGTGCCCTCTGTGCACGCACAAGTCACTCCTATTTGGAGTTATGCAAATCCGGTGGGAAGAAAAGTCCCAGCGAGCCTAGTGGGAAGAACTGGTCCGTTCCCATATTTATGTCCTTGGGGACATGTCTAGTCTGCTGCTCCGAGATGAGAACCACTTTTGTAGACCCAAATTGAAGAGTCCATGTGTTTTCTTCCCAGAACCCTTGCCTGACAGCGAAGATGTTTGTGGGCAGGGCAAGATAGAATCCTTTCTACACTGCTTTCAAGAGTCTACTCCAGTGGGTTCGACTCGTGGGTGGGGCCCCCTCTCAGGCAAGCCCTTGTCACGAGCTCCCTGCCATGAATTGTTGGAACCCGCAGCCTGGCTCAAATGACCACAGGGCGTGTCTTTGTTAGACACACGCTGTGCATCTGGCGACATCGCCGGGAGTAACGTGATAGGGCTCAGGATCTTAATTTTAACCAAAAATACATCTGTCACGTTCATTTCAGCTGACAGGATAAATATCGTATTTCTTTACTAGTTTGTAAACACCTTGCTTTTCATCTGGATCTAACGTGTTCCCAGGTGTTTTACAAATGGAAAAATCAAACAGGATACATATGGAGCTGAGGGTGTGTGCTGTGAGTGTCGGTCAAGTGTTGGGGGAGCTCTATGTGGAACTGGGTCCAGCACAAGCAACACATAGGTGCGTGACCAGGAAATCTGACCATGACCACACTGTAGAATTGTCTGGAGTCAGGAAACTCCATAAACAAAATGGTTTTGAGACCACTGAACAGCTGCCTGTAGACGCCCGGAGTTATCCCTAGTACAGAAGAAGGAGGATTATGTCATTGTCCCAGGATCCACATCCCCATTGCTTCTCTGGACACAAACTGCCCTTAACTGAAGATGATTTTCTTTCACTGCCTTTGAAAATCATTCTTTCTTATTTTCAAGTATAAAGATTCTTCTAAATGAACCCAAAATGCCAGACTCAAATGCCATTGTCTGATTTCTCTGCTTTCAATAAAAGTGCAGATATAGAAGGGACAGTACTTCTTTTTGAAGTTGGGGGGGTGGGATTCAGCGGGCAGAGAATTTGAGATAAGTAGAATGGAAAACAGAAATAGTAAAATCAATGGATTTCCCAGTCCTGAGGGTTTTTCCCCCAACTCCTGATGTAAATGGCATAAATACTGATGGCATTTTGTGTGAACATTTCCCAGTAACCTTTTAATTCGAGGATCTCGAGATTCTTTTATCACCTGTTAGTTTCCATAATGTCACACAGGAGCGCGTGGATAGTAATGTTACACTCCATCTACAGATGGAGACACCAAAGCTCACAGATGTTCCATTACACAACTTGCCAGAGACCTGCAATGATCGGCGGGGCTTTACCAGCCTAGAGCACAAGCTTCCGGTTCCCAGTGCCACCAGCTTTCTCCAGCCAGGTTTGGTAGCCAGTGACACTGTGGCCCAAGATGGCAAGGGAGCTAACCCTGAAAGCCCAGTCCTGAGAGCTGGGCCCTGGGTGTAATGGGGTGAGTGTGGGCATCACCCTGTTGGCTGCCATATCAGCATACTTTTCCTGTCATGCAGGCTCCCATGTCACATCCACTCTTCCTCCTTTCTTGTCAGCCCCTTTATTGCTCTTGGTTGATTTGCATTGACCCTGAAAAAGGGGTTAATTGATAACTACAGGGCTAATAATTATTAATAAGGTTGTTCTTTTCCAAAAAGTAAATGGATTGTGGAAGGAAAATCCATATGGCAACCATGTCTCTGCAGTCTTAACTTCCTTTTCCTGTTTCAAATGCTCTTCCCTTCATTGTCAGGAGCCAGAGACTCCCAGAACGTTCTATTGAAGTAGCCCTCAAACCACCTCCATGGCAGGCTCTGCGGGGTCCCCACATAGTGCAGGAGCTTCTGGGGATGAGGAGTGAGAAGGAAAGAAGGAATGGGGGAGGGTGAGCTGTGCATCTTCCCACCATCCACCGTGCCATACTGCTCAAAGAATGAAGGAGTAAAAATGGGGCAGTTCCGTGAACCTAAACATTCCTCCTATTACAATAGCCCCCTATGTTTGTGACCAAACATGTTCTAAGAAACAATAAAATAGGAAAATCCGACAAAATAATAGGAAGTAGGACTCCAGGATTTTGTGTTTATAATTTAACTATCTTCAGGCAAGAAACCTAGGTAAAGAACATACTATTCAAGCCTGGCCAAGGAAATCATGAAAACACTATAGGAATACTTCTTAAAAAGGATCCCAGACACCACCACATGGGATCATGAAAGGCTAGCAATCTAGAAGTGTTTTCTCTTATCGACTCTGTGACCACAACCCAAAGGCCAGCTGAAGTCACTCTTCCACTTAGGACTCAGACAAGAGCTTGAATTCTCATTCCGCATCCTGCAGAAAGCCCATGCTTGGTAGTTCTTGTGCGCCATGTTCTTACGGTTGCCTTTGGCTTGAAAGATGATTTGCTGGGGTTGGAGGGTGCCGTCTCCATCTGCTCATGGAATCCAGCAGCTTCCTTGACTTTATCAGCAGGAGGCAGCAGCAGTTTTAAAAGCGTCCTCTAGACAGGGAGCCTTGGAGTCATCCTCTGTGTCTCTGTCTGCTGTCACTTCTCATTTTTACCTCATTCATCAACTCAGCACTCAATTATTGAGTGCCTACTGTGTGCTGGGTCCTCCAGAGGCAGCAGAATAGAAACAGAAGGCATTCTTGTCCTACATGCCTCTCAGATCCGGCCCCTTCTCATGGTCACCCTAGCCACTGCCTTCGTCAGTCCCTCATCAATGCCTTAGAAACACCTCCTACTGGCCTTGCTGCCTCTGCTTTGGTGCTGGCCCCACCCCCGTGCCTTCCTCTGAGTCTCTCCTCCCCACCAAGCTGGTTATTCTCAGTCTCCGGTTGGGGCGCTGCTCTGCTTAAAACCCTCCCAGGAGTTCTCTCTAAAATCCGCATTGCTCAGCACCACACGTGGGGCTCCCCAGACACAGATCCTTGTCTGGCTTGGCAGCCTCATCACCCACAACTCCCCACAGGATTTGCGTTCCATGCCTTCCAGGAAAATTTATTGTTTCCTGCACACTGTGACTTTTTATGCCTCTGTGTCTTTGTTTTTTATAGGAGTGTGTGTATTTTTACCTGCTGTTCTCCCAGCTTAGAACTCTGCACATTTCTTCTCATTTTTAAAGAACAAGCAAACAGGGGTGCCTGGGTGGTTCTGTTGGTTGAGCGTCGACTCTTGGTTTCAACTCAGGTCATGATCTCACAGTTCATGGGATCGAGCCCCACGTTGGGCTCTTATGCTGACAGCACAGAGCCTGCTCAGGATTCTTTCTCTCTCTCTCTCTCTCTCTCTCTCTCTCTCTGCCCCTACCCACCTCGTGCTCTCATGCTCTCTGTCTCTCTCTCTCAAAATAAATAAACATTAAAAAAAAAACAAAAACAAGCAAAGCTGGCCCCTCTGGATTGTCCCACCTGACCCCACCCACCTCAGACCAGCTCCTCCCCAGTTCCTTCTTGGACCACATCTCACCATGCTGTAGCTGTGCATTCGTGTGACCTTCTTACTCTTTTGGTAACAGCATGGTGGTGGGAATGTGGTCATTGAGGCAATTAATAGTAATTGTTCAATGAATTTCCTTCCCTTTTTTATTTTATTTTTTATTTAAATTCAAGTTAGTTAACATACTGTGTAGTCTTGGCTTCAGGAGTAGAACCCAGTGATTCATGTCTTACATATGACACCCAGTACTCATCCTGAAAAGTGCCCTCCTAAATGCCCATCACCCATTTAACCCATCTGCCACCCACCCCTCCCTTCCAGCAACCCTCAGTTTGTTCTCTGTATTTAAGAGTCTCTTATGGTTTGCCTCCCATTTCCCATTCCCCTTTTTTAAAAAAATCATTTATAATACAGGCCAACTTCAGAGATAAATTAGTAAGTGTGCCCAAACCTCAGTTTTGTCTGCTGAAACAATGGGATAATAATACTTAATTTCAAAGTCATTAGCAAGAATCAGCACCTATCAAGGTAGACACCGAAGTATCAGTCACTCGGAGGCATCTCACTAGGTAGTAGTTTGTGTTAGTCATTGGACTTTGCCCTCTGAGTTGTCACAGTTGGTCTCAAAGTGTACCTTCCAGAAGCGTAAGGAGGAAGGGCGTTAATGAATATGGAACACCTGTTGCTTCACATCTGTTCTATGAGGTGAATGTTATTCTCTTGGTCAGTAAGAGGCAGAGTTAAGACTAAAATCCGAGGGGCGCCTGGGTGGCTCCGTCGGTTAAGCATCCGACTTCGGCTCATGTCATGATCTCTTGGTCTGTGGGTTCGAGCCCCGCGTTGGGCTCTGTGCTGACAGCTCAGAGCCTGGAGCCTGTTTCAGATTCTGTGTCTCCCTCTTTCTCTGACTCTCCTCTGTTCATGCTCTCTCTCTGTCTCAAAAATAAATAAAAATGTTAAAAAAAAAATTAAAAAAAAAAAAGACTAAAATCCGAGACTGACTCTGGTGCCTGCAGTGCATGGCAACTCCATTGTGCTGCCCTTCATATCCGACAGGTCTGTAGCAAACAGAACGTTCTCCCACTACAGGCTGCCATGTCTCTTGCCTGTGGCACACTCTTGCTAACGGGAAAACGCTTGTACCAGCAGGTCTAGGAAGGATATGAGGTCCAAAATTTACAAAACTGATGGCCACAAGAGAAGTTGTCTTTAAAGAAAATCAGTGATACGGTGACGACTAATCAGTAGCGACTGCAACAGCGAGGTCTCAGAGTCCAGCATGGTGTCAACACATGAGAGGTGATACAATTCCACCTGGCATTGACCTTGGGCAGCCTCTCCCAAAGACTGTTCCTCAGTGCTCCAGTCATTGTCACAGTGCTTCAGCCTATGTCGTATCTAGGAGTACACGAGTAAGTGGCCTGGGAGTCTCAGAAGAGAAGACCTGAGTTTCTACCTCATCCAGGACGGCCTGCGCTGAGAGCTCATCCTTGTGGCTACAAATTGTGGGCTGTCGGTTCTCTTACCAGTGATGTTTCACTGAGCAATACATTTTGTTTGGCTATCAATGACATACTGTTTATTCATACATACAGTCAGTAAAATCTTTGAATAATGGTGAAAATAACAACAGGTCCCATCTTGAGGTCTCTGTGATGTGTATGTGTCAGACGTTATACACATATTATCTTATTTGGTCACAGATGAGT
The DNA here is from genome assembly GCF_018350215.1 of Panthera leo. Lineage (NCBI taxonomy): Eukaryota > Metazoa > Chordata > Mammalia > Carnivora > Felidae > Panthera > Panthera leo. The sequence goes on along the minus strand of NC_056683.1, from coordinate 11,670,356 downwards.
ATTACTCCTTTCCTAGAAGGATTCTGGGGCTCAGAGAGGGGAAGTTAGCCCCAACGGGTGTGAAAGGTGTGGTTTAAACCAGGATGTGCCCCGCTCCAAAGCCAATGCTTTCTTCGTTATGCCTAAGAACATAAGCTTTGAGAAGCAGACATATCTGAATTCAAATCCCAGTTCTGTCCAGATGACCTTGAGCATATCACTAAGTATTTATTGAACTTATCCCCTCATTCGTAAAACAGGAATAATAATGCTAATTTTTCCAAGGTTTTGTGGTGTTTAATTAAGATATAGAATGCAAAGTATAGTACCTGACTGATAGCAGGCAATTCATGTCCTCCCTACCCCAAAACTGATCCCTATATGAGGCTCACCACTGAAGGTCTTATACAGACTTGTGTGGGGTTCCTAACATGGCCTGATGATGAGGAACAAATCCCATTGACTGCCCAGGTCAGTTCCTCTTGGCCTCAGCCTATCTCTCTGTGTTCTGGAAGGAGCATCTAATGTGCCAGAAGGAAGGAAAGAGTTTGACCGTTCAGCCTTTCATTTGCAGGCATTGTATTTTGTACTTAGCAATGCGAGTGTGTGATGTTGGAAAGGTACATCTTAGCAATTCAGAGAAATTTCCTAAAACCAAACATGGGAAACAGTTGTATATTTTCCCTGCCTGTAAATTTACCAACTTTTTATGATGTTGCCCAGTGGTAGGGTACATATATTCACATTTTAATTTTGTATCTTGGGGTCACCAAAAAAAAAATCTCTGAGTGTATTTAATTTAATAAAGTAACGCTATGCACTGGAAGTCAGAAGGACCCAGAGCTGACAAAATGTACCTACAAGAAAAAAATCAAGATTGGTAACACAGAGGTGGTCAAGCAGGTACTAGAAAGTATACCTGGCACATTTTATTCTGTAATGCTAATCAGCAGCAAGCATATTATCCTGTATTGTATGCCAAGGTCAAGACTATCTGGAATTGAAAATGAACTCTAGCTTTATGAGTGGCTGAATCCAGGTTAGCCAGTTCTGGGGTGGGAGTGAGGGAGGCAACTTTTATTCCTTTCCAATTCCTATTTTCTCCTCATTGAAATTCCATATTCCACTCTGATCAGCTGCTAGCATGTGACAGGATTGGCTAGAAGAAACAGAATTCACCAAATAGTCAAATATTTCAGTCAGCCAGACCTTCTTACCTAAGCCTTTTTACATTAATAAAACTCCCCAGAACCTACATCCCTTTTTATTGCTCTACTTTTTTTCAACGTAAGATGTATTTATCATGTATATTATTTGCCGTCCGTTCACCACTTACAAACCCAGTAGAGGAAGTCTCTCTTTTTCTCACTAATATATTCCAAATACCTAGAATTAAACCTGGCATATCGTAGGTGCTCTATAAATATTTTAACAGATAATAGGAACCAGAAAGCTTGATGAGATCAAGGTGGATACCATACAAGGAAAAGCTTATGAAGGAAAACAGAGGAAGAAAACATAGAAGAAAATACCTGATCGTTGTGTTCACTTATGAATAAAACAACACATGTATCAAAGAGGATAAACTATTGCCATAGTAAGTAAATAAGTTTATTTCTACTATCCAGATCACGTCTCACTTCTTCGAAGGTTCATTTTTATTTATTACTTCAACATTAATGTATTTATTTCTTCATTTACCTGTTACGTGACAAGCACTGTATTTAGCATAAAAAATGCAAGCAAGGGGGCGCCTGGCCGGCTCAGTAGGTAGAGTGTGCCACTCTTGATCTCGGGATTGTGAGTTTGAGCCCCATGTTGGGTGTAGAGATTACCTGAAAGTAAAACCTTTAAAAAAAAAAAAAAGAAAGAAAGAGAGAGAGAAAGAAAGAAAGAAAGAAAGAAAGCAAGCAAGAAAGCTAGATCACCCACAGACACGCATATGACATGATTGGGTCTACCCCAGATCAACCATATTAAACAGTATGTCTCCATCCATTACTCTGATTAGTTAAAATATGGCACAGATGAAGTTAAGTCCAAAGGTTTGAGCTCTCTGTAGGCCAGCTAACTTCAGGATAGAATGAGTAATTGACCTGGGAAATTAACAAAAAAATTTTACCGCCAACCCCGGGGTGTACCCATTATCCAGGCGACTTGTCTCGCAGACATTTGCCGCTGGCCAGAGTGGATGACTCAGCACAAACCATCACCAGGAGAGAAACGGCACCGAGCTCACCTCCTGCTGATTGTGGGCCAAAGGCACCATCCTTGTGTATGAGGAACAACACATGATACACTGTGTTGCACTGAATTGAGAAGGGAGAACCTGCTCCTGAGCATGGAAACCAGAAAGGAATCAAGCTTAGTTAGAAGCAAGGAGGGGAGTTAAGGACATCGGGAGCCGCTTTGCAGACAATCTTAGTGAAGTGTGGCCCTTGGGAAGGCAAGGTTAAGGGTAGCCTAAAGAGTGTGTCAACTCTGAACTCCTGGTCTTCCTCCTAAAATCTGTTCCTTCTTCAACTTCTGCTTCTCAGGTGACCACAACTCCATCCTAATTGCTCAGATCAAAAACCAAGGAGTTATTCTTAACTCCTCCTGCGCTCAGATAGCCCACGTCCAGTCCAGAATCTCCTCACAGCCTCCGCTACGGTCACGCTGGCCCCAGCTGCTTCTGTCTCTCATCCAAATTCTCGCAAAGTCTCAAATACGATCTCCCTGCTTCTACCCTCCCCCTTCCCCCAGTCTATTCTCAGCGCAGCGGCCAGAATGATTCTTATAAAAGAAAATCACATCATGTCATTCCTGTGCTCAAAACTCTGTAGCGATTTCTGTTTCATTCAGGATAAGAGCCAGAGTCCTGTCAACAGCCCGTGTGATTCGTTCCCCTGCTCCCCACCATTTCCTCTTCCACCTCTTCCTCCAACTCGTTCCAGCTCCACTGGTCTTGCTGGCTGATCCTTGAACCCTGGAGACACATTCCAGCCTCAAGACCCCTGTGATGGTTTTTTCCTCTTCAAGAGCTCTTTCTGCTTCCCCCAGACAGCCCCACGGCTAATACCCTCCTCCAAGTATTTATTCAAATGTCACCTCCCTCTTGACACCTCTTCTGGTCATCCTATTTTAGATTGCACCCCATCCCCACATGTATTTCTGATCCCCCTCACTCGACTCCACCTTTTTTCCCAGTGGCTTTTAACACCTAACATACTATATACTTTAGTTATTTATAATTCTTTGTTCTTACTGATACCCAGCTCCAATCATCCTTAATCAGAAATCTGCTCCCCGCAGAGTGTACTGTCTCTTGTCACGGTTGACTTTATACGTCAGCCTCACTAGGCCATTGGGGTGCCCAGATATTTGGTCAAACGTTATTCTAGCTGTTTCTGTGAGGATGTTTTTGGCTGAGATTAACACTTAAATCAGTAGGTTGAATAAATAAAGCACCCTAATGTGGGTGGGCCCCATCTGATGAGCTGAAGGCTCAAATAGAACAAAAAACCTGACCCTCCCCTGGGTAAGGGAGAATTCCTCCTGTCTGACTGCCTTCAAACTGGGACATCAGCTTTTTTTCTGCTTTTGGACTCAAACTTAACACCAGTTCTTCCTGTGTCTCAAGCCTGCCGGCCTTCAGATTGGAGCTCTGCCGTCAGCTCTGGGTCTCTGGCTTGCCAGCTCACCCTGCAGATCTTGGGACTTGCCCACCTCCAAACCCATATGAGCCAATTCCTTCCCCACCTCACTTGAACAAAAGAGGGCAGGGACGTAAGAGTCACTGTATCGTTTGCTGCTGCAAACTGTCTGTATTGGGGTGCCCTACCCCAGCACCTCTGACCAGCCCTGGCACGTAAATGGCCCTTGGCATATATTTGTTGGATAAATGAAGAAACAAACAGGTAACAAGATGACTCTCTTTAGAGACATAATGAATACAATCATCTCCATTTTACTACATAGTCAAGAGCAGTAGGCCTTATGTCTAATAACTAAGTCAAAGATCAAAGATGGTCTTCCTGCACATACCTCATAGAAAGTCGTTCTGGATGTATATCACGTTTTGTGCTAGCTTCACACACCCTGTTAGCCGCACTTCCCCTTAGAAGTCAGTGTGAAACACCAGGCACAGGAATCTATAAGCACAGAGAAGGCTGAGCCCATGAGATCTACAACATAAGGAAACCTTAAAACAGGAAACTTCTCTGCAGCTGGAAGCAGCCAGAAATCCCTCTTGGATACCAAGAAGCATCCCATGGCCATGGGGCAGCCCAGGGAGAAGAGACAGCTCAAGACCTGGAAGGACCAAAGGCAAATGTCATTAGCCATCAGTTTGCTCTGCAGAAGGAAAAGAATGCTGTGTTTTCTAGGGAGTCTGCCTTTCCACCCAGGGTTCGATCTGCAAGAGAAAAAAAAAGAAAACAAAGACGCTAAGGAGAAGGGAGAGGAAAGACTGGAGCTGCAAATGGTGGGGGTGATTAGAAGTGGGCACCAGGCGAGTCAGAGAAGGACTGGCAGAGGGGATGGCAGTAGAAGACAGAATCTCAGTGCAGAGGGGGGCAGGCTGTGCCAACAGCCCTCCCAGTGTGGGTGTGGGTGTGGGTGTGGGTGTTGGAGGGGGACTAGAGACTTCTTTACCTCCATTAAATGCCCTTGGAAGTATCTCAGTGGTAATGAGCAAGACCAAGTGGAGAGGAGGGGAATGATGGATACCCAATGAGCAGCCCTGCAGACTTCTGGGAGTTCCTGCAGCCGCCCCACGGACTCCCTGGAACAGCATTTCCCACGCTCTGTCCCACAGAGTATCGGTTCCCTAGAAAACCAGGGGTGGGGGAGAGAAAAGGTTCTGTGGGCAAAAACAAAAAACTGTAGAAACATCAGGTTAAACAAAGTTAAATAGGTTTCTTTCGTACTTCTCTAGCAGTATTCTGAGGTGAATCATGACTCACCAAAAGGGGGATACCAAACTCCGTTGACCAGGAAGCACTATTTGTGCTGAGCTGTTCACCAAACTGGATGCCCAGTGGGAAGCATTGTGCTTGATAAAATCGGACAGTGGAATCTCATGGAGATTGTGCTAACCTTAAAAGAAAAAGCAAGTTTCTAATTAAGGATTATTGGAGCTAAGCGTTAGTAGCTTGAGACAGTAATGGTTCACCTGCCATGTGACTTAAGACTCACAGGATAGTTGTTGAAGTTTTTCTTATCTCCTGAGTTTGGAAGGGAAACTATAGATTTGGGTCATCTCAGCAATATTCTGCATAAATGAATCTCAGGGAGATCTAGCTGTGCCTCTACCGTGGGCCGCTTATTGAGGAGGAAGATAATAACCCGGTAAATCCGGTTGACTAGGCTGGGATTTTTCAAATGGTGCTTTGATAGTTTAAACTGAGATTTATCAAAAAAAAAAAAAAAAAAAAAAAAATTAAAAAAAATGAACTGAGATTTATTAAAAAATTAAAAAAAATAAACAGATTTATAAAAAAATTAAAAAAAGTAAACTGAGATTTATCAAAAAAAATTAAAAATAAACAGATTTATCAAAAAAAATAAACTGAGATTTATCAAAAAAATTAAAAAAAATAAACTGAGATTTACCAAAAAAAATAAAAAAAAATAAACTGAGATTTATCAAAAAAATTAAAAAAAATAAACTGAGATTTACCAAAAAAAATTAAAAAAAAATAAACTGAGATTTATCAAAAAAATTAAAAAAAATAAACTGAGATTTACCAAAAAAATTAAAAAAAATAAACTGAGATTTACCAAAAAAAATAAAAAAAAATAAACAGATTTATCAAAAAAAATAAACTGAGATTTATCAAAAAAATTAAAAAAAATAAACTGAGATTTACCAAAAAAAATTAAAAAAAATAAACTGAGATTTATCAAAAAAAATAATAAATTAAAAAAAATGAACTGAGATTTATAAAAAAATTAAAAAAAAATAAACAGATTTATAAAAAAATTTTAAAAAAATAAACTGAGATTTATCAAAAAAATTAAAAATAAACAGATTTATCAAAAAAAATAAACTGAGATTTATCAAAAAAATTAAAAAAAATAAACTGAGATTTACCAAAAAAAATTAAAAAAAATAAACTGAGATTTATCAAAAAAAATAAAAAAAAATAAACTGAGATTTATCAAAAAAAATTAAAAAAAAATAAACTGAGATTTATCAAAAAAAATTAAAAAAAAATAAACTGAGATTTATCATTAGAAAGTAGACACAAGTGACTGTATGGTGCTTGGCATACAGTTAGTGCTCAACAAATGTTAATAGGAAAAAAAAGATTAATGGCAGTTCAGTTGTGTGTTTTTTGGTTTTTGGTTTTTGTTTTTTGCATTTGCAGAGAACTAATTTCTGATCATAGTATATTGTTGTAGATTTTGTAAAGCTGGTGAATCTGGACAGTTTTGGCAGTGTTGTCCAATTTATACCCGTAGAGATTGTTAGTGAAGTCCCTGTGCGTTTGAGTAGAGCACAAAATGAGACCTGCTGTTCCTCTCTAATGTTCAGTATCCCATAAAGTAAAATTATAGATCGTTACAAAATTCATCACTCTTAGATGCCAGGTGATACCTCCCCAGATGGGGTCAGAGTTGATATCTTCTCAGCTGGACCCATAAAATAAGCTGAAAACATAACAAAGTGCAAGATAAGATTCTTCTCGACCACCCAGTCTCCTCTCTTGTGCTCTCTGTGGGTAACCAGGTTAAGTTGTTGATATTCAACTTAATTTGTTAGCCTGCACACCCATGCATGAATACAAAAGATGTGTTTTCTCTGTCTGGACTATTCTCTTTTTGTACTACCAGTGAAAGACTCTACCTATCAGAACAACTATAATGAAAACAATAAATCTCAACCTGAAGGAACAGTTAATGTTACAGGGTTTTTGTTGTTGTTGTTTCCATCTTCTGACTCCCATTGTTGCAGCAAGGTTCAGGATATGAGGTGTTATAAGGACACAAATTGTTGTGGGTCATTGTGTAAACATTTTGATTTTCGTTGAACTTGACTTTTTATATCTTGTACCTACTCTTCTGAGACATGTCAAACATTGAGAGCTTAGAGAAAATTGTGGTCCACATATCATGTCAGCAGAACTGTGTTCTTGTTCTGACGAATCAATTGTAGGTTTTGGTAGTACACAACAAAAACTAGAAATGATGAGAGATAAGGCTCACCCCTGTGAACAGTGGCAAAGACAAAAATATAAGTGGGGACTGACAGAGTGTCTACTGCTCGGTGTCAGGGGCCATGAAATCCTAAATAAGGCTTTGAATGTTAAAACATATAACTTACAATGTGTCGGTAGCAACAGTGCAAATTATTATTTGTAGTATTATCTGAACAATTAAAACATTTATTTGGAGAAGGCTCTTTAGCCTGTGGTTTGCTGAATGCTTTTGCAGAAAAGATTTTACGTTAAAAATGCCCAATTTGTGGGAACGTAAATTGGTGCAGCCACTGAACAGGTTCCCCAAAAAATTAAAAATAGGGGCCCCTGGGTGGTTTCATCGGTTAAGCATCCGACTTTGGCTCAGGTCATGATTTATCAGTCCACGTGTGCGAGCCCCTGCTCAGAGCCTGGAGCCTGCTTCCAATTCTGTGTCTCCCTCTCTCTCTCTCTCTCTCTCTCTCTCTGCCCCTCCCCCGGTCAGGCTCACTCGCTCTCTCTCTCTCAAAATAATAAACATTTTTTTAAATGCGTGTGTGGGAAAAAAATTAAAACTAGAATTATCATATGATCCAGTAATCCCATTACTGGATATTTTTCCAAAGGAAACAAAAACACTAACTTGAGGAGGTATCTGCACCCCGTGTGCATTATTTACAATAGTCAAGACTTGGAAACAGCCTGAGTATCAATCAGGATGGATGGACGAACTGGGATGCATATACAATGGAATATTATTCAGCCATATACAAGAATGAAATCTTGTAATTAGCGACAACATGCATGGACCTTGAGGGCATATGCTAAGTGAAATAAATCAGAGAATGACAAATACCATATGATCTCACTTATAGGTGGAATCAAAAAAAAAAAAAACCAAACTGATAGAACTGAAAACAAAAACCACCAAGCTCATAGATAGAGAGGACAGATTGGTCGTTGCCAGGGGTCAGGGGTGGAGAATGAGGTGGGCAAAGTGGGTGAAGGGGATTAAAAGGTACACACTTCCAGGTATAAAAGAAAGAAGCTGTGGGGGTGTAACATACAGCATGGTGACTAGAGTTAATAATACTGTACTGCATATTCGAATGTGGCTAAGAGAGTAAACCTTAAAAGTTGGCACCAGGAGAAAACATATTTTGTAACTGCATGTGGTGGTGGATATGAGCCAGACTGGTATCAAACCATTAATTATACATCTGAAACTAATATAATGGTATATGTCAACTATGCTTCAATTTTAAAACTGCCCGATTTGTAACTGCAAGCACACGGTTCTACCTTTATGAGAAAAATGGAACAGGCTGACGTCGAGCTTCTGTGCCTTCCCTGAGGTTCTCTGTCCCAGGCTCCAGACCCTCGCATGTCCAACCATCCTTCAGCAAATGTCAGTAAAGGAGCAGCATGGTGATGATCCTGGGCCCCAGTCAGTATTCAGTGATGTTTCATATACATGCCTACCTATTAGTCTCTATGCTTTTATGCATGTCTGAAATGGTTTGTTTTTTAAAAATTACTGAAAGAAAAAGTGCTGATGAGTATAATGGGTTGTTGAAAGATTTGCATTAAAAATTTAAGTAGGAGCTCTCTCGCTCAGTCTCTCTCTCTCTCTCTTTCTCTCTCTCTCTCCCTGAATAAATAAATAAACTTTAAAAAATTAAGCAGGAGTTTTTGTATGTTAGGAGCTTCTCTCTTGGGTATCAGGACAGTGCAACTCTCCAAAGCAATTCATTCCCCAAGGAACCCAAGTCTCCATGGTTTTACTGTTTAAAAATTATTTTTAGGGGTGCCTGGGTGGCTCAGTCGGTTAAGCGTCTGACTCTCGATTTCAGCTCAGGTTGTGGTCTCACGGTTCATGAGATCGAGCCCCGCATCTGGGTCCACACTGGGCGCATGCAGGCTGCTTGGGAGTCTTTCTCTCCTTCTCCCTCTGCCCCTCCTTGCCCCCTGTCAAAAACAAACAAAAAAAAAAAAACAAGTAAAAATTTTTTTAAATGATTTTTAAGGAATATAAGCAAAAGCCGAGGATGCTTAAGTGTGTTTTTTAGGGGAGTTTAGCAAACGCTGAAATAGGATATGGAATGTAAATCCTTATGAACATAAAAAATATCTTCTATGAAAATCATCACAATGCAAGATAATGACAACTACTACGATATCATGTATGTTTGCAGTGCTCAGTAAGTTTCGTTTATTTAGATTGACTTCTGTGACAGTTTTGCAATTGTTTTCAATTTCCAAGTTGTCTTAACTGTACCAGTGTTTCTGAAAGTATTTCCATGAGGCGTATTCTCAAACCTCCAAAATGTTCCTGGACAGTGGAAAATTTTTATGTAACAGGAACATTAAGGGAAACTAGCCTGGGGAAGTGTCTACAACTGCACCAAAGTGAGTGAACTCAAATTAATGTTTCTGGTAAAAAATATTTGCTCCTAACTTAAAATGGTGAAAACAATTGCTTCCTTTATTAAAACGTGCCCAAATAACATATTTTTAGAAACCCGATTTGGGTAACCTTGCCTGAGAAAATGCTATACCTATTCTTCAACTGAATAACTCATTCTGATAATTTCTGAAGATGGTTTCCTGAAATGACTTACCTCATGGTAAGGAAGAGGCTTAATCTTTTTTGATATATGTAAGTTTAATAGCACCCATTAAATTCTTTTCTACCACTGAAGGTACAAAACTAGTTAGTATGTTTTAAAACTTTTCCCCTAATAACAGAATAAATGGGTGTACAGATTAGAAAATTCAAAATATACGAAGGGGCACCTGGGTGGCTCAGTCGGTTAAGCATCCTACTTCGGCTCAGGTCATGATCTCACGGTCTGTGAGTTCGAGCCCCACGTCGGGCTCTGTGCTGTGCTGACTGCTCAGAGCCTGGAGCCTGTCTCAGATTCTGTGTCTCCCTCTCTCTCTGCCCCTCCCCTGTTCATGCTCTGTCTCTCTCTGTCTCAAAAAAAAATTTTTTTTTAATTTTTTAAACAAAATTTAAAATATATGAATAAACCTACAAGATTGAATAAGAAAAATTTTAATGTTAACTCTTTGATGTGTATGTTTCCATATGTCTTTTGTGCTATAATTCACGCACATGTTCACACATGCACCTAAGTGGAATCAATTGGTAAAACTTTACACAAAAACACATTAGCCAAGGTAATAATGATTGATATTTGGTGGCATGCTTGGCTAAGCATTCCTGTTTGATGTAAGTTTTCTTAGAATTTTAAATGTAAGTAGGATTCAGATATTTAAAATCAAATACTTTCTTTAATGCTGTTGAGCTTGTCTGCATTGTGATAGTAATGCTTTTGTAGTATTTACATTTAGAACATCCTTTCTACAATTACAGAATTCTCACAGTACTTGCCAAGAATATATTGATGGCATTTTATTTGTGTCCTTGCTTATTTTCATTGAAACTTCTGGAATCCCACTCTTAGGACCATTCTTTACGGTCTTAATGGCCATTATTTTTAAAGTAATTATTGTTATTTTTCAAGAGAGCTCTACTAAGTCTGTGTGCCAGAAAAAAAAAATAAAACATTTAAGTAGGGCTTTTTTTTCACGTGGCGGAATTAAGCATGTTTATTGTTCACCGACGTCTTCCCATCTGTTTTTTTCCCCAGCGTTTCACAGAGAGTGTATGTTAATTTTATAACCAGAAAAAACAAATTATTTAAAAAGAAGTAGCGATAGATTGATCCGTTCTCTACCTGGTGAAGAGAACCCCACGAAAACCCTGGATTCCAGGAATAGGCTTATTTCCTTCCACTCAGTGACACATCTCTGAGGTCAAAGTCCAGGGAGTCTGTTCCATTTCTCACAAAATAGCGTGAGTGGAAATTTGGTTTTCCTTTTTGGGTAAAGTTTCTACAGAGCTTGCTGATAAAGCTCTTTAATTTTACTTTCTGCAAAACAATTATTTCTGGAGCTAAGCTGAGATGAAGTTGATGATACTGGGTCTCAATTCTTCAACTTTAAGGCAGAAACTAGGGTCATGAAGACACTGAGTCCTGAAATACTCTGCAAAGCACAGTCCCATCAAGCTGAGACAGTCCTATAGAACATTTCCTGAAACTAACAGTCAGCTGATGTCTCTCTCTCCCCTCCATTTTGGTCATTTTCTCCTTCTGTTAAAGCCCACAGAAACTGGGGGAAGGAGAAGAGAAGATTTTCCAGTTAACCCTTCATTTGAACCTTGCAAAATGGTTTTATTCCAAGGAAAGGTCTCTCAGAGTAATAGAAACCTGAGTTTAAAGAAAGTCATCTGGGGCACCTGGGTGGCTCAGTCTGTTGAGCGTCTGACTTTGGCTCAGGTCATGATCTCATGGTCCATGAATTCAAGCCCCTTGTCAGGCTCTGTGCTGACAGCCCAGAGCCTGGAGCCTGCTTCAGATTCTGTGTCTCCCGCTCTCTCTGCTCCTCCCCTGCTCACACTCTGTCTGTCTCTCAAAAATAAATAAAGATTTAAAAAAAATTTTGAAAGGAAGGAAGGAAGGAAGGAGGGAAGGAGGAAGGAAGAAAGGACGGAAGGAAGGAAGGAGGAAGGAAGGAAGGAAGAGAGAAAGAAAGAAAGAAAGAAAAGGAAAGAAAGAAAGAAAAGGAAGGAGGGAGGGAAGGAAGGAAGGAAGGCAGGAAGTCATCTGAATGAGACCTGGGTACAACTGGCCAATCCCAAGTCAGCCTAAAGCTAGATGCGGTCTGAGGAGCCATCACCAATGCATCCATTGAAACAACCCAGGACACCTCCTAAATGTATCCCCTTCTACGAGTGGAAGCCCTTTTGTAGTGTTCATTGACATGTGCCTTTCAGCCTGTATTTATTGAGTACGCCTAGTACCTGCTCAGTACTTAACAGGTGGAAATACTTGTAACTGAAAGCCTCTCTCCCATTTGCCTTTCATCTGACATCCCTACACAGTCAGCTTTGATGGAAATCACACCATAACCCTAATGTTCTCTGTTTTTGATTCCAGCTGTGAACGTTCAGGATGAGCTGGAGAGTGTTAGCCTAGCTTGCAGTACAGGAGAAATCTGGCACCGAATAAAAGCTATAGTGTTTATTAAGGTTATGCAAATAGCTGTTTTACTTAGTTCTCTGAGCCGGTCTTTCTTCCTTCCTTTCTTTCTTTTCTTTTCTTTTCTTTTCTTTTCTTTTCTTTTCTTTTCTTTTCTTTTCTTTTCTTTCTTTCTTTCTTTCTTTCTTTTTTTTTCCTTCTCTTTCTTTCTTCCTTCCTTTCCTTCCTTCTTTCTTTTTCTTTCTCTCTCTCTCTTTCTTCCTTTTTCCTTCTTTCCTTCCTTCCTTCCTTCCTTCCTTCCTTCCTTTCTCTCTCTCTCTCTCTCTCTCTCTCTGTCTTTCTTAATGAGGACAGTTCTTTGTGCAATTGCCAAACCAAGGCAAAAGGAAACTCTTCTCAATCTTTATGATGCTTTCATCAGATAACCAATGTATAATATCCTTCTGTCTCCTCAGACTTTAGAGTTTGTTCTTGGGAAGTTAGAGATAAATGAAGATGGCCTTAATAAATCTATCTAACATTGTAAATACAGTGTTTCTGGTTATTTTTCCCCTTGGGGCAATAGGCCAGATATCACCAACAATTCAGATATTCTGGTCTTTTTCAGAAATGTCACTGCATCAAGAATATTATAGCTTAGCAAATTGTTGGAGGAAATTAGGATGCTTTTTAGTAGTTTTGCCATAAGCAAAAATCAGCTGCCTTCTAGAAATACCTATAACACACCTTGGATCTGATGTAGGATTTGGACTAAAAAGAATCCCTTGAAGAGGGCAATGTTTCCCTTCTAAAGAGTGAAATTCCAGGGGTGCCTGACTGGCTCTGTCCATAGAAGATGCGACTCTTGATTCTGAGGTTGTGAGTTCAAGCCCCACATCGTGGGTAGTATTTACTTAATTTAAAAAAGTTTTTTTTTAAATAAACAAATAGCGAAATTCCAGGGAGAGCATTTAAACCTGACTTTTGGCTGCCGTTAACAAACAAACATGGAAGAGGCATGGAGTTTTGAGGCAAGGAGTATTTGGTGGGGGGTGACTGTTTTATTCAGAGGTTGATTTGGGAGTTGTTGTTGGAGGTTTGGAGGTGTTTGCTTCTCCTATAAAGCCATTATACCCTTAGATTATTTTTCTACAGGTGCCAAAAGGAAGTACCACAGACTGGGGGACTTAAACAACAGACATTTACTTTCTCACAGTTCTGGAGCCTGGAAGTCCTAAATCAAGGTGTCAAAAACAAAACAAAAAGCATGCCTCTGTCCATTTGCATATCCCAACTAGGAAATCTCTCTCTTGTTGTGCTGGCATACAAGTGATAAGAGGGAACTGGGCAGTGAATGTGGGCGATTGGAGGCTTCCCTGGCAGAGACCTTTAGATCACGCCCTGTTTGCGGAGAACCCCAGTGCACCTGACTCTATACCGAGTACAGACAGCTTCCTCTCATTCACTCCTCCTAACAGTCCTGTCAAGTGGGTACCATTATCAACACTATTTTGCAGATGAGGTCATGGAATCATAGACACATTTGGTAATCTGAGGAATGGCCTAGGGTTTAGTACACTGGGGAGCAAGGACTTGAACCCAGGTGGTCTCTTTCCAGATCTGAGCCCTTAATCTCTTCACAATACCTTCCCCTACTCTTGCTGGCAGGGAGGAAACTTGTGCGTGGAGAGCTAACTGTATTTTTCTGAGCACCGGATGCAGAAAGTTGTTTCAGGGCCTCCCAGAAGACCTGGGTTCTAGCCCCAGCTCTACTAACACTGGCTAGCTGATCTTGTCTCCTAATTATGTGAAGTGGGAGAACTGGATTCCATCCACACTTCTTAAAATTTTAGACTGAGATTCATGATGAGAAATACATTGTACACACGCATGTACACGCACAGCCACTGGGTAACTGAAACAAATGTTTGGGATGCTCCCACCTCATGTGAATGCCCTCTGATACTTTTTTTTCTGTTTCAGTTACTTTTTAAAACACTGATCATGACCTACTCGGACGGGTCTATCAGAACCTGAACTAGATGACCCAGTTTGGATTCCTGTAATCCTAAAATCCTATTAACCTAGGTGGATATTTATTTGGAGCCTCTCTTATCTTAAATGCACAGACACTTACTTGAAGCAAATGAGTATTACATATGCTAGAGGACATCCCTTTTACTTCCTCGCCGAGCTAATTACATAAGAGTAAATCTTGAAATGAAATGAAATGAAATGAAATGAAAGCTTGAAATGCTGTATGTCCTGTAGTCTACAGGCTGTAGGTATTATCTCTGAATTACAGATGAGAAGACCAAAGCTCAGATTAAGTCATTTGCTCAAGGCCGCATCGGTAGTAAGTGGCAGAGCTGAGATTCGAACCAGTGTCAGCTCTTAATATACATTTCTTGTAGGGAAGGGTATATAAAAGGGTCAAGAAGGAGAAGTGAGGTCTGGAAGCTGCTGTGGCTGACTGTGGCTTCTTCCCCAACGGTCTGCCGTCCCTGGCAGGAACAACTGCCCTTTGGGGTGCTAAGCCATCACTGTAGCAGTGATTAAAATCTGCACCTGGGGAGCATTTCCAACCCCCTCCCCCCACATCCCTACCCCAGACCACCTCCAGACCAGTGAAATCACAGTCTTTCTTTCAGGGTGGGACCCAGCCCTCTGTTTTTCAAAGCTCCCGGATCATTTCAATGTGTGGCCAAGGTTGAGAACCTTTGCTCTGAAGTCTCAGTAAAAGAAATGAAAGAGCTTTAGGGGCCTTTCCATTTAACATTTCTGCAAACACCATTTAGTAAAATATTGCCAGAGTACAAGCTGTTTCTAGTTCTTTGGAACACATAAAAAAAAAACAAAAAAAAAAAAAAAACAGGTAATCTTGTATCTACTTCAAAACCAAAGAGAAGAGACTGCTCCAGGGGTGGAAGGGGAGGGAGTACAGGCCCCTGTGTCTGTGATACTTCATAACCGGCTCACGTAATTTTGAAAGTCGTTTTCTGTATGACTAGAGAAGTCAGTTGTTGAATTAATCACAAGTGAGAGTAACCAGTAGTTGTTGGCCAGGTTCACGAGGCACAAGGTAGAAAGCCAAACCAGACTAAGATAACCGTAAATATTGTAAGCCATCACATTTTTTAAAAAAAGAGCCACCGTGGAAGATCTCCACTTTTTCACGTGAATTATGGTAACTGGTAAAAGCAAGACCCTCCCTCGCATCTATTCCCACAGGAGCAAGAAGATACCTTTTTACTAATGTCTCCCCCCACCCCAGATTTTATTTTCATCTTTTTTTTTTTTTTATTTCAGCTCAGTGCAGAGCCCAACATGGGGCTCGATCCCACAACCCTGGGATCATGACCTGAGCCGAAACCAAGAGTCAGATGCTCCACCGACTGAGCCACCCAAGCGCCCCCATCACCCACCCTGATTTTAGATCTGTGTTATTCCAGCGTGTGTGGCCTATATGTTCCATTTCGAAATTAAACTGACCACACTCAATTTCCTTGTTCATGCTGCACTCTCTAAAACAGGCACTGTATCATATGCTGGGTTTCTTCCATGTCTCAGGAGACGGCATTCATAATGTTAAAAATATGTACAATTTTCACACTTCAGAGAATGAAAACATAGTATTACGGTAACAACAGCCCTCGGTTCTGGTCTGAAAGCCCCTGACCAATGGAAAGTGCTCCTGCTGAGGCCAGCCTGGAGACCTGAACTTCTGCCCTGCTCTTTAGTAACAATGTTCAATGCTTGCTAGGAGTCTTGCTCTTTAGTAACAGTGTTTAATGCTTGCTTGCAGAATGATGTCGCTGCGCTTCTGAAACCAATCTCAGAAAAGATCCAGGAAATCCAAACTTTCAGAGAGAGAAACCGGGGGAGTAAAATGTTTAATCATCTCTCCGCCGTCAGCGAAAGCATCCCTGCCCTTGGGTGGATAGCTGTGGTGAGTCTGGCCCCTGCACCTGTCATTTTTTGGAGTGTTTAGGAGAACTTTGGGCTACCTTCGGGCTCCTTCCTGTCCGTTACACCCCAGGAGATTCCTCTCGGGGTGAACGCACCAGCTCTCTCTTACCCTGTTTGCAGTTCGATGCTTTGTGCTCGGAGATGTGGAAATGTCTCACTTATCCTTACAGAACAAAATGTTTGTCTCCAACTTTCCATGGCTTTTCTTCATCCTTAAGACATTTTCTTTCTTATCCTGTTTTTTTTTCTTCTATGCTGGGGTGACGGTCCTGTTCGCCCAGTCCCCCAAACCCGGTCCTTATGTCAAGGAGATGAATGAGGCTGCCACCTTTTACACTAACAGAGTCTTAAAGGACTACAAACACAGGTACGTCCCTTCTTTTACCGACCAAATTTTCAGGTGTTCGTTTGTTAAACATCTGTCCCCAAACTTAGTGTAGTGCGTTCCTGATTCCTTTCAAAGGCTAGCTTACGGTAAATGTTAAGGGAAGAGCCCATCTTTGCAGCTAAAGCAAAGTGGAAAGTGAGGCCAGTTATCCAGATAATGGATGTGCTTTGGAAAGTCTGCCGCAGCTCTCTCGTGATGATAAACTCCCCACTTGAATACGTGCCATTCCATACGTGTCCCCACGGCGGCCAGAGGGCTCTGTGATGGTTCGCGGTGGACCCGTCCTATAAGGGCACAGCTCTTTCACACTGCCCCAAACAGGGCTGGTGGGCAAGCAGAGAGAAGAAAGGAGGAATCGGGAAATGAAGTGTGAGTGAGGAACAGGAGTGAGCTGAGACAGTGAACCAGGCCCCTGAGAGGGAAACCAGCGAGGGCGTGGAGACGAAATACAACTGGGGCGGACGGAGAGACATCTCTAAGAAGGGCAGTACAGATGAGTCCCAACCAAGGAGCTTTGCCTGCAGATCCAGCTTAAAATAGACCTCGCATTCTACAGCACAAATAACAGGTCCTGGAGACACTTAACACTGGGTTTGGAATTGAAAATGGGCTGAATGGAGACAAGCCGCAGTGTCTCCGCTGCAGGAAGGGTTATGAGAGTCCTTCCCCTCCGATAATGTCGTGGCCGGCCCTGTCAACAGCTGGCTGTATGTGATGGGGCTGATGTCTAGTCATTCACGGAAGGAATGAGGCAAAAACAAGAGCAAGAGACATCCACCCCCTGGGCGCTGGGCTGGAGAGCGGCTCCCCCTCTGAGCCCTCAGGCGGCAGAAGTGGAAGTGCTTATCGGTCAGCAAATCGAGGGGCTCCCGCACCTCACCGGCCGGCCCAGACTGTTCAGTGGGAAGGAAACGTGAGGACCAGGTCATTGACCAATACTGCGTCTGTTTCAGGTTATTTTCAGTTGTCAGAAGCATTGAGGAGATACGAAAGAATATTTATAAAATATACGGAAAATATAATCACAACACAAAAGATACTCCTATATCCACCACTCAGTGTAGGAGATACGTACTGGGAAGCCCGGGTGGCTCAGTGCGTTAAGCGTCTGACTTCAGGTCACGGTCTCACAGTCCATGAGTTCGAGCCCTGCGTTGGCCTCTGTGCTGACAGCATGGAGTCTCCTTCAGATCCTCTGTCCCCTCTCTTTCTGCCCCTCCCCCCCCCCAAAATAAATAGACATTTAAATAAATATGTACCGAGGGGTGCCTGAGTGGCTCAGCCGGTTAAGCATCTAACTCTTGATTTCCACTCAGGTCACGATCTCACGGTTTGGGAGACTGAGCCACACGTGGGGGTCTTGCACTGACTGCACAGAGCCTACTTGGGATTCTTACTTTCTCCCTGCCCCTCTCCCGCGGACACTCTCTTCCTCTCTCAAAATAAATAAACAAACTTAAGAAAAAAAAAAGAAATACGTCCGGATATTTTTTACCGCAAAAACCAGACACGCTCGCCAATTCTACTCCAAGGTGTATCTCTAAAAGAAATAAAACATGTTCACACAGAAGCTTGTGCACAAATGTTTGTAGCAACATTATTTATAATAGCCCCAAAGTGGAAACAACCCAAATGTTCAGCGACTACTGAACAGATAAATAAAATGTGTTTGCACATACGATGGTATGTTGTTCAGCCGTTAAAGCAACGGATCATTGACAGAAGAGCAACATGGATGAAGCTTGAAAACAGGCTAAGTGAAAGAAGTCAGACACACAGAAAACCCCACATATTGTACGATTCCATTCCTGTGACATGCCAGAATGGGCAAATCCGTAGAGGCAGACAGTAGCTTAGGAATTGTCCAGGGCTGGGGAAGTTTGGGGGAAATGTGCAGTAATGGCTGATGGGTATGGGATTTCTTTCTGAGGTGATGTAAAGTTGACCGTGGTGATGATTGCATGGCTGCTGACCTAAACCATTGGATTATACACTTTAAATGGGTGAATTGAGGGGCAACTGGGTGGCTCAGCCGGTGAACTGTCCGACTTCGGCTCAGGTCATGATCTCACGTTTTGTGAGTTCGAGCCCCACGTCCGGCTCTGTGCTGACAGCTCGGAGCCTGGAGCCTGCTTCCGATTCTGTGTCTCCCTCTCTCTCTCTCTGCCCCTCCCTCTGCTTGTGCTCTGTCTCTCTCTCAAAAATAAATACACATTAAAAAAATGTTTTTAAATCAATGGATGAATTGTATGGGATGTGAGTTGTATGTCAACAAAGCTGTTCTATCAAAACAAAACAACACAGAGCAGCCACAGTGCCGTGCTCCCCTCATACAGTTTGCTCGCTCTGTCTTGGAAACGGGGGTCTGGTTGAGCGGTTGTGCCCAATGCTACAAACCCCACGTTGTGTTAGGGACTGGGTGTTACCTGTTTGTGGGAAATCGTCTCCTTTGCATCAGCATCCTCCTTACTACTCCCTTGGCCAAATAAATCAACCAAATTATTAGAAAGCCAAAGGACTTTTTTTTTCTTCCAATACCCTTCTCCCCTCCGAAACACATTGTTCTCATTCTGCACCAGAAGCAGGTACGGGAAGAGATGGTCTCTTTCCGTGGTCACCTTCTAGTTAGAGGTCATGTGAGGGCGCACGGCCCAAATTGCTGGATCTGCTCCCCGGGGTCCCCTTGGCCCCTCACCTGGAGCTCAGGGAGGGCACTCGGCTCCCCTCAGGTGAGACCTGGGCCACCAGCCTTTCAGGGTCCTTTCCGGAAATTGGTTCATGGTGACTGACCCAGAAAGACAACTGGTCCAGGGTCCTCCTGAGCCTTAGTTACTGGATTACCACGTTCCTGTTAGTCTTTTTTAAATTTTACCTTAGATCCTAACTCTCCTCTCTTCCACCCTCTTTTGTAACAAAGCGATTTACGCCATGTGGATTGGGTGAAGTCCTATTTGAACATTTGGAGCGCTCTGCAAGCATACATCAAGGAACACCATACCACCGGCCTGACTTGGAACAAAACTGTAAGTACCAAGCCGTCTGCCCCCTGGAGAAAAAAAGGCCAGAACGCTGTTCATTCCTGGTAGCCTAGGATCCTCACACTGTAGAATTTAGAAGGAGAATTCAAGGAAAGCGTAAGATAAATAGATACGTAGAAACTCTTTATGAAAGTGTCGTTGGTCATGAGAAAATCTGGAGACTACCTACCTGACATGCAGAAAGGAAATGCTTAAGTTGGTCATGGTGAGAACCCAATGAAACCTCTACAGCCATTCAAAAGAACATATATGAGGGGCGCCTGGGTGGCTCGGTCGGTTAAGCATCCGACTTCGGCTCAGGTCACGATCTCAGGGTTTGTGAGTTCAAGCCCCTCATCGGGCTCTGTGCTAACAGTGTGGAGCCCGGAGCCTGCTTTAGATTCTGTGTCTCCCTCTCTCTCTCTGCCCCTCCCCTCTTCTCTCTGTCTCTGTCTCTGTCTCTCTCTCTCCCATCCAAGTGCTAACCAGGCTCGACCCTGCTTAGCTTCCGAGATCAGACGAGATCGGGCGCGTTCGGGGTGGTATGGCCGTAGACTCTCTCTCTCAAAAATAAATAAATAAACATCAAAAAAATAATAACATATATGATGCCTACATGGGAAATGATTTACCAGCCCAACGTGCTGAAGTGCAAAAGGTTTTGCATACTAAGATGGCACATGTAAAGAAACTGTGAAAAAAAATTAAAGGAAATAGGTTTGAAAATAGTTACAATTTTAAGAAGATAGAACGATTAAGAAAATGTCCTTTTAAATGTTTTAAATGTCTTTTTTTGATGTTTAAAATTTTTTTTGAATGACGTTTTTGAACACCGAGGCAATCCTAGCGCCTCAAGCGTTATCTTAGCCCTAGGACAAAATCCCAGCCTGTGAGAGGTTGGCCTGACCTTTGCCCTGTCTTCAGCGTGGTCTCTCCTCTCTCCCCGCATCTCGCTGCTTCCCAGCACTCCCAAACTGCTGGTGGGATCCTCAGCACATGCCGTGCTTAGGCCAAACCAAATCAGATTGTTGTTTCAAAGCTTGCAAATCTCATATGCTTTAGCCTTTTTGCAACGTCCCAAACATACATCATGCTGCCTGGCCTTCCCTGGGGGGAAGTACCTGTCTCTCTTCTCCAAGACTCCGCTCCAACATCACTTCTTTAAGAAACTTCCATTGATGTGCCTCGGCTCTCCATCTGGGATGGGGATTTCTCCTCTACGCCCCCTTTGTATTTCGAGTATAGCTCAGCTCACGCGACTGTCATTTGTACGTGTGTGTTGGGGTCTCTCCCACTCAGTTGGAAACTCATCTCTGTCTCCAGCCCCTAACACAGTACCTGACACGGAGTAAGTACTCAGTAAATGGTTTGAACTAAATTGCGAGACAGGGGACTGTTAGAATCTTCCTTGCCCTTTTAAGTCTCTGCACTTGTCACAGAAAGACTTCCTATGGAAACCCCCTTCTGTTAGAAATAAATGTTACCTTTAAGGGGTCACGGTGGATGATCTAACCAGAGTGACTCTGGAGAAAGTGAAGGGGCATATTTGTGAATTCCGCTCGGGGTAGAACCCCCCCCCCCACATTCTTCTGGTTGGCCATGCTCCAGCACCTACCCCTTGTCCTGAATGTTGACGTCAGTGAGGTAGGCTTAATAGCAACACAGAGTTTGCGACTTTCCAAGGGAGTGTGGGATTCCTGCCTTTGCTCCCTAACACTTGTAACAAACGTTAACATTGACCCCCAAAGGCGGACCCTTCCTTTTACTTTCTATTTTGCCTATTTTCTCCGCAAGCAGAAACGCACAGTTGTAAAGTGCAGCTAATTGTTTCTTTTTCTTCTGCCCATGACATTATGATTTCTGAGAAGAGAGTTCATAGACACTCGAAGGGTTTTAACACAGGAAGGTGACCATGATGCAGGTGGGTGTTTGGGTGGATGGATTAGTGTTATTTTTCGTACACTTCCAATGAGATGCTATTTTGTTATAGATCAGTTTGTTGTAAAGGGAGATAGTCATGTATTTGCCGTGGAGATAGGTCACCACTAGAGAACAGTAAACTAGACAGCAAGAGTCCTTGGATGTCTTACATTTCATGGTAGATAAATGGAAAAGGAAACAGAACCCATTTGTGGAAAATAATCATGTCAACAAACACCAGCTCATTAATTCTCTAATGGCACCCATGGAAAAGGAATAGAAAATTCTCTTAAATGCTTTCAATACCTTTTACCTCTGAGTAATGGTGTTTTGAATATTTAAGATAAGAATCAAATATTAATTATAGAAAAATAAATGTAGCTATTTTCCTTTATTCTGGAGTGAATACTGTGTTTTCATTATTTTCATGAGAAATAAAAGCCTTGTAACAACGGCTTTCAAACTTTTAAAGGCAATTAGTGGTAAGAAATACAGTTTACACACACACACACACACACACACACACACACACACACCCTGTTCATAATACTAAAACATGTTTTGTGAAACAGTTCTGTCTCTTACCACATGAAATGCATTCAAATATGTTTTCTATTTTATTTCATTTTTTATAAAATTCTGGCTGAGACCCACTAAATTGATTTCATGACCCACTAATGGATCACAAAGTACACTTTTTAAAACATAAATGTTATATTTATACAAATGTGTATGTATGTTATATAAAATATAATCCTGGGGCACCTGGGTGACTCAGTTAGGCGTCTGACTCCAGGTCACGATCTCGTGGTTCGTGGGTTCGAGCCCCACATCAGGCTCTGTGCTGACAGCTCAGAGCCTGGAGCCTGCTTCCGGTTCTGTGTCTCCCTTTCTCTCTGCTCTTCCCCTGCTCATGCTCTGTCTCTCAAAAATGAATAATCGTGTGTATAATCTTTGGAGCAGACACTGGGCAGTGTAGATTGCCATAATGATAATGGCTGTTATCTACTGAGCATGTTATGCTATGGGAAAATTCTATTTAAAATGGCAGTTATTATAAAGCAGAGCAGCTACTTCACTTCTTTAATGGTAAAGTGTTGGTCAGATATTAAAAGTGAGGAATGATTATGGTGAGGAATGATTATGGTAAGAAAGTGTTGGGGCGCCTGGGTGGCGCAGTCGGTTAAGCGTCCGACTTCAGCCGGGTCACGATCTCGCGGTCCGTGAGTTCGAGCCCCGCGTCAGGCTCTGGGCTGATGGCTCGGAGCCTGGAGCCTGTTTCCGATTCTGTGTCTCCCTCTCTCTCTGCCCCTCCCCCGTTCATGCTCTGTCTCTCTCTGTCCCAAAAATAAATAAAAAACGTTGAAAAAAAATTAAAAAAAAAAAAAAAAAAAAAAAAAAGAAAGTGTTAGTTCAGAGATAACATCATCAATGCATAATCTTTTAGCAAGCTTTAAGACATATGAAGTATATTTCCTAATATTTTTGTCCTCTTCTTCTAAAGTTTGGGATAAAAATACATACATTACAAACTGTGTTATAAAAACCATAGTTTTAAATTTTAAACCTAAATGACTAAAATCTATTTAAAAGATTCCAAAACACAGGGGCACCTGGGTGGCTCAGCCGGTTAAGCATCCAACTCTTGATTTTGGCTCATGGTTCGTGAGATTGAGGCCCAGGTGGGGCTTTGTGCTGACACCGAGGAGACTGCTTGGGATTTTTCTCTCTCCCTCTCTTTCCCCTCTCTCCCCTGCTCGCACGCTCGCGCGCTTTCTCTCTCTCTGTCAAAATAAGTAAATAAACATTTTTTTTTCAATATATGAAATTTATTGTCAAATTGGTTTCCATACAACACCCAGTGCTCATCCCAAAAGGTGCCCTCCTCAATACCCATCACCCACCCCCCCCCTCCCACCCCCCATCAACCCTCAGTTTGTTCTCAGTTTTTAAGAGTCTCTTATGCTTTGGCTCCTCCCACTCTAACCTCTTTTTTTTTTTTTTCCTTCCCCTTCTCCATGGGTTTCTGTTAAGTTTCTCAGGATCCACATAAGAGTGAAACCATATGGTATCTGTCTTTCTCTGTATGGCTTATTTCACTTAGCATCACACTGTCCAGTTCCATCCATGTTGCTACAAAGGGCCATATTTCATTCTTTCTCATTGCCACGTAGTACTCCATTGTGTATATAAACCACAATTTCTTTATCCATTCATCAGTTGATGGACATTTAGGCTCTTTCCATAATTTGGCTATTTTTGAGAGTGCTGCTATAAACATTGGGGTACAAGTGCCCCTATGCATCAGTACTCCTGTATCCCTTGGGTAAATTCCTAGCAGTGCTATTGCTGGGTCATAGGGTAGGTCTATTTTTAATTTTCTGAGGAACCTCCACACTGCTTTCCAGAGCGGCTGCACCAATTTGCATTCCCACCAACAGTGCAAGAGGGTTCCCGTTTCTCCACATGCTCTCCAGCATCTATAGTCTCCTGATTTGTTCATTTTGGCCACTCTGACTGGCGTGAGGTGATATCTGAGTGTGGTTTTGATTTGTATTTCCCTGATGAGGAGCGACATTGAGCATCTTTTCATGTGCCTGTTGGCCATCCGGATGTCTTCTTTAGAGAAGTGTCTATTCATGTTTTCTGCCCATTTCTTCACTGGGTTATTTGTTTTTTGGGTGTGGAGTTTGGTGAGCTCTTTATAGATTTTGGAGACTAGCCCGTTGTCCGATATGTCATTTGCAAATATCTTTTCCCATTCCGTTGGTTGCCTTTTAGTTTTGTTGGTTGTTTCCTTTGCTGTGCAGAAGCTTTTTATCTTCATAAGCTCCCAGTAATTCATTTTTGCTTTTAATTCCCTTGCCTTTGGGGATGTGTTGAGTAAGAGATTGCTACGGCTGAGGTCAGAGTGGTCTTTTCCTGCTTTCTCCTCTAGCGTTTTGATGGTTTCCTGTCTCACATTCAGGTCCTTTATCCATTTTGAGTTTATTTTTGTGAATGGTGTGAGAAAGTGGTCTAGTTTCAACCTTCTGCATGTTGCTGTCCAGTTCTCCCAGCACCATTTGTTAAAGAGACTGTCTTTTTTCCATTGGATGTTCTTTCCTGCTTTGTCAAAGATTAGTTGGCCATACGTTTGTGGGTCTAGTTCTGGGGTTTCTATTCTATTCCATTGGTCTATGTGTCTGTTTTTGTGCCAATACCATGCTGTCTTGATGATTACAGCTTTGTAGTAGAGGCTAAAGTCTGGGATTGTGATGCATCCTGCTTTGGTCTTCTTCTTCAAAATTACTTTGGCTATTCGGGGCCTTTTGTGGTTCCATATGAATTTTAGAATTGCTTGTTCTAGTTTCGAGAAGAATGCTGGTGCAATTTTGATTGGGATTGCATTGAATGTGTAGATAGCTTTGGGTAGTATTGACATTTTGACAATATTTATTCTTCCAATCCATGAGCAGGGAATGTCTTTCCATTTCTTTATATCTTCTTCAATTACCTTCATAAGCTTTCTATAGTTTTCAGCATACAGATCTTTTACATCTTTGGTTAGATTTATTCCTAGGTATTTTATGCTTCTTGGTACAATTGTGAATGGGATCAGATTCTTTATTTGTCTTTCTGTTGCTTCATTGTTAGTGTATAAGAATGCAACTGATTTCTGTACATTGATTTTGTATCCTGCAACTTTGCTGAATTCATGTATCAGTTCTAGCAGACTTTTGGTGGAGTCTATCGGATTTTCCATGTATAATATCATGTCATCTGCAAAAAGCGAAAGCTTGACTTCATCTTTGCCAGTTTGGATGCCTTTGATTTCCTTTTGTTGTCTGATTGCTGATGCTAGAACTTCCAACACTATGTTAAACAACAGCGGTGAGAGTGGGCATCCCTGTCGTGTTCCTGATCTCAGGGAAAAAGCTCTCAGTTTTTCCCCATTGAGGATGATGTTAGCTGTGGGCTTTTCATAAATGGCTTTTATGATGTTTAAGTATGTTCCTTCTATCCCGACTTTCTCAAGGGTTTTTATTAAGAAAGGGTGCTGGAGTTTGTCAAAGGCCTTTTCTGCATCGATTGACAGGATAATATGGTTCTTCTCTTTTCTTTTATTAATGTGATGTATCACGTTGATTGATTTGCGAATGTTGAACCAGCCCTGCATCCCAGGAATGAATCCCACTTGATCATGGTGAATAATTCCTTTTATATGCTGTTGAATTCGATTTGCTAGTATCTTACTGAGAATTTTTGCATCCATATTCATCAGGGATATTGGCCTGTAGTTCTCTTTTTTTACTGGGTCTCTGTCTGGTTTAGGAATCAAAGTAATACTGGCTTCATAGAATGAGTCTGGAAATTTTCCTTCCCTTTCTATTTCTTGGAATAGCTTGAGAAGGATAGGTATTATCTCTGCTTTAAACGTCTGGTAGAACTCCCCTGGGAAGCCTTCTGGTCCTGGACTCTTATTTGTTGGGAGATTTTTGATAACCGATTCAATTTCTTCGCTGGTTATGGGTCTGTTCAAGCTTTCTATTTCCTCCTGATTGAGTTTTGGAAGCGTGTGGGCGTTTAGGAATTTGTCCATTTCTTCCAGGTTGTCCAGTTTGCTGGCATATAATTTTTCATAGTATTCCCTGATAATTGTTTGTATCTCTGAGGGATTGGTTGTAATAATTCCATTTTCATTCATGATTTTATCTATTTGGGTCATCTCCCTTTTCTTTTTGAGAAGCCTGGCTAGAGGTTTGTCAATTTTGTTTATTTTTTCAAAAAACCAACTCTTGGTTTCATTGATCTGCTCTACAGTTTTTTTAGATTCTATATTGTTTATTTCTGCTCTGATCTTTATTATTTCTCTTCTTCTGCTGGGTTTAGGCTGCCTTTGCTGTTCTGCTTCTATTTCCTTTAGGTGTGCTGTTAGGATTTGTATTTGGGATTTTTCTTGTTTCTTGAGATAGGCCTGGATTGCGATGTATTTTCCTCTCAGGACAGCCTTCGCTGCATCCCAAAGCATTTGGATTGTTGTATTTTCATTTTCGTTTGTTTCCATATATTTTTTAATTTCTTCTCTAATTGCCTGGTTGACCCACTCATTCTTTAGTAGGGTGTTCTTTAACCTCCATGCTTTTGGAGGTTTTCCAGACTTTTTCCTGTGGTTGATTTCAAGCTTCATAGCATTGTGGTCTGAAAGTATGCATGGTATAATTTCAATTCTTGTAAACTTACGAAGGGCTGTTTTGTGACCCAGTATATGATCTATCTTGGAGAATGTTCCATGTGCACTCGAGAAGAAAGTATATTCTGTTGCTTTGGGATGCAGAGTTCTAAATATATCTGTCAAGTCCATCTGATCCAATGTATCATTCAGGGCCCTTGTTTTTTATTGACCGTGTGTCTAGATGATCTATCCATTTCTGTAAGTGGAGTGTTAAGGTCCCCTGCAATTACCACATTCCTATCAATAAGGTTGCTTATGTTTGTGAGTAATTGTTTTATATATTTGGGGGCTCCAGTATTCGGCGCATAGACATTTATAATTGTTAGCTCTTCCTGGTGGATAGACCCTGTAATTATTATATAATGCCCTTCTTCATCTCTTGTTACAGCCTTTAATTTAAAGTCTAGTTTGTCTGATATAAGTATGGCTACTCCAGCTTTCTTTTGGCTTCCAGTAGCATGATAAATAGTTCTCCATCCCCTCACTCTCAATCTAAAGGTGTCCTCAGATCTAAAATGAGTCTCTTGTAGACAGCAAATAGATGGGTCTTGTTTTTTTATCCATTCTGATACCCTATGTCTTTTGGTTGGCGCATTTAATCCATTTACATTCAGTGTTATTATAGAAAGATACAGGTTTAGAGTCATTGTGATGTCTGTATGATTTATGCTTGTAGCGATGTCTCTGGTACTTTGTCTCACAGGATCCCCCTTAGGATCTCTTGTAGGGCTGGTATAGTGGTGACAAATTCCTTCAGTTTTTGTTTGTTTGGGAAGACCTTTATCTCTCCTTCTATTCTAAATGACAGACTTGCTGGATAAAGGATTCTCGGCTGCATATTTTTTCTGTTCAGCACATTGAAGACCTTGTGCCAATCCTTTCTGGCCTGCCAAGTTTCAAAAGAGAGCTCAGTCACGAGTCTTATAGGTCTCCCTTTATAAGTTAGGGCACGTTTATCCCTTGCTGCTTTCAGAATTTTCTCTTTATCCTTGTATTTTGCCAGTTTCACTATGATATGTCGTGCAGAAGATCGATTCAAGTTACGTCTGAAGGGAGTTCTCTGTGCCTCTTGGATTTCAATGCCTTTTTCCTTCCCCAGTTCAGGGAAGTTCTCAGCTATTATTTCTTCAAGTACCCCTTCAGCACCTTTCCCTCTCTCTTCCTCCTCTGGGATACCAATTATGGGTATATTATTTCTTTTTAGTGTATCACTTAGTTCTCTAATTTTCCCCTCATACTCCTGGATTTTTTTATCTCTCTTTTTCTCAGTTTCCTCTTTTTCCATAACTTTATCTTCTAGTTCACCTATTCTCTCCTCTGCCTCTTCAATCCAAGCCGTCGTCATTTCCATTTTGTTTTGCATTTCGTTTAAAGCATTTTTCAGCTCCTCCTGACTGTTCCTGAGTCCCTTGATCTCTGTAGCAAGAGATTCTCTGCTGCCCTCTCTCTATACTGTTTTCAAGCCCAGCGATTAATTTTATGACTATTATTCTAAATTCACTTTCTGTTATATTATTTAAATCCTTTTTGATCAGTTCATTAGCTGTTGTTATTTCCTGGAGATTCTTCTGAGGGGAATTCTTCCGTTTGGTCATTTTGGATAGTTCCTGGAGTGGTGCAGAACTGCAAGGCACTTCCCCTGTGCTGTCTTGAATAACTCGTGTTGGTGAGTGGGGCCGCATTCAGACCCGATGTCTGCCCCGAGCCCACCGCTGGGGCCACAGTCAGACTGGCGTGTGCCTTCTCTTCCCCTCTCCTAGGGGCGGGATTCACTGTGGGGTGGCGTGGCCCGTCTGGGCTGCTTGCACACTGCCAGGCTTGTGGTGCTGGGGATCTGGCGTATTAGCTGGGGTGGGTAGGCAAGGTGCACGGGGGCAGGAGGGGCGGGCTTAGCTCGCTTCTCCTTAGGTGATCCACTTCAGGAGGGGCCCTGTGGCAGCGGGAGGGAGTCAGACCCGCTGCCGGAGGGTTGGCTCCGCAGAAGCACAGCGTTGGGTGTTTGCGCGGAGCGAGCAAGTTCCCTGGCAGGAATTGGTTCCCTTTGGGATTTTGGCTGGGGGATGGGTGAGGGAGATGGCGCTGACGGGCGCCTTTGTTCCCCACCAAACAGCTCTGTCGTCCCGGGGCTCAGCAACTCTCCCTCCCTTTGTCCTCCAGCCTTCCCGCTCTCTGAGCAGAGCTGTTCACTTATGACCTCCCAGACGCTAAGTCGCGCTTGCTGTCGGAACACACTCCGTCCGGCCCCTCCGCTTTTGCCAGCCAGACTCGGGGCTCTGCTTGGCCGGCGGGCTGCCCCTCCGCCCCGGCTCCCTCCCGCCAGTCCGTGGAGCGCGCACCGCCTCGCCGCCCTTCCTACCCTCTTCCGTGGGCCTCTCGTCTGCGCTTGGCTCCGGAGACTCCGTTCTGCTAGTCTTCTGGCGGTTTTCTGGGTTATTTAGGCAGGTGTAGGTGGAATCTGAGTGTGATCAGCAGGACGCGCGGTGAGCCCAGCGTCCTCCTACGCCGCCATCTTCCCTCCTTCTAAACATTTTAATTAAAGATTAAACATCTTTAAAAAGATTTAAAAGCATAATCCACAG
Source organism: Panthera leo (assembly GCF_018350215.1). Lineage (NCBI taxonomy): Eukaryota > Metazoa > Chordata > Mammalia > Carnivora > Felidae > Panthera > Panthera leo. Next base: position 11,641,099 of record NC_056683.1, on the reverse strand, counting down.
CCTAAATCAAACTAATTTCTCTTCACTTAACGATGATGTGTCAACGTAGCAGCAAAATGAACAATGAGCGATTGTAGCCAGAATCACAGCATTCTTACGAGGACTGTTAGAATGATCTGATTAAATGGCCTTTGGGAAGAAAAAATAAATAGGAATAATTTCGTTTATTTGCCCACTGATCACAATCATGCAAACAGTTCGTATTCATAAGATGTTAAGGATCCAAGAGCAGGTAGGAAGATGAGGTGTTCATGTTCACTGATATCACAACATTCAGAAGGTTTAGGAAACGCATTCCTTTTTAATGGACACAGTCAAAACGCTGATGGTGACTTGACATCTCAAGTATTTTGAGTCACCGTGGTTTTTTTTTTTTTTTCTCTGTTTTCAAATTGGATTTTGAGATTAGAGCCCCATGGGAGTTTCAGGGACCAGCATCGAGCTAGCTGCCCAGGGCCCTGCGCTTCCAAGAACGCACTGCCCTAAGAAGGGATCGCTCCCCCTGCGTTGACAGTTGGAACTGGATTTGCCAGCTCCCACCTCCTGACATTGGCCTTCAGACCACAGCTGTGCCGGGCAACTGTGGCTCCCGTCAGTTGTCAGGGAGGAATGTAAAACTTTGAGGCCGGTTATTCTCCGGGACAGTGATTGCAGGGCGAGGGTCTGTGCACAGGTGTGCGGGCGCCGGTGGGGACCATGAGCTTGGAAGAAGACGCAGCTGTGGAGAGATCCACGTAGGATTTCTGGTGACATTTACTGTGGTAAATGGAACCTTCTCATTTCTGTAAGCTTTTCTTCAACGTGACCGTGGTCCAGAAGGACTGTATGCCAGAAACAACTTGTAGTTTTCCATTTAATTATTGGCAACTCTTTTACATATTAATTTGCACGGTTTCCTCTGCCCTGGGTTTCAAACGCGCTGTGCTGGATAAATCAGCTTTTTGGCAGGAACCCAGCAGGGACACTGTTATTTATCATCCCTTGCTGTCGGTCGGGTTTGTGATATTTGTCGGCAGTTCCTGCAGATGAGATAATAAGCATTGAACGGCTAAGGCCGCATCTTTGCACTGAAAATTACCGAAATAACTGATTTTTTTTTTTCCTCTGCATTGGCCAGATCAACATTCAGGCTATTGTTCCATTCTGTGTGGATCTGGCCAGAAAAAGGTCATGAAAAGAATTCCATGAACGGGATAAAATGTGGTTGTTTTCTTCACTTTCTGGGGTTAAACTTGCTGACATCTTTCTGTCCTTTTTCATGTCTTTCTTGAATTCCTTTAGTGTTGGGAACACCTAGGGTATAATTAGGTGTGGAAAGGATAAAACTCTACATACACAAACGTGAAGCAAGTCTTATGTGATGGTGATGTAGTTAGTTGTCAGTCATCCAAACCTCCAGAAAGAGACAGGTAGTTGGGGGTGTTACAGTCATAGACAAGGTGGGGTTTTATTTTTCTCGAAGCCAGACATTTTGCCATCACTCCTTTATTCTCAGGGTAGATCTTTCTCTCCGGCCTCTTTCTCAGTGGAAAGGCCAAATGTTCGTTAACAAAGCGCAAAGTGTAACAGTTTGCCGTGAGCAAATTAAAACTCAGCCAGAGGGTATTCTGACTTATAAATAATGTAGGCCCTGTAGCATGGCATTAAATATGTATGTCTTATAAGTTTTCCAGTCTTCTGGCCCCTCTGGCTCCCTCTTGATTTGTACAAAAGAAAACTGTTCTCCGTCTTTTCGATCGAAATTTTCATTTAGAACTTGTACCAATCCTGTGCGTTGCATTTATTCATCGAAGTGAATTGGTAGAGCCTTAGACGGCGTGTTGCTTGTCCGGATCACAGAGCTCCTTGATCTCTTCCATGGGGCTCTGGGGCTGCGGGGAGTGGCTGTCTCCAGTCTACCTTGACCACAGCTGCACTCAGTCGACTTAATTGCTCCTGGGTTTTTAGCTCCCTTTTGGGGCTTTGGGTAGCCAATTACTTTTGTTCTCTTATGGAAAAGATCCAGACTGCTCAGAGGGAGTTAGGAGTATCATTGACTAACAAAGCAGCTCCAAATGCACAGATAATGAAGTAAACTTGGAAATGGCTTGGAGTTCAGCCTGAGAGACACTGGTAATTAAACAAACATAGTATGCAGTACCTAGCACGCAGCAGGTTCTGGGCCAGGTGCTGACAATGCAGAGAATGGGTATATGACGCAGGCCGCACATTTCTGTCCACTGAAACTCACATTCTACCTAAAGAACATATAAACAGATACAACATGATATAACTATCACGCTACAAGTAAACACAAAGCACAGATGCTTGCACAGAACATGGAAGGAACACACAATCCTTCAGTGCAGTGTGGTTCTGGGGCCGGCAGTAATCTGGAAACTTGTTTGAAATGCAGAATACAGCACCCCACTCCAGACCTCCTGAATCAGAACCTGCATTTTAATAAGATTTCCCCGGGTGATTTATATGTATAGTAAAGTTTGAAAAACACTGCTCGAGTGTATTCAAGTTGGACCAAAGGAGTCCAGAGATCTTTGATTTTTACTCATTCATTTATTTAGCAATTCATTTACTTAATAGCCATTTATTGGCTACTTACCATGTACAAGGCATACAACAGACATTCTATTTATGTTACAGTTTCTGCCATCAAGCAGCAAGTTTTAAGTATGATGCAGAAATAAATTACAATAACCAAGGCTGTGTTGGAAAAGAAACCTTGCTAGTTAGACTTCCTGGGTAGGCAGAAAAGACAAGAGAGGGGCTGATGTTTGATTTGGGTCTTGAAGGATGAATAGGAGTTTGGAGAGCCCTAGGTGGATAGTAAGGAAAAGGGCAGGTTTTTTTTTTTTTTAATGTTTATTTATTCTTAAGAAACAGAGAGAGACAGAGCATGAGCATGGGAGGGGTAGAGTGAGGGAGACACAGAACCTGAAGCTGGCTCCAGGCTCTGAGCTGTCAGCACAAAGCCTGACGTGGGGCTCAAACCCACAAACTGTGAGATCATGACCTGAGCCAAAGTCAGACGCTTTACCGACTGAGCCACCCAGGCGCCCTGGGAAAGGGCAGTTCTTATTCTTAGCAGAGAATTCGGCACATGCATATAGGACATGAACAAAGTACTTTGAGAGAAAAACTGGTCGTTTTCTGAGCTGAAAATGGTGAGAATTGAGGCCAGAAAAGCAAACTAGGGCCAGATGGTGAAATCTGTCTGTATGTCTTTTCCTAAAAAGATGGGTCTATATGTGGTATGCAGGATTTTTTCCTTCATCATAGGTTTTTGAGCAAAAAGATGGTGATTTGGAAGTTGTGCAAGATAGACGGAAAAGGGGAGGAGGTTAGAGGCTCCCCGATCCTTGTTGGGAGGCTTTAATGGACGGCTGGGACTGGGACAATTCATACGTGACCTGGAGGGTGGGGACGGCAATGGGAAGCAAGAGATAGAGTGGATGCTGAGATGAGGACTTTGTCTTTCCTTTGAAAGAGAGAGAGATCAAACCTAAACACCCAAGTTTCCAAGTCTGGAAATCTGGGAGAATCATAGCAACATCAGTACAACAGGGAACTCCACAGAGGAGCAAGACAGCCTTGACATGAGCCTTCCCCGTGCTGTTTGGGGTGCAGGTGAGACATTCTCCATAGAGAGGTGCAGCAGGCAGGTGACATCACCAAGGGGGAGGCCTAGGGACGATCGTTAAGTGGATGCAGAGACAAAAAAGGAGGACACGGTGGAGGAAAACACCCCGGGGAACCGCGTTTTCTGGGGAGTGGAGTCAATCCGTCAAGGAGACAAGAGAAGAGGAGGAGAAGAAAACCAGAGTCCAGGATCTCCAGACTTGAAGAAGCGCGGGCTGGCTGCCACTATCCACTGTGACAATGTGGGGAACGTAGGGACTAGGGAAAAGCTGCCATCATCCACCTTATTGGTGACCTTTATTTTATTAAAGTGTAGTGCAATACTATATGGGTTTTAAGCGTATAACACAGTGATTTGGCACTTACATACATTACGAAGTGATCACCACTGGGTCTCGTGACCTGCCACCACGCAGAGTTACTGCAATGTACTGACCATATCCTCTAGGCTATGCTTTTGGTTCCCGTGACTTCCTTGTTTTGTACCTGGAAACCTGTCCCTTCTAATTCTCCTCCCTTGTTTTGCTCATCTCTCCCCACCCCTGCAAACACCACTTTGTTCTCGTATTTATGAGTCTGTTTCTGCACTGTTTCGTTTGTTCGTTTGATTTGGTGTTTTAGATTCCACATAGAAGTGAAATTTCCTTTAGTATAATACTGACTTATTTCCTTTAGTATCATACTGTTTAGGTCCTTCCATGTTGTCACCAATGGCAAACTCATTTTTTATAGCTGAGTAATATTCCAGTGTGTGTGTATTTGTGTGTGTGTGTGTGTGTGTGTGTGTGTGTGCGTGCGGACCACACCTTCCTTATCTATCCATCTACCAGTGGACATTTAGGTTGTTTCCGTATCTTAACTATTGTAAATAATGCTGTGATGTATTAATGACCTCTAGAAAGCAACGTTTCTAGAGAGCTGGAGGTAGGTGCAGTTTTGTAGAACAAAGGAACACAACTGACTTTGTGTAATGATGTCTTGACCATTTGTAGACCAGTTGTCTGATTTAATGAGGGATTGCTTAAAGCTTCAATTTCTGCCTTTTGAAGTTTTGGGGATTGTTCGAGGATTTTATTTCTACTTGAGCTATATCTTCAGTAGAGTAAGCATAAGTCAAAAATAAATATCTACAATTTCATACACAATAGTTTAGAATTAGCTGCACTATGAAGCTCTAAGTAAACCTTTTATATTTAGAACCATTTTTATTATCTCGTAAATATTCTTGAGTTTTATTGGTGGTTGATAACAATACATAAATTTTTTAGAGTACTTAAATTTTTCTCTTCCTAAATCAAAACAGTAATAGCTTTTAAAACTGCCAACCTTAACAATCAGGGTTATTTTATTTACTAGAACTTCTTTCTAACCAAGAACTTGAACTCTCTTCACCTGAGGGCCAGCAAATTAATACACATTCCTAATTTATTTAAACCATCACCTTTGGGAATATTTTAATTAAAGTGCGTTCATTTAAAATTCCTTCACGTGTGACATTGAAGGCAGTGATGTACTTGGCCTTGTCCTGTTCCCTGCCCTCTCCTTCAGCTCCTCCCAGGAAAATCAGGAGGTCGTGATTTAGGGGCGCAGACAGAGGTGCTCCCTAGAGCAAAGCAGGGGGTGCCTGAATAGGAGGAGATGTTGAATGAGGCCCACTGTCAGTCCAGCCCAGAACTGAGCCCAGAGCTGAGCTGAGGCCTGGGTTCTCATTCACCCCCAAGGAGCCACACCTCTGGGGTGAAGCTCAGCCCTTGCTCCTGGGGGACTTGCCTGCTTCCTGAAACCAGGCCCCCCCAGGAATCCCTGCCGTGGTCGAGTAGCTCTGTCCCTCTCCCTGTCCATCATCCCAATGCCATCATCCACCTTCTTGTCTCAGTGAGAAAGGGCAAGGGCAGATAAAGTCTTTAGCCCATCCTTTTTAGGGTAGTACATGGTAGCCAATGTTCCTTCTTTAAAAGCGAATTGTGGGGCGAATTGTGGGGTTGAACGTCTGACTTCGGCTCAGGTCATGATCTCATGGTTTGTGGGTTTGAGTCCCAAATCGGGTTCTCTGGTGTCAGCGCAGAGCCTGCTTCGGATCCTCAGCATCCCTCTCTCTCTGCCCCTCCCCCGTGCTCTTTTCCTCAAAAACAAACATATTTTTTAAGTGACTTTTATCTTTTCAAATGGCCAGAAGCCTTTGAGACCCTCTTTGGAGAGGGATTAATTCAAGTCATACTCTTCGCAGTCAGAAGGGGCAGAGTAGAGCGGAATGAGTGATTGCTTGGTGCGTTATGTTTTTGTAAATAGATCCGCAGGCAGTCCTAAAGGAGAGTCTTGAGGAGTGGTAGTTTGGTTAAACAAGTGTGTCACATCAGAAGGTGATGCCTGGAAAGGCAACATGAACGTGGATCTGTCAGTTCTCGTGTGATGCTGACATTTCAGTTGCAGTTATCCGTTGTCACGACAACACTGCTGGAACCCCCTTCCTCTTGCTTCCTTGTGCCAGATCCGACCCATCCAACCTTCAGTGCCATTTTCACATGGCCTCCTTCCCAAGAACCGAGTCGCCTGTCTCCTCTGCTCATCTCCATGCCCGAAGCTGGAAGTTATCCTTTTCCCTCCACAGACCGCCCCCTGGCACCTCTTAAAATTTGTACTTCTTTTATGATGCTCAGCACTTTCTACCTTATAAAGCAGTTACTCACTCACTTCAGTAAGTACTTACGAAGCACCTACCAGGTGTCAGGCGCTGGGCCACATTACCAGTGACATTGGGATGAATAATGAGTGACTCTTTAGTGCTCAGGCTCATGACCAAACCTGAATGCACAGACAGATAATTACACTGTAGCGTGAAGGATTCTAATAAGGGTGTTCCTCACGGGTCCTCGTAACAGAGAAACAGGAAGTTTGCTCTTGGGAGAGACAATGTCCAAAAAGGAAGAGACGTTGGAGTCGAGCCTTGAAGGATCTATGAGGGTTTTCCAGATTATACGTTGGGGAAGAGCCTTCTAAACAAAGGCATATCCTGAGCAAAGACGTGAAGGCAAGAGCTGAGTGCCTGTTGTCTGGGAACACAGAAGTGTCTTGTCTCTCTTCCGAGGCCGGGAGCTCCTGAAAGCAGGGCGCTTTCCCCATTCTGCTGGGAACCAGCAGCTGCGGCTGCTACGGGGCCTTAAACACAGTGCCCGGTCACATTTGCTAAGTGAAACGCATTCATGTGTAATCACATTTCTTCGCAATGAAATTTCTACCATGTTATTCCATTAACTAACTACGGATTGTGTTCCTCGTCCAAGAGCCGCATATGTAATATTTCTTTACTTCGTCCATCAGATGGCGGTAACAGAAATGGACAGTGCATTTTATTACAGGCAGTGGAATATTGGTCACAGATGCCTCCCCTGCACCTGTCCCTTGCCACCTGCTTGCCACAAATTCCCAGCTGATAGAAACTCACTAAATGCTCGGTTCATTAGATGGAGCCAAAAGAGTTTCTTTTTTTTTTTTTTAATTTTTATTATTTATTTTTGAGAGAGACAGAGACAGAGTGGGAGCAGAGGAGGGGCAGAGAGACAGGGAGACACAGAATCTGAAGCAGGCTCCAGGCTCCGAGCTGTCAGCACAGAGCCCGATCCGGGGCTCAAACCCAGGTGCCCCTTAAATGCACTGTTTTAAAAAAAAAAAGAAAGAAAAAACAGTAAATTAACTGGTTTCCCCAAACTCACATAGACTATGTATGTTTTTCCCCAGCCGTGTTCCACCTCAAAGCTTCTCTGAAGGGACTTTGTTTGTTGCTCTGTCTTTTCTTCATCTACTGCCATAGCTCACACACCCCTCCAGGTTCTCAAAGGAATGATGTACAGAGACTCCAGGAGAGGGAAACCATCAGAAGTCATGGACAAGACTGTGAGATGTATTTTCATGACCCTTCCTCTAGTTCTTTTTTTTTTCAAGTTTATTTATTTATTTTGACAGAGAGAGAGAGAGCGAGAGAGAGAGCGCATGTGCAGGAGAGGGGCAGAGAGAGGGAGACAGAGGATCCCAAGCAGGCTCCACCCCGTCAACATAGAGCCCAGACATGGGGCTCAATCCCAGGAACCGTGAGATCATGATCTGAGCCGAAATCAAGAGTCAGCTGCCTAACAGACTGAGCCCAGGCACCCTTCTCTCATACTTCTTGAGATAAGGGTGTTTGGAATCTTGCCTCTGAAGAAAAGTGATCCACATGGACCCACATTTCCTTCATAATTGTGAGACCATGGTTTTACTTCAACAAGTGCCATTGGTGCTTTGTGGAAACCTAAAACTCAAGCAGTGTTCTGTTGCCATAGATGAAATAGGAAATACTCCCTAAATTGACTTTTTAACAATTATTAATAAGCAGGTGCTTAACATACTATATAGTACTTCATTGTAGTATTTTTAACAATTCTGTTTTCTTGGAAAGGCCCCCAGAAACTTTGTTTTCTTTGGCAGAAGAAGTCTCAAAATTACAGGAAGCGATAAAAATAAGAAAATAGAGACTAAAGCCATAATTCTCTTTGGCTTATCCTTATGTTGTACGGGATGGTCATCTGTTAGTTTATGTGCAATCTTTTTTTCTCGATGATACTTGTCTGCCAATGAAAGTGTGATGTAAATATGAAAGTAAAATTCACAAGTACTTATAGAAATTGATAAATTTGGAAATGTATCAATTTCACTAAGTTCTTGATCAAAGTGCATCTTGCAAAAAATAGAAATTTTGATTCTAAAATATAAACAAACCCTAAATCATAAATTTGTGAAGTATTTTTTTCTGCAGTGAGAACGGTCTGACTTCTGCGCATAGAAAGTCTTTAGTTCTGAAAGTGCTGGTTCTTTCATTTAATCCCTCCCTCCTGTTTTGGTACATGAGTGGCTTTCTCACACTCGTATTTTGTGTGCCGTATTTGGGAAAATTAACAAACAGCACTTGACCCAAAAGTTCAGCTGTAAAACATTGTCCATTCCCGCAGCTGTCGCATGTTAATGAAAGTATATTTGCGACTAAAATGGCTTTGTAATTTTAAAACTGCTTCTGAAGTGTGTGATTGGGCACACGTAAGTTTTCACTGCTGCCTGCAGAACATAAACCATAAGCCAGAGTGGGTGCCTAGGTGGCTTAGTTGGTTAAGCGTCTGGCTCTTGATCTCACAGTTTGTGGGTTCGAGCCCCGTGTCAGGCTCCCTGCTGGCATCATGGAACCTGCTTGGGATTCTCTTTCTCTCTCTCAAAATAAATAAACATTTTTTTAAGCAAAAATATAAAAAATAAGTAAACCATTAAGCCAGGGGATTGATGGGTCAGCTTGGCTCTGAGGTGGACAGCTCGAGAAAGAATCTGACCAAGAATCCTAGGACAGCCATCTGTGTGTGCGCGTGTGAGGGGAGCCAGGGTGGAGGCCACAAGGAGGATGGCTGGGGGCTGGGGGCGCTGGCGAAACCCATAAACAATGCCACTGCACGTCAGATGGTTCCTTTTGTAGCTTGATCTGTAATCTTCACAAATACTTAGCAAGATAGGTGGCTCAAAATATTACTATCTCTAAGCTAGTTTCAGAGAGGAAAATTGTAACAAAAGCTCTGTGGTATGGGACACAATCCACTGCTTCCAAGAGGCTGCCCCGTGATATTTTTATTTTCTGAGTCTCTGCTTTTCTAAAAACTGGTAAAAACACAGGCCAAGATACAGGTTGGCTGACCTGTTGTTAAAGGTGGAGATTAATTTTTAAAAAAAGGAGGGGGGCGCCTGGGTGTCCCAATGGGTTCAGCATCCGACTTCGGCTCAGTTCGTGATCTCGCGGTCCGTGAGTTTGAGCCCCGCATCGGGCTCTGTGCTGACAGCTCAGAGCCTGGAGCCTGCTTCTGATTCTGTGTCTCCCTCTCTGTCTTCCCCTCCCCTGCTCATGCTCTGTCTCTCTCTGTCTCAAAAATAAATAAACGTTAAAAAAAATTTTTTTTAATAAATAAAATAAGATAAAGGTGGAGATTAATGTGATTTGTATGTACGTTACTCCCTCTTACTCCCTCATGCCTCTCTTTATAGACCCCTGTCCTCTGCAAAACATTCGATGGTATGGCCCAGGTTAGGCACAGCAGCCCTTCTCCGGCCCCGCTAACCCCACTCTCCTGAGGAGAGCCGGTCATGCCCTCCTCTGTGCCCTCATGTCCCTGTTCATGTTCCACACGGCACATATCAAACTGCATCTGCAATTATTTATTTGTGCCCTTAACACCCCTCCTAGATGACGAGCTTCTTAACAAACAGGACGTCTGCTGCTTCTTCACCGCAGGCCTGGTTCCTTGCAAGGAGGCGCTCCGTAAATGTTTGTTGAGTGGACAGACGAACCTCCTTATCCTGATTCATTATCAGTCTATCTGTTAAAGAGTTAAGTTCTATTTAGACCAATCCCCTGCTACCTTTACTGTTGGGCTTGAAAAATCTTGGAATTTAAAATGTGAAAGGTGAAAATTTCCAAACAAGTCAGTTATTAAGCAGAAAAATCATAGATGGAAAACTGGTAGGTGAGAGAGAGAGGATAGACTTTTTTTTTTACTTAAGCAGCTGTGTTGATGGAAAACGTTTAGCAGAGAGAGAGAGAGAGAGAGAGAGAGAGAGAGAGGAGAGAGAAATAGATTTTTTTTTTTTTTTTTTTTTTTACTTAAGCGGCTATGTTTCACTTTTGGCTTAATTTTTCACAAAGATAAAAACCTCTGCCTAATTCTACTGCATTAGACCCACTTTCTACAAACTCAACAAAATGGATCATGGGAGTCTTTTTGGTAAATTAGATAGATTCAAAGCTACACTGTACCCAAACTGGTGTTTGTCACCGGGGAAAGAAGTGAGTTGTTAATTACATCCATAATTGCCAGCAGCAAAACAGTGAGGAGGCTTCATTTGAGAGCCTGAAGTAGCTGCTTCTTCAGAATAAAATATAAATTCTAAAGTAATAAAATGAGTAGTTATTAATTCAAGTAACATTTAATGAAAAGTGTTGATGCATATTAGTACACAATTGTATTATTTGTGTATTACTTGTACTCTTACATATGTATATAGTATATATAACTGCAACATGACAAGCTTTGCACATGCTGCATACAATGGTTTCATTATTTTACAGTTCATATATTTAAAATCAGAGGAAGCAGCTGTTCCCAGGACAGTTGAAATTAACTTAGAGGAAGAGATTTGCAGACGTTTTTGAGTCTTTGCCCTCCCCACCTCCAAAGAAAAGTATACAATCAAACATCTGCTCTCAGAATTAATCTGAATAGCTTTCAAAAGCAGCATTTCTAGGTTTTATGCTGTGCTCTTGCTGCAACATGGGTGAATTTTGCACCTTCAATATGGCCATTTAAAATCATAAACATGAAAGTCAGTTAAACATCTGACTCGATCTCAGCTCAGGTCTTGATCTGAGGATGGTGAGTTCAAGCCCTGCGTTGGGCTATACACTGGGTGTGGAGCCTACTTCAAAGAAAAATAAATAATAAATAAATAAAATAAAGTCCTAAATGCGCTGCTTTTCTTTAAATTATAAGCCATTGTTACAATGACTTTGATAAAATGTATATTTCAGTTGTTACCAGTCTGGGGCTCTAAGATACTTGAGACATCAATGTATCAAAGTATTTTGTACCAAATACAGATACCAAAGTATTTTTTTAAGTTTATTTATTTATTTTGAGAGAGAGAGAGAGAGAGAGAGCAAGCAGGGAAGGGGAGAGAGAGGGCGAGACAGAATCCCAAGCAGGCTCCTAGCTGCCAATGAAGAGCCGGCCATGGGATTTGAACCCAGGAAATGTGAGATCATGACCTGAGCTGAGATCAAAAGTCAGATGCTTAAGTGACTAAGCCACCCAGGAGCCCCTCAAAGTAGTATTTTTAAAAAGCATCTGGGGGCGCCTGGGTGGCTCAGTCGGTTAAGTGTCCGACTTCAGCTCAGGTCATGATCTCACGGTCTGTGAGTTCAAGCCCCGCGTCGGGCTCTGTGCTGACTGCTCAGAGCCTGGAGCCTGTTTCAGATTCTGTGTCTCCCTCTCTCTCTGACCCTCCCCCATTCATGCTCTGTCTCTCTCTGTCTCAAAAATAAATAAATGTTAAAAAAAAATTTTAAGAAAAAAAAAAAAAAACATCTGTGTGTCGGGGGGTGGGGGGTGGGGTCATTGCTGCCCAGTGAGGCTCAGCCTTTCTTCCTGCTGGCTCAGCATCATTCCCCACTTTTTAAAAGCATCTGGGGGCGCCTGGGTGGCTCAGTCGGTTAAGTGTCCGACTTCAGCTCAGGTCATGATCTCACGGTCTGTGAGTTCAAGCCCCGCGTCGGGCTCTGTGCTGACTGCTCAGAGCCTGGAGCCTGTTTCAGATTCTGTGTCTCCCTCTCTCTCTGACCCTCCCCCATTCATGCTCTGTCTCTCTCTGTCTCAAAAATAAATAAATGTTAAAAAAAAATTTTAAGAAAAAAAAAAAAAAACATCTGTGTGTCGGGGGGTGGGGGGTGGGGTCATTGCTGCCCAGTGAGGCTCAGCCTTTCTTCCTGCTGGCTCAGCATCATTCCCCACTTTCACCCTTCTGGTCTGTGTGACCTTGTGCAAGTCATGTGATATCATAATCCTGTAGGTCTTCAGCTTTAAGATGTACGATTCTTCACTTGTTAGGGTAAAGCACACTGTAACGGAATTTTTTATTAAGAAAAAGTTTCTTTTAGAAAGAATAGAAATATTCAGATAGTTTGCAAGTAAACAACATCTTTTATTAAATGTCTTTATTTTATTTTATTATTTTTTTTTAACGTTTATTTATTTTCGAGACAGAGAAAGACAGAGCATGAACAGGGGAGGGGCAGAGAGAGAGGGAGACACAGAATCTGAAACAGGCTCCAGGGTCTGAGCTGTCAGCACAGAGCCTGACACGGGGCTCAAACTCACGGACCGTGAGATCATGACCTGAGCCGAAGTCGGACGCTTAACCGACCAAGCCACCCAGGCGCCCCTTTATTTTATTTTTTTAATGTTTATTTTTGAGAGAGAGAGAGACAGAGGATGAGTAGGGGAGGGGCAGCGTAAGGGAGACACAGAATCAGAAGCAGGCTCCAGGCTCTGAGCTGTCAGCACAGAGCCTGACGTGGGGCTCGAACTCGTGAACCGCGAGATCACGACCTGAGCCAAAGTCGTACACTTAACTGACTGAGCCACCCAGGCGCCCCTGAATGTCTTTATTTTAATCCACATGTGTACGTGGGACCCCATAGCCTGTGTTCTAAGAAGTGAATGCCGTCTGCAGGCTAATTAAAAGCTCTCCCCTGTGACTCTCCCCGGACCCCTCATGTTCCTGGAGCAGGCACGGTTGGTCCGGAGGCTCTTCCAGCTCTTGTTCCCGGCACCTCCGGGCAGGCTTGCCCATCTGGGAGCCGTCCTCCTGTCTCCCTGCAGGGACCCAGCTCACAGCGTGCACTGTGTCCTCCCCGTGCTGCTTTCTTCTCTGCGCTCTGCTTCCCACAGGGCCTACATCGCAGTGACAGCGGGTTGTGGTGGATCACTCCACAGGCCACGGAGGCCGTAGCCCTGATCTGATCCACTACGTCTCATTCAGTCTAGACCAGCTGGTGCATTATCTGTAATAGGAAGTCACACCAAGAGGTGATGCCCTTAAATCTCCAGTCCCCGGTGGGGGGAGGGTCAGGTCCCCATCCCAGAAAAACTTGAACCCTAAGGCAAGGAGCCATGATTTGGGTGCAAACACCCTATTACTGGAACCAGTAGGTACTCGAGAAAAGCGAATAAGGCAAGAGGCCAGTTTCTAGAAGCACAGGCTCAGAGTCACAACAAACCAGCGTCAAGGATGTTTGGATGCTGAGGGGCCACTGTCAACACCCAAGACTTCCTAAATCTCCATAGGATATAGGGGTCCTGGTCCCAGAGTTGGCTGTAGGAGCTCAGTCAGCCACGGAGGCATTAGAGAAACAGAGCAAGGAATAGTGGAGATAAAAATTAAGCCAGCTATTACACCACTTCCCTATACTTGAGTCATGTATATTCTAGCCAGAGGCCCGAGAACAACACTACATATGTATTGACGTAGCCTATACCTCTGGTCCTTTAATTTCACTAGTGACTATTTTAAAAAAAATATTGTAAATATAACATAAAAGATTTCCCTGAAGAAGGCTTTAGAATCAAGCAGATTGCTTGAATTATGTCTCTGCCATTTACTAGCCATTTAATATTGGGTCAGCCTTTCTGATTTCCTGCTTTGTTTTCTGTTAAGGAGGGATTTCAAGACAGTCCTAATGATATTATTGTGAGGACTAAGATTAATCTCCGCACGTAGCATGGAGTGATTCTTCCCAAACTTGGCTGAGCACTGGAATCACCCAGGAAGCTTCAAAAAATACAGATGTGGCTCCGTTGGTTAAGTGAGTGACTCTTGATTTCAGCTAAGGTCATGATCTCACAGTCCAAGGGTTCTAGCTCCACCACAGGCTCTGTGCTGATAGCATGGAACCTGCTTGGGATTCTCTCTCTCTCTACCTCCCTTTCTGTCCCACCCCCACTCACGCGTGCTCTCTCTCTCTCTCTCTCTGAAAGATAAATAAATGTTAAAAAATAAAAATTAAAAAAACAGATGCTTTCCACCTCCCCAGAGAGCATTTCTGGGACACGGGCTGGGTTTTTAAATTTCTAACAGATTTCAGAATGATTCGAATGCTCACACAAGTTTGGGAATAGAGGCATAGAGGCCGTCCTATACTGAGCATTAAATGTCTTGTTACATGAACAGAAGTAATCGACACCTGGAAATACTAGACTTTCCAGAACTCTTGGCTCCCTTCCCTTCTCTGACCATCTCCCTTCTGTCTCTACTGGGACACCTGAAGATTAGTGCCGGGCTGCGATTTCAGTGGATGTGACTGCCACTCGTGGCCAGGCACATGTGAGAATACAGAACACTCTGTACTGGTACTCGGTCCGAGGTGCCGTGAGATCCTGCGGGAGGAAAAGAGGAGGAAGAAAGAGGTAAAGACGAGGTTCTGCTACAAAGTAGCCCCCGAGGCCTGTCAAGGGAATGCCTACCAAGTTTGCTTTTGAGTCTGCAGGAAAGCCCCTGAATGCTAATTGTAAAGTCCCCTTGGAAACTGGAGCCTAGTTTTGTGCTCTCACTGGGGCTGAGCCAGAAGGCGCTCAGGATAAGTTGAGTTTCAGCTGGTCCTGAGTTCTCTTATATTTTGGCTTTTATATTCAACGGTTGTTGCAGTAAATCCTTTGTTTGGCGTTCCTGAGTCAGCCATCTGAAGGTATCAAAGTTCCAAAAAGTTGTATCTGTAGCTTATTGGTTTCAGTGTCCTTTTAATGGCTCTTAGAGAGACGCTCTGAATTCTGAGAGCAGGGGCGCCATCAAAATCAGTCTGAGATAGAGAAGCCAGTATCCTCTATCCTTTCCACAAAATAGGACTGCAAAGCTGCAGGATTTCAGAAGTGAGGAAGGGTCTGGCCCTCCACTCACTCTATGAGCTACTACGTGCTTGTGAGTAAAAGTAATGTTGGTGGGGGTAGTGGGGCTTTCAGGGTCTGGAACTAAGGACTGGAATATTGCTTGATGTGCAGAGCTTCTCTTACATGCTATCGATGATTCAGAGCAAATTCTCAAATTTCACCCTAGCAACATAATGGGAAACATTTAAGATACGAAGAAAGAAAAATTGGCCAGCCTCGTGAATTGTGCAGTCCTGGTTTACTTGACTCAAGCATTCTGATGGAGTCAGGCTGGTCTTCCTTAGAAACAAAAAGCCATCACAAATTACAGCTTCAGGAGACAAGACCTCCAGCCCACTCAGTTTTTCAGACATGCATTCTGAATAAGAGAAGAATCTTTTATCTTTAGAGTAATTCTGCACTTAATAGAGATTATATAAGTACTTTGAAAATAGCATGTTGGGTTTTTTTTTTTTTCAACTGAAAACTACTACCAATTAAAACTTCCCAATATTGACACTTGGGAATACTGACTTGCTTATGAAAATGAGAATATGCTGTCTTCGTTAATATTTAGCACTTAGATGTTTTACATTTTATATTTGGCATTGGAAATACATGAGCCTAAACCACATGTCCATTACTCTCAACTTTTTTAATTTTCTATTTTTTCATTGAATCCACTTATAATGCCTTATCCTAGATACAGAGTTCTACTTCAGGTTTATTTTTTTAACATTTATTTATTTTTGATTGGGTGGGGAGGGGCTAGAGGGCCGAGAGAGAAGGAGACACAGATTCCGAAATAGGCTCCAGGCTCTGAGCTGTCAGCACAGAACCCGATATGGGGCTCAAACCCACAAACCGTGAGAACATGACCTGAGCCAAAGTCGGACGTTTAACTGACTGAGCCACCCAGGCACCCCTCCGCTTTAGGTTTAAAAGTAAAATATTGCATCACCCAAGTTTGTTGTATATGTGTGTTTACATGGGGGAGAGGGGGTGATTTTCTCAAAACGTTCAAACATACTCTTCTATTGTCTCGCACCTTTTACTGTCATATGAATTTGTTAGAACTTCAAACCGAAAACAAACCTTGAATTTCACATAGCAGCGAAAATAAGTAAGCCTAGATCTTGCTCAGAAAGGATTCAATTTTTAATTGGTTCATTAACAATCAAGATTAGATGCATGAAACCATCAGATGGGTCCTGGACCCTGATTTGACAGGCATCCAGGTCATACACGGCCCCCACTTGGGGGTCAGTGTGAGGCATGCATACTTGGAAAATGAGTTCCAGAAAAAGAGTTTCAGTATCTTTCTCTTGAGCTGCTCAAAAAGGTTCAGAAACACCTAATATCCAATGAGTATTTTTGCCACTCTCTCGCTTATTGGTGGTTGTGATTCCCAGCAGCCCAAAAGAGCGAATCCTCTTATCGGTTGAACTACATTCTTCTTATGATTCTCAGCTGGCCAAGGCCTGGTTCCATTCAAGTCCTGAGCTTTGGATGTGACCCTGTGAATATGGCTCTGTTTGCCTGTGAGTTGGCAGCGTGAACCCAGAGCATGCAGTTTCTGCCAACAGGGCCCTCCAGCTCAGTCATGCTCTGTTCCCAAGATGCATCCCCCCGCCCCCGCCCTCGGGGGGTCCCAGTGCTCCAGACAGACCCGTGGTGCCCCTTGTGAGTCTTGAACGCCACTTCGTCATTGGTAGCAGGTTCTGAGTGACAGTGGCGAAATCCCAACTCTCAGCGAGAGCGTGAGTCTGAAGACAATGCTTTCCGTCTTCTCTCTCCCTCAGGGGCCAGTAGCATCAACCGCATCAGCATCGTCCGTCCTGTCCCCTGGGCCTGGCCTTCCTCCGCCCCCTCCCCCACCCCCTCCTCCAGGGCCACCTCCGCTTTTTGAGAATGAAGACAGAAGAGAGGAGCCCTCCCCTTCACGCTCAGCTCTATTTGCCCAACTTAACCAAGGGGAAGGAATTACGAAAGGTGAGAAAACTGGACCTTGACTCTGTCTCCCTCTGCCTCCAAGGCACATAGCTTCCCCTCAGAGCCTACAGTGATGGATGCACCATTCCGTCCCCATCCCCAAAACACGGGGAGCTGTGTGGGGAAACAGAAGCCTGCAGCGTTCTTCATCTCGAGGGAGACGGGCTCAGTGGGCTGTTACGTGGACCATCAGGAAGAACTCAGAGACTCTGGGTTCCAAGTTAGCACCACTCACAGCAGCCTCGATGCTTCGGCACCATCCACAACCGGGGCATTAAGACCGAGTGAAATAAAATGACAAACAGTAGTACCTCTGTCCTCAAGCAGTGGACAGGCTTGCCAAATAATTCTGTCATTGAAGCACATTTGTCATCACTGTGAACGGTTGTTTTTAATCATACCTTTAAGATATATCAGGATGTACATGCATTCTGAACAGTAAGGTTTATGCAAATGTATTTTTGTTTCAGACCAGTAATAGGAGTTATGGTGTAATTGTCCCTGTGCACTGGGCTAGGAGCTAAGAGCCCCAAACTCTAAATTTTCCTCTGGCTCCAGCTGGCTGGGCGGTCCCCCCCATCTGCAAAGTAAGAGAATGGACTCATAACCCTGAAGTCTATTCCATACTCTATGGTGTATACTTACTGGAATGCCCTGTCCTTCTAGGCTACACCTGGGGAAAGCCTTAGCCATGAGCAAAGAAGTAAATCATGTGATCTTTTTTTGGCCAGGTGCTTTTCTTTTTTATAGAATTTTTATCTATCTTACCTCCTTAAAGAAGTTCCCTCAAATTTAGAAAATATTTACAGTGCTTCTAATTAACTCTAAATCTATAAGGTCTCTGACTGTGCATATTATTAACCTTGAGAATAGCATTACCAAAATTTCTTGTTCTGTTTATATTCATCCAAGAAGTTAGGGACAGTTCCCTTTGCATAAAATACAAAGAAACGTGGCAACGTGTTCCCTTTCCAGGGCTCCGGCACGTCACAGATGACCAGAAGACATACAAGAATCCCAGCCTACGGACTCAAGGAGGACAAACTCCATCTCCTACCAAAAGCCTCTCCCCAGGCTCCAGGGCCCCCCCGTCTCATCCTCCTCAGAAACATGCTCCCGTGTTCGAGTTGGAAGGAAAGAAATGGAGAGTCGTGAGTGAAGCCCTTTAACCTTAACCTTCATTCCTGGCATGCTCCAGTGACAGGACCAAGTGCTTACCCAGGTCTTCAGGGTTTCTGAGTGAAAAGACAAAGGCACAAGCCTCTGGCGAGAGCAAAAACCGGGGTGTTTCTGAATGCTTCCATCAACTTTTTTTTTTTTTTTTTTTTTTTACTTTTTGGTTTTTCATTATTTCTCATGCATCCTTTTCTTCACGTTTTTAAAATCATTTTCTTCATTGTGGTAAAATACACATAAAATTTACCATCTTAGCATTTCAGTGACACCTAACGTTTAAGCGTACATACTGACTCACGGACGCCAAGTGAATTCGCGTTGTGCAGCCATCAGCACGCATCCACAGAACTCTTTCCATCTTGTCAAACTGGAACCCTGTACCCCTTAAACAACAACTCCCCACGCCCCCGCTCAGCTCCCAGCAACAGCCTTTCTACTTTCTGTCTCTACGGATTTGACAACTCTTTCCACAAGCTTTTAATCTGTTCCCCGTTCTGGTTGGAGGTAGGGTGTTCAGGGCCATGGACAGAGGCACTGATGTCATCTGCCGCTTCATCCACCACTTGCCTGGTTGTGTGAACAGGACAGAGACACAGAGAATGTGCACGAGACCTGGTGCTCCCTGCCAATCCATGGAGCTTCCCCAAAGGTTTCCGGAAGACCAAATTCCCGAGAAAGGTGGTCTTGGGCTGCAGATACACAGGGACTCAACACCACGGTCGTCACTAACCTAGTTGCCCAACTCCTTGACGCGGCACATTTTACTGCAGCATTAAGGCCAGACTCAGCATACAGACTGAACAAAAAAGCTCCAGCCCACCACCCAGCAGCCTCTTGGGCGCCTGAGACTGGTTTGCAAATGGACACTGACCCCCGCCCCCTCCCTGCCCACTTCCAAGCAGTGGTTCCATTCATTCCCATCATTACAAAAACAGAGTGAGACCTGTGGTTTGGCCTATTAAAAAGTGGTTCTGAAAGGAAGGGCATATCGAAAAGCTAGAATTAACGTTGAACCCCACAGTAATTTCAACATGCGGAGGATGCCATTTATCTGCATACGTCCTTGTATTCAGTATTTGCACGTGTTTTCATTTTAGGAGTATCAAGAGGACAGGCATGACCTTGTGATTTCGGAGACCGAACTGAAACAAGTGGCTTACATTTTCAGCTGCAACAAGTCCACTCTACAGATGAAAGGGAAAATAAATTCCATTACAATCGGTAGGGCAGCACCCGGGGTCACTTAGGATGGTCAGTTGCTTTGCATAAACATGATGCGTGTGCCTAACAGGGCTGTGTTTCTGTTTGCTTCCTCTAGACAACTGTAAGAAGTTTGGCCTTGTGTTTGACAACGTGGTAGGCATTGTGGAAGTGATCAATTCCAAGGATATTCAAATGCAGGTAGGTGGCCTGTCAAGCATGCGCTCTGAACCCATTGCCACTTTGCTCTGATGATCCAGCTGCCCCCCCAAGGGGCCGGCCATGTCCACCTGGAGAATTCTTCTTCCCTTTCCTCCAGACACAGCTCTGTCATCACCTCCTCTCTGAAGCCCTGTCTTTCTTCTTAGACAGTGTGACTTCCGCCTTTTCAGTCTCTTAGACTCTAACACATCCTATCTTGCACATGCCTGTTTCAAGAGCAGATAACTAATCTTTGCAGCCACAGACACTGGCTCAGCACCTGCACATAGTCAGTGTCCAATAAATGTTTGGCGAGGTAATGATTGGGATGAGTCAACTAATGAATGAACACAGACTCTAAGAGATTCTCCTAGATGATAGCACCATCCCGAAGAGAATTTTCTTTTCTCAGGGACAGTTGGTTCTGAGTAAGGAGGAAGTAGAGTTTTTGTGAAGAGTCGGTGAGATTATCACACTAACAACCTGGAAAGTAGGACTGGAATTGAATTTGCAAACTAGGAGAAAACGTGCACTCCTTTAGTAAATTTTGGTTTAACCCAGTGGGATTTTACAGTATGCCAAGAGTTAATGGGCTTCCTGCCTTTGGCCAGCGATAACTTCCACCTTCGATTACACTCTCTTCATGTTGTTATTTTTTATTATTTTTTCATTTTTTACGACTTCATTTTTATGTAATCTCTACACTCAACGTGGGGCTCAAACACTCAACTCCCGAATCACAGGCTCTACCGTGACAGGTTTCGTACATTTAATTAACCCCTTGTGACCTGATGTTTCCTGATAATGTTTGTTAAAATTGGATTCTGGTTTTATAGATATTTCTCTCGTTTTACTGAGCTTTTTACCACCATCACTTTTTTTTAAGTTTATTTATCTATTGTGAGAGCGAGAGAGCACAAGTGCATGAGAGACAGAGGGAGAGAGAAAATCCTAAGCAGGCTCCACATCGTCAGTGCGGAGCCCAAAGCAGGGCTGGAACTCATGGACCATGAGATCATGGCCTCAGCTGAAGTTAGACACTCAACCAACTGAGCCACCCAGACACCCCTACCACTGCCACTTTTACTTCAAGTACATTTGAATGGACATTTCACATTTCACTCACTACTATTTAAGACATGGTTTTGTGTGTGTCCATTTAATGGAAAGAGTCCTGAACCCTGAGCCCTGGGCAAGGCCCCAGTTCTGTCCCCACCTGCCATATGCATTTGGGCAGTTGGCTTCACCTCTGACTCCGAGTTCCCTGCCCTGAAACCCAAGGTTAGCTGAGGGATTCTAAGTCCTCTGCAGCCCAAATTCTAAATATCCTTGCCACATGGGCTCTGTGGATACATGTATCTCTTTCTCACTCAGTTCCATGTATTGTCTGTGGTGCATCTGTGTAAATCTCCTTCCCTAACCATTCTGCTTCCATTTCTTCATAAATTTAATTTCCTGATAGAAAATTGCTTAGGAGAAAGCAACCAAATAACTCCGCACAGGCATTTACTATATTGTTATCTTCACCACATACACAGGGAAACTCGACCGGAATCCTCAGCTCACACTTTAGTTTCAAAAACGTGAGTTATCGGGGTGCCTGGGTGGCTCAGTCAGTTGAGTGTCTGACTTTGGCTCAGGTCATGATCTCAGTATTCGTGAGTTCAAGCCCCACATCAGGCTCGCTGCTGTCAGTGCAGAGCCCGCTTCGGATCCTCTGTCCCCCCT
Organism: Panthera leo; assembly: GCF_018350215.1. Taxonomy (NCBI): domain Eukaryota; kingdom Metazoa; phylum Chordata; class Mammalia; order Carnivora; family Felidae; genus Panthera; species Panthera leo. Next base: position 11,619,686 of record NC_056683.1, on the reverse strand, counting down.
CCTCTCTCTGCCCTTCCCCCACCTTGCATTCTGTCTCTTAAAAATAAATAAATATTTTTAAAAATTTTAATGTGAGCTGTGTGCTCAAGGCCACTTAACATGTAACACACTCATTTCATTCCTTCATTTGCCAAATGTTTGTTGAACATGTCTGATGTGCCAGGTACTGTTCTCAGCACAACAAATACCAGTGAGCAAACAAGACAAAAATTCTTGTCCTCGTGAAGCTTACATTCTATAATGCCACCTTCTAATTTAGCATTTCTGAAAACCACATCCATCCATTTATTTAATAGTTCTATTTCTCCCAAAGCATTATGCATGAAAATTTTAAGGAAATCACTCATCGTCAGAAAAAGTCCAGTTCTGTGATGCCTGGGTACCTCAGTCAGCTGAGTGTCTGCTTCTTGATTTCAGCTCAGGTCATGATCCCAGGGTCGTGGGATCGAGCCCAGCATTGGGCTCTGTGCTGAGCATGGAACCTGCTTGGGATTCTGCCCTCTGCCCTCTGCCCTCTGCCCTCCCCCCCTCCCCCCACTCACGTGTGTACTCTCTCAAAAGAAAATAAACGTTAAAAAAAAAAGGAAAGGAAAAGTCCAAGGGTATATTATTATACTCAAGGATAAATATGGTTCATGTAAACCTAATAATAAGTCCACAGTTTCTGAAGAACTATTTTGGATAGTGAAGTTTCTACACAAAGAGCCAGGCTTTCTCTCACTTCACATTATTTTTAAGCAACCCTCCCCTCCCCAAAGTCACAGAAATAATATTCTGTGACTGAGGTGAGAGCACATATTTAACCAGGTGAAAAGTATTCTGGAAATAATCTAATCTACCCCCTCTGCATTTTAGAGAGTATATTTCAAGCTTCCTTTTATTCTTACAGAAATGAGATTGGGTAGCACTGATGATATATAAGGAGTTAGCGTTTTTTAATGAAAATACATCACGTTCAAAATTAAAACCAATTGAATTAAGTACAAAGCATGAAGCTATAGTAAAGTGGAAGAAAACAGTTTTAAATACTCATAAATTTCTGGAGAAATAATTCTAAATTGAGAAGTTATAGAAGAAATTATCAAGGAAGCTATGTCTACTTAGAAATTTTAAATTTCTGGGGCACCTGGGTGGCTCCGTTGGTTAAGTGTCTGACTCTTCATTTCGGCTCAGGTCATGGTCTCACGGCTTGTGCATTCAAGCCCCTTATCAGGCTCTGCGCTGACAGTGTGGAGCCTGCTTTGGATTCTTTCTCTCCCTCTCCCTCTGCCCCTCCCCTGCTCGCTCTCTCTCTCTCTCTCTCTCTCTCAAAATAAATAAATAAACGTTAAAAAAATGTTTTTAACTTCTGAACTCTATATAAAAATGGCTACCACATGACCATTTTTAAAAGTGATCTACAAAGATATCCATGATAACCTTGTTGAGAGGAAAGAACACTTTTGTACGATTATGTAGAGCATGATTTCATTTTTCCATATACACACACATATATATACACAGATATATTTGTATCTGATAATCCTAGAAAAAAAGTCATAGAAGATATACTACCTTCTGTGACCCAATTAAAGGCATCTACCAAAATCCTATAGTGAAAATCAAACTTCATTTGAATCTTCAGAATTCCCCATTAAAGTCAGAAATAAAGAAAAAATTCCTTCTATCATTGCCTTTGTTCCATAATGCTTTAAGGGTTGTAACCCAGCCAATGACAAGAAAAATCATTGGGAAATATAAAACTGGAAAAGGAAGAGACGAAAATGAGAGAGGGGTAGTGAATGCAGTGGTGGGTAATACAGAGGGGACTTCGACTCGACTGTAAGATTATAGTTCTAAAAAAAAAAAAGGAAAGAAAGAAACCAAAACGTTAGACCCTGACAAAGCTGTTTGACATATGTATATTTGCGTGTTATATTTTCTTTGTTGCTATGTTTGAAATAGATCATTCTAAAAATAACCTGGAAGGATAAACCGTGGTTATCTGTCCAAGAGGGACTGAAACTTGGCAACGGGGTTCAGAGACCAGAGAGAGACATTTTCTTGAATCCTTTCCAAGCTTTTGGATGTTAAAATCAAATGAATGTCATTAACTATTTAAAACATTTAATACATTCTTTTATTTAAAAAAATTTTTTTAAACACTTTATTTATTTTTGAGAGACAGAGACAGAGCGTGAGTGGAGCGGGGGAGGTGCAGAGAGAGAGGGAGACACAGAATCCGAAGCAGGCTCCAGGCTCCGAGCTGTCAGCACAGAGCCCGATGTGAGACTCGAACCCACAAACTGTGAAATCATGACCTGAGCTGAAGTCGGACACTCAACCAACTGAACCACCCAGGCACCCCTAATACATTCTTTTGAAGGGGCTTGGTTACAATGGAGATGAGTGGTTGGCCAGGGAGTGAGGACGGGGTTTGACTGTAATTGGGCACTAGAGGTATCTGGGGAGTGATGGAAATATTCTAGAACTGAGGTGAAATGATGGTTGCACACATCTGTAAACCTACCAAATACCGTTAAATCGTGCACGTGAAACAGGTGAATTTTGTGTTTGCGGATTTAACCTCAATGACTTAAAAAAGGTTGAAGGGAACAAAGGGGCATTCACCTAAGTTCATATGATTTGGTCCAGGACTTCCATTTTTGGCAAACTACCCCCAAAAAATGCACACAAATTTTAAGAAAGAAAAGAGACTCAGATATTCTATGGAAATTTTTTAAATTTTTATAGAGAAATAGGGGCACCCAGCTGGCTCAGTCTGTGGAGGTGTGACTCTTGATCTTGGGGTTGTGAGTTTGAGCCCCATGTTGGGTGTAGAGGTTACTTAAAAATAAAATCTTAAAAAAAATTTTTTTGTAGAGAAATACATTTATGGAAAAACCAAACTAATACAGAAACAGATTAAATGCTAGAGCATTGGCCTGGGCAAGGTCACACATCACCTGTCACTCAGCAGAGGAACGACTCTTGGACCCAGTTCCCTTGATAAGAAGCCATTTCTGTTCCCAAAGTGCTCCCAGACCACCAGGGCACAAAGAGCATGTCTACAATCTGTGCTCATGCAGTGTTGACCAAAACACTGTGGAAAAGAGCATTCGTACCATATTGGGGCAATGGTTTAAGGTCTGCTGTTGCTTTTTCAGACTTCCGGAAACATGGAGTGTTTATGCATTTGTAATACAATATAGCAATATATAAATATCAGCAGAGTGGATTAGTGTCCTGTGCTTGCCTCAAGGGTCCCCATTCTGCCTCACAAACAAATCACCAAAGACCCACTGACAGTTTATCTTTTCTCTTGACTTGCCTGGCTTCCATATCGTTCGAGGCAACTGTAAATGCTTTTCATCACTAGAAGATAAACGGAGAAATCACCAAAACATTACTGCTGACACATTTTTGAAATATAGATCTATGTATTGTTACTGTTTTAGTTTATTTATGGCAAATCCCATGCTTACCTGACCTTGAACTACCTCTGCTTTTTTTTTTTTTTTTTTTTTTTTTTTTTTTTTTTGGCACTGGGGCTCATTGCTAACTCGGTGTCCAGTTTCTATGGAGAGAGGGAGAAAACAGAAAAGTGTGGTGACCTGGCTAGACTCCCCCTGAGGAATTCTTTACATCACCTGCACCATCGACAGGAGCTGCTCCTTGGGTTTGCAATCCAGCCTTTTCTTCAGGGTGAAACAGCAGATGTCTTTATCACTTCCAATTACCATTACAAGAAGGAAAATTCTAGAGTTGTAATATGGTCATTGGGGAACAGGCTGCCCCTATAGAGATTGGTGGGGGGGATGTCTCAAAACTGTTAAAACAAGAAATTTGAAACTGAGCAATATTTTTATAGCACTTAGATATTTGCAAACAATACAAAGAACCGCCCCCCCTCGTGGGTATGATCCTGTTTATCTATCCAGTGAGTGGCCTCAACCAAGTCCCCGGTTTTGGCTCCTGGAATTAATACATTTCAAAATAACCTAGACGCTCAATGTCTTATTCAGGCTTCACATTCAGCCAGTGAGATTTTTATCCGGCAGAAGACTTATGGGAAAAGAATTGTAGTGTTTCTTATTTATTCTAATTTAGGTTCAAGAAAAACCTACTCGATTACAGAACAGTGTGTTTACTCTTAAGTGGCAATATTAGTATTTGTTTTAACCTAAGATTGATAGATTTGTCAGAATGAAAATTGTAAGCAAATAAAAGCAAATGCTCCTTGTTGCTTTTATCATGAAATCAAATATATGTTGCAAATCCACTCGAGGGGGGTGAGACTTTTTCTGAACACTTAGCTGCTGTTTTCACATTAATCCCTTCATTTTGTCTCAGGAAAGAGACCCTGCGGCTTGAGAATCCCTTTGTGTGGTCCTTTCATTCTGTCCCCAAATGACACCCACCAGTTCAGCCTGGACACAGTGCCATTAAGCAGCCTCACTAGCCCTGACCCAGCTCTTCCTAAAGCTCCGGGAAGCCCATGCACCATGCTTATTCAAGGACATTCTAATTTTTATTTCTCTACGTTGGTCCCAGGATTGTTCTCTTGTTTATTTCAGGTCATGGGGAAAGTGCCAACGATTTCCATTAATAAGACGGAAGGTTGCCACATCTACCTCAGTGAAGAGGCACTGGACTGTGAGATCGTGAGTGCCAAATCATCTGAAATGAATGTCCTGATTCCTCAGGATGGTGATTATGTAAGTACCTTTTAAAAGCCGGTAAAGAATTTTTCTTGAGCATTTTTTATTAGCATTCTTTTTTTCTTCATTTTTTTAATGTTTATTTATTTTGAGAGAGAATCTCAAGCAGGCTCTGCACCATCAGCAGAGAGCCTGATGCGAGGCTTGAACTCACAAACTGTGGTGAGATCGTGACCTGCGCTGAAATCAAGAGTTGGATGCTTAACTGACTGAGCCACCCAGGCGCCCCATCCTTATTAACATTCTTAGAGATTGATTAATCAGCTCCCAACCTGTGAACTTCATTTGTAGAATAATTCACAGGCAGAAGAGGAATTCGGAGAGTTGCCTTCCACAGTTCTTCTCCCCTGTTAGTTTCCTGACTGGGCTCATTCCTGGATTTGTGATTCTCTAAGAAGTTCACTGGTAATTACCTTAACGGGCTAGCTTTTCTCAAATGGTACCCCATACATCCGAGTTCATGGTATTGAGGACTGACTGTTTTCCTTTGCTGGGGTGGAGGCAAACAGAAAGGAAGGAGAAATACCTTGGGGAAAAAATGGGAGGGAGGTCGACAATTAGTAGACCTATTTCTCCTGTAGGTATACTTACAACAGGGGTTCTCAAACTCAGTGTAAGGATCAGCCGAGAAGCTTGACGAAAATGTCACCTCCCAAAGTCTGCACCTGCAGGTTGGATTCAGGGGGCTTTGGGCGGGGTCTGGGGATCTGCACTTTAACAGGCGTCCCGGGTGATTCTGATGCCATCAGCCCATCCAGCCCCTCTGAGAAACACAGCCTAATTGATTCTGCAACTATTTCTTCTCTATGCCTCCTCTCCCCAACAAAGCAGCCCCTAAAAGAAGCACGCAGATGCTCTCACACATCGAAAAGGAAGTCTAAATGAGTACTTTTTTCTGCATCATTCAGTGTGGTGAGCTTGCTGGTTGATGCAACTTGGAAGCAGGTTATTGGTTCCTTCTAGTTGTTGCTTCTTGGAAGAGTACAGATCAACCCAGAGGCGATTCCCTCTGATTCTAACTGTGCAGGAAGGGGGAGGCGGGGAGAGGGGACAGGGAAGCAGGGGAGGATGGGAGCAAAAGGAACTTCGAAGGCACCGCATCAGCCTGTGGTTCAGACACCAGCCGACTGTCTACATAGTCAGTACTCAGGTTGATCTCCTTAGGCAGACGACATCCCTGCTCCCACGTTCTCTTTGTCCACCTGTCTTGAGTACTACCCAGCCTCATGCTAAGTAGCACAGCCTAGAATCCATCCTGTCAGGCTGAAAAACAGAATTCCGCCAGCACTGGGCCATGCCTCCCAGCTCGGTATTTGGCCGGTCTAACCCTGAGCTGGGGAAGAGTCTTCTCACGTTCTCCATGTCCACACTGCTGAGGAGCTAAAACTAATACAAAGCAGCTTCGGATAAGAGAGCCGAAACTTAGGGTGGTCCCTGGCCTTTGAAGCTGTGTAGGCAGAAGGCTCAGTCTGCACGGGAACTGGATCTTCTAAGAAAAACGGTGGGTCTGGACCACCTTGCCAGAGTGATTGAGCTAGCATCCCTGGGCGTGGTCCCTGGATCTGCATTTGTTAAAGCTTCTCTGCTGATTCCAACATGGAGCCAAGCTTGAGATCCACTGACCTAAAGCATGAGTAGGGGTCGAAACCTGAGCTTTCAGGCTGAAAAAGGAGTCTTCCCTTTATAGGTAGATTATCTTATGCCCTCATTCCAGCTTCTCTTCTTTTTTTTTTTTTAATTTTTTTTTAACATTTATTTATTTTTGAGACAGAGAGAGAGCATGAACAGGGGAGGGTCAGAGAGAGAGGGAGACACAGAATCTGAAACAGGCTCCAGGCTCTGAGCGGTCAGCACAGAGCCCGACTCGGGGCTTGAACCCACGGACCGCGAGATCATGACCTGAGCCGAAGTCGGACGCTTAACCGACTGAGCCACCCAGGCATCCCATCCAGCTTCTCTTCTTACATTTTCTAGTTGGAGGTGGAAGGAAGCAATACACGGGTCCAGCCGTGGGCATAGCAGTCTGGGGGTGGATGGTGGGGATGACTCATCCTGAAGGAAATCAGTCGCCCAGAGAAGAATGTCATCACATTACTTCACTCCCAAAAAAGATGTGAAGCAGCTGAATCATGGTTACTAGCAAAGAAGCACCTCCACTCCGGGGTACTCCCCACCTGACCTGTTCTTGAGAGCAACCACCAAGCCTCCTTGTCTACTCATCGGGAAGAGACCCAGATGGGATACTGACCACACACACACACACACACACACACACACACACACACACTAGGTTATGAAGACTTCGGCTTCTTTGCTTCATCTTAAGGCTTTCCGCTACAGGTTTCACTCAGGGAGAATTCATCGCTCCTTAGAGAAAGGGCCTTCCCTAAAATTAAAAAATTTTAATTTTTTTTTGTGAGTTCAAGCCCCATGTTGGGCTCTGTGCCATCAGCATGGAGCCCACTTCGGGTCCTCTGTCTCCCTTGATCTCTGACCCTCCCCCACTTGTGCTCTCTCTCTCTCCGCCCCCCTCAAAAATAAAATAAAGAAGAATAATTTTAAAAAAGGGCTTTCCCTTTAAAATAAATAGCTTGTTCCAAAAGAAGCAGTTGCATCCCACAGCTGAAAAGATACGGACTTGCGTGTATATTCCACTGAAACATTGCGTCTCCTTGATGGGTGAGTGCAGACACCAGCTTGTCCGATACTTGGGGTTTCAGCAGTGCTGTGTGTTCAGGAAGTCCAGGGAGGCCATGGAAGCCAGCATCAAGAGTACTGCTTCTCACCTTCCTTTTCGATCATCTTCTTTTTTTGAACGTTTATTTGTTCTTGAGAGAGTGAGAGCAAGCAGGGGAGTGTCAGAGAGAGAGAGAGAGAGAGAGAGAGAGAGAGGGAGACACAGCAGAGAGAGAGAGAGAGAGAGAGAGAGGGGGAGACACAGCATCCGAAGCGGGCTCCAGGCTCCGAGCTGTCAGCACAGAGCCCGACACGGGGCTCAAAGTCACAAACCAGGAGATCATGACCTGGGCTGAAGTGAAGTGGGACACGGGAAAGACTGAGCCACCCAGGTGCCCTGGATCCTCTCCTGAAATGACCGCAGAATCACTTTCTGGGGAAAAGAGAGATTCCAAACTACATTTGTTTTGGCTCTCCTGCATCCCCCCTCCATCCCCCACACATCTCTCTCTCTCTCTCTCTCTCTCTCTCTCTCTCTCTCTCTCTCTCTCTCTCGGGTGTATATTTCCCAGTGGGAAGAGATGGTGGCAGGATGCAGAGTAAGAAATTTATAACCCGAAGCACATTTTCCTATTTCATCAAAGGGTACACCCATAACACCGGGATAAAACCTTTCTACTCAGCGTGACTGGACATCAGCAGCCTCAGTGTCCCCTCAGAACTTGCTGGAAATACAGATGACCATTCTCTTCCCCAGATCTCCTGAATCAGAATCTGCATTTTTAAGTTTATTTGCGAGAGGGGGTGGGGAGGGGCAGAGAGAGGGAGGGAGAGCGGGGGAGGGGTGGAGACAGAGGGAGAGAGAGAGAACCCCAAGCAGGCTCCGAGCTGCCAACAGGAGCCCAATACAGGGCTCAAATTCACGAACTGTGATATCATGACCTTAGCTGAAACCAAGCCCGACGCTTAACCGACTGAGCCCCTCAGGGGCCCCAGAGTCTGGGTTTGAACAGGACCCCCAGCTGATCCTGTGCAGGTTCGAGTTTGGTGGAGAGGCTGTCCACCGCTGGCCGCTCTGCTCACAGCAATATCATCTTAAGCCAGTTGCTTGACCTCCCAGACCTGTTTCCCATGGATGGCGTCTCAGTAACACCTCACTTACAGAGCTATCAGTTGACTGAGTCCATGTATACCTAGTACTTAGAAGAATGCCTCATTCTTAGGGGGTTCTAGGTTTCCCCCACACACACCCTTTATTTTCAAATTTATTTATTTTGAGAGAGAGAGAGAGAGAGAGCATGAGCAGGGGAGGGGCAGAGAGAGAGAGAGGGGGACAGAGGATCCGAAGTAGGCTCTGCACTGTCAGCACAGAGCCTGATGCAGGGCTCGAACTCACGAACTGTGAGATCATGACCTGAGCCAAAGTCAGACTCTTAACTAACTGAGCCCCCCAGGCACCCCAGGAGGATCCAGCTTTAATCATGATGCTAGAATTGACTGACAGAACTGACACATAACTATCCGGGTCTCCACATGACACACAGGACCTCTCCACAACACACGCTTGGGTCCCCTAAAATGTCTTTGTCCATCATGCGACACTATTCAGGCTCCCATCTGTTTGCAGAAGAAAGCCCGGGTTCAAGTAACTTTGTTCTTCATTCTTCCAGAGAGAATTTCCTGTTCCAGAACAGTTCAAGACAGCCTGGGATGGATCCAAGTTGGTCACGGAACCTGCAGAAATTATGGGCTAACCTCCAGAGAGACTGAGCCCCCTGACCTGAACCCATCAAAAAAAGAAACAAAAGCAAAACAAAACAAAACAAAAAAAAACAAGCAGCATTGAAGACCTAGAAGTCGCAGGAACACCTACTGCTTTGGTTTTGGCTTCCAGCAGTTCTGTGTTCTAGAAACAGCATCATTTCTGGCATGCCTTCTTGGGCATTTTGAAGTATTTAACGTTTCTTCATGATTTGCCTTTGTGTGTAATTTGAGTTCCACATGATGACTAGTGAGCATTACACATTTTAAGGGGGAGGGGAGAATTCTGTCCCCCTAATATCATGAACACAGTAGCTGATAGGTAAAAATACTGCATGATTCAATTTGACACTTCAGTTTAATTGCTAGTTGGAAAATAAAACCTTTGAGAATCTAAGATGTATATTTTTACCCTTGAGACAGTTTCAGTGTGATGCAGTAGTAATATGCTCTGAAAAGTTTTGACCTTTTTTCCCTCGTTTTTACCAAATGTTCACCTTTGTCAGCGTGGATACATTGTCAGCATGATACATATTTCAAGGCACTTTTTTTTTTTTACAAAACGTAAGAAAATTCCATCCTAAAGACCATTATCCAGTTTCTTGCCCTTAGAAGACTTGTATTCTTTACAGTTACTAAAACTTAAAACTAGAAGTAATTTCTAATTTTTCTTAAAATATTCTTCTGCCATTGTCAAATGGGAAACTTTTACTTTTCTGCAGAAAGTTTTTTTTTTTTATGCCAAACGATTGGTGGGAGGAGGCAGACAGATTACCTCACAATTTTGCTCAAAGATCAAGCTCATAAATTTTTTTGTTTCCCAGTGTTGAACCTGTTGAATGAATAATCAGATGCCTTGTAAAGTATGTCGTTAATGTTTTATTATAGACTTCCTTTTTCACTTTCCAGACTTCTAACCAGTCTCAAAACAATGAGAGTTACAAAGCCATAGATGTAACACTTCTTCCAAAACCTAAGAAATTGTTTGTTGGCTTGACTTGCTGCTCCTATTTTGTAGTATTGATAGAACATGCTTTTTCAGTACAAGAGAAACTAGCATATTCCTTTGTATCCTTTCAGTACACAGTGCTGAACAATCCACAACTTGTTGGATCAGTGTAATGAATTCTAGTATAATGCTTGCAGACCCAATACAAGCATATATATATTGTGCCTCCTACAGCCTTTGGGATACGTCGTTTCCGTTTTTTAAATATCTTCTATACCCATATAGTATTCAAATTACTAATGCTCATGTACCAAGGTTTTGCTATAAAAGTTTTGTTCATATGAATTATGTGGCTTTAGTAAATATCTTTTTTTTCAACTGTAAACTTATTCTGAAATAAAGTAAAATTCTAATTGTTTAAATCCTGTGATGAATTCTGCATGTTAAAATTATTATTTTCCACTTTGATTTGCCCCTTGCTCATATGTCAGATATGTCAGATTCAGGAAAGACGGCTGAGCCCTTCTGGTTGAATTGGGGAATGTATCCAACATGCCATCAGCTTCCCTGAAGAACGGCTTCTTCAATGTACCAGATAAAGCCATTTGCAGTTGGAATAACTGTCAGTCAGAAAAGTCTAGAATCCAGCTCCATAATTCAAGTCCTCTTCACTAGGAAAATCCCCCTCATAGATCTTCATTAATGTAAATATCCCAGAAAATGAATTTACTTTTTAGTAGGATACAATAATACATATACTATATATTTTAATGTATAATATAAGGAAAAATAACTTACAATAAATTTGTAAATAAACTTCTGGAGGAAAAATTTTAAGTGGGAAGAAAAGACTCTAAAAAGGACATGCTACATATCCATTAAATAGTAATAATTTACATCACTCATCATCAGAGAAATACAAATCAAAACCACAATGAGATACCACCTTACACCTGTCAGAATGGCCAACATTAACAACTCAGGCAACAACAGATGTTGGCGAGGATGCGGAGAAAGAGGATCTCTTTTGCACTGCTGGTGGGAATGCAAGCTGGTGCAGCCACTCTGGAAAACAGTATGGAGGTTCCTCAAAAGACTAAAAATAGAACTACCCTATGACCCAGCAATTGCTCTACTAGGTATTTATCCAAGGGATACAGGTGTGCTGTTTCCAAGGGACACATGCACCCCAATGTTTATAGCAGCACTATCGACAATAGCCAAAGTATGGAAAGAGCCCAAATGTCTGTCTACTGATGAATGGACAAAAATGTGGTTCATATATATAATGGAATATTACTTGGCAATCTAAAAGAATGAAATCTTGCCATTTGCAACAATGTGGATGGAACTAGAGTGTATTATGCTAAGCAAAATAAGTCAGAAAAAGACAAATATATGGAATTTAAAAAACAAAGATGAATAAAAGGGAAGGGAAAGAAAAATAAAAACAGAGGGAGGCAAACCATAAGAGACTCTTAAATACAGAGAACAAACTGAGGGTTGCTGGAGGGGAGGCTTCTTAGGGGATGGGCTAGATGGGGGTGGGCATTAAGAGGGCACCTGCTGGGATGAGCACTGGGTGTTATATGTAAGTGATGAATCACTAAATTCTGTTCCTGAAACCAATACTATACTGTTAACTAACTTGAATTTAAATAAATAATTTTTTTAATTAAATGTCATAATAACAAAAAAGTAGTCCTAATTTTATATTGAAAAAGTTCACTTAAAATTCTTAGACTCTGTTGACTGGCCTTGGGCTTGTATCAGGCTTTCAAAATGCTTCATTACAGATACTGAGAATTTGGACTTGAGGTTCAATTATTTTACCAGCCCTGGGGCCCTAAGTTACCTACTGGTTTTATGAGTAGGTTGAATTTATTGAAAAAGGAAAGAAAAAAAAAAACAATAAAACTTCGGCATATATAGGAAAATAATTACCAAGACAATGCTGCTTTTGCAATATGCTTGTTTTCTTGCACATTATGGAATTGCAGTGTTACCAGTGATATGAGGACCTAATAAATATTGGCAAAGGGGTAAGAAATCCAGAGTAGCACAACTGAATGACATGTACATTCACCAAAAAAATCAGAGCAAAAATAAATGTCAGCAAATCAAGTGCAAGGGTCTCCTGTATCTCTTTGCTTTGTGATGTTACCAACTATCCTTTTGTAAGATCAAATGATTAAAGAATCCAGAGTCTATTGTTTTGAAAATTCTTTCCTTGATAATAGTTTCCATCAGATAATCTATTACTCGTAGTCTTATTTTGACAAGATGTCTTAAAGTGAGAGGTCCGTACAAACCACTTCTCCTTATTTATGGAAATTCTTTCTAGAACTGGTAGGAAATACATACAGTTTTATTCATTCACTCATTCATTCAGCTGAAAATGTCTACTTCAACTTCTTAGAGTCTAGATGAGTTTATCTAAAGAGTCCCTTCATTTTAAAGAAGAAAAAACTGAGGTCCAGTGACATTAGCAAGTTGCATAAAGCAAGCAACACTGTTTTATAACTGTTTGATAATTACTATAATTTGACTTTGAGTCTCACCACGTTTCTGAAAACTCTCCAAGGACATTAAATCCAGTGGTTTTATCCCACTCCTCATCCACTGAAATTGTGGACGCTACCGTTTCCCTGTTAAACTCTATTTGATTTTGTGATGCCCAGTAAACATCTCTGGTTCCTCTCCTTTCTTTTTCTCCCTCTCAGATGCCCATTTGTCTCGCTTAACTTCATCTATCACTTCTGTGTAGATGACTGCCAAATCCACATCCCCAGCCCAGTTCCAGTGTCCCCAGTGTCTTAACTCCCAAGTGCCCATAGACTATTTCTACCCGCCTGTCCCAAGGGCATTCCCCGTGCCAAAAATTAATACACGTTTGCCACACATATCCGTATCTTCTTCGTCTGCCTTTCTAGCTGCAGTCAATTGTCATTGACAGATCTACAACCGGACATTTCCTGTGACAGGAAACACCCAAAGAGAACCAGATCTGGAAGGAACCATGGTTTAGTCTTAAATGTGCTTAATTCCGGATATCTTTGTGACATTTAATTGGAAATGAAGAGCGTGCAGTTGGTTATGGGTCTTTTCCAATGCCTGCGACATGAAATCTTTAGGAAGCATTTCCTAAGTTTCATGTTCCAAAAATGACTTTCATTAAACATACTCATTTCAAAACAATTATTTTAAACCATTGGCACTTTCTGTACTTCAGATACAGATACAATTTAAGGGCTTTTAATGGCTTTGGCAGACAAGTTGATATAAGCTTGTATCTGTGCTATAAGGGAAAAGTAAGCCAGCTCTAGTTAACCAATGATGATCCATCCAGATTTCTCCAAATGGTTTTCATTCTTCTACAGTTTGTTTTGTGACTTTGCACAGAACATGCAACTAACAAAGGGTAACATTTGCCTATCAGGAGAGAAGTTTTTTCACGTTTCCCTCTAGTACAACCTGACACTTTATATCGAAAGATGCTTTTTGCCCAAAGGTACAATTTTGAATATTTGAGTTCTAAGTCCCCTTTATTGCAATGCCTTGCTTTTTATTAAGACCGTCACAGTCAAAAAATGGTATCCCCTACTGCCATGAAGAGCCAGGTAAAAGAAATGCATCGTTGACCACACTTACTAAACCATAATGTGTATTTTTAAATCCCATTCACCAATATCACAAAGGTGTGCCTTATTCACATTCCGTTACAAATTTCCCATGACATCAATAATCCATCTTGGAAACTAATCAGAAGGTGTGCATTTAAAAAAAGGGGGGGGGTTGTTATTTTTAATAATAACTGCATGGCCTCATTTCTTCAACTTGTAAATCAATAAACTTCTAATGGACCTTCTTCCCATGAACATAACAGTTTTGTAGATTTGTTTGGGAAAGTGAGATGTGTTGGGGAAGACTTATTTTTTTTCCTGCTCGTTGTCCTGTGGGGGACATTATGTTTACACATAATGAATGGTACACATGTCCTAGCAAGGGTGAGCTAATGACACATGTCCCCCAGCAGCCTGCCCTGCATGCAGCCGATATTATGACACCCCCCTGTTTCGGGCATTCTTCTTCAGAAGAAAATACCCGAGTTAGGCAGGTGCAGACTGCTGGTTCCAGGTGACTGACTGCCATCTGCGACCAAGCATGCTAAAATCTATGCTCCTCTATGGACATTTAGAGACACAGCCCTGTAACATTACTGCAAGATGTACAGAGATCTAGAGAAATATTTTGAAGAGGCATATATGATATGTATTTTCAGCAAAAAGATAGAAATATATGGCAATATGGTATTTATAGGAGTTGTATGTCCTATGTACTCTCCATATCCTGGGATAGAGAAAAGTTGGACGAATAACCAGGAATTTTCCTCCACTCTTACAGACCTTACTTTGTCAGCTCTGACGGCAATGGTAAATCAAAACAGAAATTTTGCTATTTATCTAATTGAAGCAAAACAAAATTAATTGGATATGCCTACTGGGAAAAAATAGTATTTGAGGGGCGCCTGGGTGGCCCAGTCACTTAAGCATATGGCTCTTGATTTCGGCTGAGGTCATGATCTCAGCTGAGGTCATGATCTCACAGTTCATGAGTTCCAGCCCTGCGTAGGGCTCCGTGAGTCTGCTTAGGAATCTCTCTCTCTGCTCCTCCCCTGCTTGTTCTCTCTCTCTCTTTCTCTGTCTCTCTCAAAATAAATAAGTAAACTTTTTTAAAAAATTGTATTTGAAAACCTAAGTTATCCAAATTACCTGTCTACATACACTAAATAAGTGGTCAAAACTTCCCTATGTATATATATACTAAAACACTGCTGATATGCGAGTAGCTGAATAAAGAAGGAATATTTTAATGTAAGCGCATTCAGTGGATGTGGAATTCAGAGAGTGATGTCCCATGATTAACAACCAAAATCCATTCTCCAAGGAGTTATCAAAATGTTCTCTCGTTTGTTAGCCTCTAAAATAACTACACCAGGGGCGCCTGGGTGGCTCAGTCGGTTGAGCGCCGACTTCGGCTCAGGTCACGATCTCGCGGTCCGTGAGTTCGAGCCCCGCATCGGGCCCCTGTGCTGACAGCTCAGAGCCCGGAGCCTGTTTCAGATTCTGTGTCTCCCTCTCTCTGACCCTCCCCCATTCATGCTCTGTCTCTCTCTGTCTCAAAAATGAATAAAAACGTTAAAAAAAATTTAAAAAAAATAAAATAAAATAACTACACCAGCAATATGGTCTCCATTCTGTAAGATGCTCCTACTGAATGGCTATCCAACTATTACATCAAATTAAATCAATTCCATACTCTCTAGTTTTCAGAAATAAGTCTCTTCAACATCTCACCAGATAGGCATATTTCCAACAGGGCTTATCTTCTGAGGAAAAAAAAAAGCTCATATTTCATTAACTCTTCAAGAGACTAAAGCAGGTCTTGCACTAATTAGAAGGAACGCTGGCATGGAAGTCAGAAGATCCGGGATGTGCTACTACCCAGAGGTGTGTCTGTGTGACAAACGCAAGTGACACCTTTAACGATGTGTAATTCTTCTCATAGAAAGAGTTTGGAAGTTTTCCTTCCATTTCTACCCTTTGGAGCAGCTTCAAGAGAATAGGTGTTAACTCTTCTTTAAATGTTTCGTAGAATTCACTTGGAAAGCCATCTGGCCTTGGACTCTTGTTTTCTGGGAGATTTTTGATTACTAATTCGATTTCCTTACTGGTTCTAGGTCTGTTCAGATTTTCTATTTCTTCCTGTTTCAGGTTTGGTAGTGTATATGTTTCTAGGAATTTGTCCATTTCTTCCAGGTTGCCCATTTTATTGGCATATAATTGCTCATAATATTCTCTTATTATTGTTTTTTATTTCTGCTGTGTTGGTTGTGATCTCTCCTCTTTCATTCTTGATTGTATTTATCTGGGTCCTTTCCTTTTTCTTTTTGATCAAACTGGCTAGTGGTTTATCAATTTTGTTAATTCTTTCAAAAAACCAGCTCCTGGTGTCGTTGATCTGTTCTACCATTTTGTTTTGTTTTGTTTTGTTTTTGTTTTTGTTTTTTCAGTAGCATTGATTTCTGCTCTAATCTTTATTATTTCCCTTCTTCTGCTGGTTTGGGGTTTTACTTGCTGTTCTTTTTCCAGCTCTTTAAGGTGTAAAGTTAGGTTGTGTATCCGAGACCTTTCTTCCTTCTTTAGGAAGGCCTGGATTGCTATACACTTTCCTCTTATGACCG
The DNA here is from genome assembly GCF_018350215.1 of Panthera leo. NCBI lineage: Eukaryota > Metazoa > Chordata > Mammalia > Carnivora > Felidae > Panthera > Panthera leo. Next base: position 11,603,356 of record NC_056683.1, on the reverse strand, counting down.
CCTTTGCTGCGTCCCAGAGGTTTGGGGCTGTGGTGTTATCATTTTCATTGGCTTCCATGTACTTTTTAGTTTCCTCTTTAACTTAGCTCATTCATTCTTTAGTAGGATGGTCTTTAGTCTCCAAGTATTTGTTATCTTTCTACATTTTTTCTTGTGGTTGATTTCGAGTTTCATAACATTGTGGTCTCAAAATATGCACAGTATGATCTCGATCTTTTTGTACTTGTTGAGGGCTGATTTGTGTCCCAGTATGTGATCTATTCTAGAGAACGTTCCATGTACACTGGAGAAGAATGTGTATTCTACTGCTTTTGGATGAAATGTTCTGAATATATCTGTTAAGTCCATCTGGTCCAGTGTGTCATTCAAAGCCATTGTTTCCTTGTTGGTTTTCTGTTAGATGATTGCTGTTAGTGGGGTGTTGAAATCCCCTACTATTATGGTATTATTATCAATGAGTTTCTTTATGTTTGTGATTAATTGATTTATACATTTGGGTGCTCTCACATTTGGAGCATAAATGTTTACAATTGTTGGATCTTCTTGGTGGATAGACCCCTTAATTATGATATAATGCCCTTCTTCATCTCTTGTTACAGTCTTTATTTTAAAGTCTAGATTGTCTGATATAAGTATGGCTACTCCAGCTTTCTTTTGTTGACCATTAGCATGATAGATGGTTCTCTATCCCCTTACTTTCAACCTGAAGGTGTCTTTAGGTCTAAAGTGGGTCTCTTGTAAACAGCATATAGATGGATCTTGTTTTCTTATCCATTCTGTTACCCTATGTCTTTTGATTGGAGCATTTAGTCCATTGATGTTTAGAGTGAGTCCTGAAACATATGAATTTATTGCCATTATGTTGCCTGTAGAGTTGGAGTTTCTGGTGGTGGTCTCTAGTCCTTTCTAGTCTTTGTTGCTTTTGGTCTTTTTGGTTTGTTTTTTTGTTTTGTTTTGTTTTTGTTTTTTTCCTCTTTTCTCCCCTCAGAGAAAAATCCCCCTTAAAATTTCTTGCAGGGCTGGTTTAGTGGTCACGAACTCCTTTAATTTTTGTTTGTCTGTGAAACTTTTAATCTTTCCTTCTATTTTGAATGACAACCTTGCTGGATAAAGAATTCTTGCCTACATATTTTTCTGATTCAGCATATTGAATATATCCTGCCACTCCTTTCTGGCCTGCCAAGTTTCTGTGGATAGGTCTGCTGCTAACCTCATCTGTTTTCCCTTGTAGGTTAAGGACTTTTTTTTTTCCTTGCTGTTTCATGATTCTTTCCTTGCCTAAGTATTTTGTGAATTTGACTATTGGTTTGCCTTGTTGATGGTTGGTTTTTGTTGAATGTAATGGGAATCCTGTGTGCTTCCTGAATTTTGATATCTGTGTCTTTCCCCAGGTTAAGGAAGTTTTCTGCTGTGATTTGCTCACATAAACCTTCTACCCCCTTTTCTCTGTCTTTATCTTCTGGGTCCCTTATGATTCTGATGTCATTCCTTTTTAATAAGTCACTGAGTTCTCTAATTCTTAAATCATGCTTTTTTGCCTTAGTCTCCCTCTTTTTTTCTGCTTCATTATTCTCCAGAAGTTTGTCCTTTATATTGCTGATTCACTGCTCTGTTTTACCTATCCTTGCCGTTGTGGCATCCATCCGAGATTGCAACTCAGTTACAGAATTTTTGTTCATCCTGACTAGCTTTTACTTCTTTTATCTACACAGAAAGGGATTCTATTTTATTTTCAACCCCAGCTAGTATACTTATTATTGTGATTCTAAATTCTGCTTCAGACATCTTGCTTGTATCTGTGTTGATTAAGTCCCTGGCTATCATTTCTTCCTGTTCTTTCTTTTGGGGTGCATTCCTTCATTTCATCATTCTGAAGGAAGAAAAGGAATTAATAAGGTAAAAAAAAATAAAATTAAAAACAACACAAAAAAATCAAATAAAGGATGCTAGATCCTAGGTGTGTTCTGGTCTGGTGTTGAAATGAGCTTGATAGATTAGAGAAAAAAGGGGAAATAGAAGAAAAGAAAAAAAGGGGGAAAAAAGAAAAACAAAGAAAATATTTGAAAATTTGAAAAAATCAATACACTAAAATAGAATAAAATGAAATGATGGAAGTAAAATGGAATTTTTAACAATTACAAAAAAGTAAAAAATAATTTAAAAAATAAAAAAATTTTTAATAAAAATAGAAAATAAAAATAAATTTTTTCTTTCTGTATTCAAGAATAAGAAAAGAAAAAAATTGAATAGATGGACCAGCGATCAGACTGAAATACGATTGAAATTATATCCAGTTTCCCTTAGAAGTCAAACTATGAAGTACTTTATAGTCGGTAAACTAAGCAGGTGGAGAGACTTGTGTTTGTCAAGAGCACTCTTGGCTCAGTTGGGTGGGATTTAGTGTAATGGCTCCATTCTCCACTAGATGGCGCTGCTTAGCTTACGCGGGTGGATTGTTGCGGCGCTCATAGCCGTGCACACGCATGCGCGGGAGGTGTGAAAATGTCGTCACCCAGGTACCCACTCTCCAGTATCAGATCTCTGTGCTCTCCCTGGCAATTGAGCACCCCTGCTTTGTCTCCGGCTTCCTCCCACCCCCACGCTTTTACAGTGTCGGTGACCAAACCGTCAGGCTGCCCAGCGGCACCTGCCTCCTGAGTTTTATCTCAGATGTGGCCGGGTTCCGACCCCTCACTTCTGAGGGACCGAGGCTTCCACCCGCTCACATCCTCTGGAGGAGGGTCTCACCGAGCCCTGGCAGGTGCCGGCAGCCCCCAGGAACGTTCTCGAGACCGTGCTGCTGCCGATTCCGCGAGACTGCAGCCGGGTGCCAGCCCGCCCCAGAAAAAGTTCACGCGATGGTGCAGCAGCAGCGTTTCAGGGATTATGGTAAGTCAGGACACACATCTGACCCCAGGCTTCCCCCTTAACGACCTTGTTCCAGCGCCAGCGAATGTGGTTGTTCTCTGGCGTCTGATGAGACCAGGTGACCACACAGCCTCTACCGGGTGTCCTCCCAGCAGGGGAACCGCTTCTCCCCGTGCGGCCCAAAGACCCCCGGACTTCACTCTGCTCCTGGGGATTCGCCCTTCCCACCAGAGCACCGCCGGGTATCCGGCTGTGTTGTTTCAGTCTCTGCGCTCCCCCTGTTTATAGAGTCTTCATGGAATTTAAACCCTCTCCTTTCTCCTTTCTCCCTTTTTTGTTCAGTCCCTTTGTTCACACTCTTTCGTTTCTCTCCAGCTGCTTTCAGGGGGTGTGGGAAATGCTTTCCCATCGCCATCCTCCCTCGGCGGCTTCTCTCTCTCCCCAAGTTCACCTCCCCACCCGGCGCACCTGCTGAGTTCTGTGGTTGAGGTTGTGCAGATTGTTTTGTTGATCCTCAGATCAGTTTTCTAGGTGTGCAGGATGGCTTAGTGTTGATCTGGCTGCATGTCAGGGGGCGAGAGACACACAAAAAAAGCTTCCATGCTGTTCCACCATCTTGGCCTCTCGTCTATTAGTCAGTATTATTGTCATCGTTCTAGCATTGAGAAAAATACTATTTAGAAAGATAGCAACATGGCGATAATGGCTATCTTTGGCGTATGAGGTAGGAAGGAAGGACCTTTTCTCTTTCTATTCTTTATTGTTCGAGTTTGTCAGAATAAGCATTATATGCATTTGATTACTAAAATTCTCATAATCCTCTGTGTTATTAAAGACCCAATAATTTTTTTAAGATTTTATTTTTAAATAATCTCTACACCCAACATGGGGCTCGAACTCGTGACCCTGAGATCAAGAGTCACATGCTCTACCAACTGAGCCAGCCAGGCCCCACACCCAGTGAAATTTAAAACACATTTGAAAGAACATAATTACCTTTTAATTTATCAATTTATTTTTGTCTGCTACAGATTACAGGTTTCGAAAATGTTTTGTAATCAACGTGAAAAAATACAATCCAAAGGGAAAAATCAAATATTTTTAAGTGCCTTTGAAAAAAATTTGAAAAAAAGTGCTACAAGCTATTTAACCAGGACACTTGCTTAGAGCCTAGTGATTTTGATTTGGCAAATGAAACATTTTTTTTAGACACTTTTATGTGATTGGGACTGAGGATACAAGGGGACAAGTGTCACAGTCTCTACCTTGAGGAAAAATATAGGTTGAAGATGCTTTAGAAAAAATTAAAATTTTATTTTTTAATTTCTAAAAAAAAAATTATTAAAAAATAAATGCACCCATTCTAAAACATGAGGAGAAAAAAGAAAAAAAGTTATATGCCAAAGTACAGAAAATAAAAGGAAGAATGAGATAGAAGAAACACAGCAAGAGGTAACCTAAGACCAAATTTATTGTAGACATAGGGTTTGATAAATGTGATACATTGTAGCACAGGAAAACAGAAACTCAATTCAACAAGTGTACACACTATTTTTAAAAGCCACATCTAAATCCAAGCATCTCAAAATATTACAACTAAAAGGATGGATAAAGAAAAATAGGGGAATGTAAAAAATAAGAAAGTGGGAGTCACATTACTAATACTATATAATACAATAAAATTCAAAGAAAATACATTAAGCAAAAAATTAAAGGTTACTACTTTATAATGATGAAGGATATACATCACACTGAAAACACAACTCTCAGAAGTCTTTATGGGGCTGTGTTAGCTTTCTATTGGTGCATAACACATTACCTCACCAAATGGTTTCAAACAACACCCACTTATCCCATCATTTCTGTTGTCACAAGTCTGACACGGTGAGAGCTCTGGTCAGGGTCTAGTGAGACTGAAATCCCATCACGATGCCCTAAAGCTGTACTCTCTCCTCTAGAACTTGTCCAAGGCTTGAGGTCCTCTTCTAGATTCAGATTATTAACAGAATTACATTCCTTGAGGTCGTAGGTCCAAAGTCTGTATTCCCTTGCTGGATAATCGTTCACTTGCTGGGGATCGTTCTCAGCTTCTAGAAGCTGCCCTCAAGTCCTTGGCTCACAGCCCCTTCCATAAGCAGTTCACGACAGGCCAACATGAGAATCTGTCTCTCCCCACAGCTCGCAACCTCTTTCATCTCTGACCTTTAAACTCTGTTTTAAAGGACTCACCTGATTTGGTCAAGCCCACTCAGAATAATCTCCCTCTTGATTAACTTCAAGTTGACTGATTAGGTATGGTTAATTTTATCTGCAAAATCCCTTCTACCTTTGCCATATAATGTAACCTAATCATGGGAGTAACAGCCCATCATATTCACAGAACTCTTTCACACTCAAGGAGAGAAATTATACCCAGCATGTCCTCCAGGGGGCAAGGATTTTGGAAACATTTTTAGAATTCTGCCTGCCACAGCGTTGAATTGTTTTTCATGAAAATGTGTTCAGCGATAACTGTTAAAAATGCAGAAAGATGAATCTTTTAAAAATACAAAAGTAGTGGGCTCTACTATGTACTTCTGTCTTGGACAGACTGAGTTCGCAAAATAACTATGACTCTGATTAAAAAAATCGAAATTATATTATTAATGAGATTCATTGCAAAGATCATCAGAACTCTAAAAATAGAGAAAACACTTGTTTTTCCAGTGTCTTATGGACTTAATCCTTTATGAGGGTTAAATGAAAATTGAAGAGCCTAAAAAGTAAATATTATATGGGCCATGGTGTTTGAGGACAAGGTAGTAAAGCTAAAACCAAGAACAGAAGATTTAGTAAGATAGCCCAACCACTGAAAAAGTTTACTCTTCTAAATAATTTTTTATATACAATATCTACAGTCTTTTCAGGCTTTAAAATTTTTTTTTTTAATTTTTGGGTGCCTGGGTGGCTCAGTCAGTTAAGTGTCTGATTTTGTCTCAGGTCATGATCTCAAGGCTCATAAATGTGAGTCCCGCATCAGGCTCTGTGCTGACAGCTCAGATCCTGGAGCCTACTTTGGATTCTGTGTCTCCCTCTCTCACGGCCCCTCCTCTGCTTGCACTCTGTCTCTCTCTCTCCTCTGTCTCTCTCAAAAATAACTTTTGAGAGCAAGGGGCAGAGAGAGAGAGGGAGACAGAGGATCCAAAGCAGGCTCTGCACTCTGAGAGCAGAGCCCAAGATGGGCTTGAACTCACAAATCGTGAGATCATGACCTGAGCCAAAGTCAGACACTTAACTGATGAGCCACCAAGGGGCCCAGGCACCCCACTTCTAAATAAGTCTTGAACCAAAGAAGACAGCAATACTGCAATAATAAATTAGTAACAATGGAGACTAATGAAAGATTATAGAGTGATAAGCATACTGGCAAAAAAGTTAAGAAAGGGAAACAAACCATATTAAAGGAATGCTGGAGAAATAAATTAATAAAGCAAATATTAAAGAGTTGTAGCAATTAAAATATTTTTTATGTTTTAAAAAGAACACAAGTAGAAAGATCTGTATAGACAACGTGACCATCTGTTGGGATGCAAAGATATTTCTTCGTGGTTTGAATTTGTTATAACAAGCATATTTTACTTTTACAATTGAAAAATAGATGACAGGTAGGCAAATAAGGAATATTCTGGCTTTTGCAGGTTAGCTAGAAAGTGCCACTTACATTGATTATTTTTCCAATACCTTATGAAACATTTAAAAATTGATCATACAGTAGTTCAAAATTAGTATCAAGTTCTAAAATGCAAAAAATACACAAGCATCATTTCTGAGCTTAACACAATGAGGCTAGAAAATGAGAATTAAAAACTAACTACAAGATTAACCATTAAATAGAGAGTTCTTTGATTTTTTAAATTTTTTCAGTTATAAGTATCTTTAGGTTTTCGTGTTCTTGAGCAACTTTTAGCAACTTTTCTTTTTCTAAAAAATAATCCATTTGGATTATTTGGAATGAAACTGTCATATTATATCAATGTATCTTCAGTACATTGAATAATGTTCATCAGAAAGCATAGGTAAAAAGCTCTGAAGGACCAGCTGTGTAAATGAGTAATTATTTTTCAGACCTTCTAGGGTATTATATAATGTCTTCTGGACTTGGTCTTGAAGTCTGTATGGGTCAGCCTCAGTGGTAACAAACTGCACTGCTACTTGGTTTGGAGTACAAATTAGACTTTAGCTCTCCTGGAGCTTGAGTTCTTTGTATTAAAAACCATAGGAATAAAATTATTGAATTTCCACAAAGGATTGAGGGCTTGAGGCTTAAACTTAAACTGTTCTTCCTTGGTGTTCTACACCTGTAGTCTCTTTTTTTCTTTATTAACATTGCCAGAATTTTGTTCATTGTATTGGTTTTTTCTTCAAAAAACTAGTTATTGAATTTATTGACAGATTACACTACTGTTCTGATTTCTGGATTTTAATTTTGATGGCTATCCCATTTATTTTCATTGTTTTACTTTTACAAATAATCCTATAGGAAATATGCTTGACTTGTATTTTTATACCCTCATGCTCATATTTCTGAAAGGTGGATTTCTAAAAGGAGAATTAATGAGTCAACAAAGCTCAGATGTTTTGAATGCTGGTGGATGCTACCAAATTACCCTTCCAAAAAGTTGTGCAAAATTACACTCCCTCCAACTGTGCATGAGTAACCTATTTCTCCATACCTCATCAACACTGGGTACCATTAATCTTAGTAATTCTTCCAGTCTGATAGACAAAAGCATGATATGGCTTATTTTTTTAATATGAAATTTATTGTCAAATTGGTTTCCATAAAACACCCAGTGCTCATCCCAACAGGTGCTTTTCTCAATGCCCATCACCCACTTTTCCCTGCCTCCCACCCCCCATCAACCCTCAGTTTATTCTCAGTTTTTAAGAGTCTCTTGTGGTTTGCTTCCCTCCCTAACTTGTTTTTTCCCTTCCCCTCCCCTGTTGTCTTCTGTTAAGTTTCTCAGGATCCACATGAGAGTGAAAACATATGGTATCTGTCTTTCTCTGTATGGCTTATTTCACGTAGCATAACACTCTCCAGATCCATCCATGTTGCTACAAAAGGCCATATTTCATTCTTTCTCATTGCCACGTAGTATTCCATTGTATATATAAACCACATTTTCTTTATCCATTCATCAGTTGATGGACATTTAGGCTCTTTCCATAATTTGGCTATTGTTGAAAGCACTGCTATAAACATTGGGGTACAAGTGCCCCTATGCATCAGCACTCCTGTATCCCTTGGGTAAATTCCTAGCAGTGCTATTGCTAGGTCATAGGGTAGATCTATTTTTAATTTTTTGAGAAACCTCCACACTGTTTTCCAGAGCGGCTGTACCAGTTTGAATTCCCACCAACAGTGTAAGAGGGTTCCCGTTTCTCCACATGCTCTCCAGCATCTATAGTCTCCTGATTTGTTCATTTTAGCCACTCTGACTAGCTTGAGGTGATATCTCATTGTGGTTTTGATTCGTATTTCCCTGATGAGGAGTGATGTTGAACATCTTTCATGTGCCTGTTGGGATATGGCTTATTTAAGTACACAAGATTGATTGGGGGTGGGGAAAAGCTTATTCGATAAAAAGAGGGTAAGTCATCGTGGTAGTAAGAATAAAAAATTGAGCCAGGATATTAAACTTAGAAAAGGGTGTACAGGTCAACAAAACTCCATGTCAAGAGAGAAAAATGGAGAAGCAATGAGGAATTATGGAATTTTTCCTTCTTTTGACCCCAAGAGTGAGGAGGCCAAGAACAGAGTGGGAACTGGATGAAGTTGGGTTCCAGTTTCTGTTCACATCCTGCATATTTCAACTCCAGACTAGCCTGGCAGTGGGGCCCCACTTTATGATAAGGAGAATACATGGGGGGAAATCATGTAAATAAAGTAAAATAATCATGAGGAGGGAAAGAGTGGCATTAGGCTAGCGGGCTCTGCCTTGGAGGGAGTTTAGGGAGAGATTTGGATGGAGTGGTGTCTGAGCCAAGGGTGAAATTTTAAGAATCTGAGTTGAGCATAAATAAAAGGGCTAAGATGCGCTGGCTGTTCAAGAGCTTTTGTGGCTTTTCCCTGGACTGGTTGCTTTCAGTGCTAATAAAGAAAGGTGCAGACAGAGGCAAAGGAGTGTTTTCCCCATTCATTTGTACCAACACCTTATAAATATTTGGCCTTTGTCTTTCATAATAGCTTTCTATTGCTGACTGGGTGGGAGCCACACTCAGCCTCCCACTGTGACCTATCTGGGCACCATCACCGCTCTCCAACATGTGACCTGGGCACTTTTTCTGTTGGCTTCTTTCCTCCCGGTGTCAGTCACTTTCTTCACACATCTACTTCTTTTCAGCTTTTTACCTTACACTGTCCATTCCTTTCGAGCTTTCACTTCAGCCCCGCTTCTCATACTTTGCAAGTAATATCTAATTCAAATCCCAAAGTAGTCCTTCCTTTCCTGCATTTCCTGGGCACTAAGTGTATATGTAAACACACCTGGGAGATAGTTGACAGACAGTCGTGGGTTTCTGTTAGTATAAAATGAAGATCCAGGTCTATTATTTTTAAGATCCTCCGGTTCTGGAGTTGGGTTTGGATAGTGTGGCCGAGTTCTTAGCTTTGGAAATTCCTCCACCTACTGGTTGCCTAAAGTCAAGTTTACATTCTGTGAGGCTTGGGTTGCTTTCTGAGTTTTGCCCATTTTTAAGAACGTGTGCGTTTTGTGAATGCTGAGGCATTTATAAATTGCTTTGAATTCCTAAAGCCAAAAAGTCTGTTGCAAAGAAAATATATCCTTATAAAATATTTAAAAGAAGATGATACATTTCTCGATGCCTTTTAACAACCACTGGAGGGCAGAAAAGCATCAGACAGAAATTCACTCCAAGTTTGGTTGGAGAAGGAAAAGGTGCCTTATTTTATGTCTTTCTAAAATCCAGTAGCAAAATCAAATTATTTTTAAATGTAATATTTTATTTGGTGCCCTGGACATCTTTTTGGAAGAAACTTTTGGTGGTGGTTTTATTATTTCTTTCAAATTATTTTCTTCTATCACTATATCAAATCAGACAAACCTTGATTCTGAAGTACACATTTTATTTATTTTTTTTAAAGTTTACTTATCTATTTTTGAGAGAGAGAGCAAGAGAGCGAGCCAGGGAGGGACAGAGAGAGAATCCCAAGCAGGCTGTGTGCTGTCAGCACAGAGCCCAGTGCGGGGCTTGAACTCACGAACCATGAGATTATGACCTGAGCTGAAACCAAGAGTTGGACGCTTAACTGACTGAGCCACCCAGCCGTCCCTCCGAAGTAGACATTTTAAAGAACAATTTCCCCATCATGGGTGACTCTGTCATATACAATTAGTAAGAACAGGTGAAATATGTTGATAAACGAAATCTCACTAAACATGAGAGAAATCAGTACTAAGACAAGATTCGTGGCTGCTGTTTTCAGGAACTCCTTTTCTGTTGTCTTAGCAAAACATGGGTTTAAATGTAGCTAAAAGTAATTAGCTACTTTCTTAATATATTCTCTCCTAAATGAAACTCCTTGACGAATGCAATTATCTCTACCTCCTCACCTTCCTTCTCTTTTCAATTAACATTTCACCCTTCACCTCACTGAACTACTCACTGACCTCCTAATGGCTGAATCCAGTTAAGACCCTTCAGTTACAAAGATCATAAACCAGCACTTGCTAATCTACACTTAAGAAGAATTTATTGGGAGGCACCTGGCTGGCTCGGTCAGTAGAACATGGGACTCTTGATCTTGGGGTTGTAAGTTCCAGCCCCATGTTCAGTGTAGAGATTACTTTAAAATAAAATATTTTTTTATTAAGAAAATGTTTTTTTAATGTTTATTCATTTTTGAGATACAGAGAGAGACAGAGCACAAACAGGGGAGGGGCAGAGAGAGAGAGGGAGAGAGAGAGAGAGTCATAGAATCTGAAGCAGGCTCCAGGCTCTGAGTCATCAGCATAGAGTCCGACACGGGCTTGAACCCATGAATCGTGAGATCATGATCTGAACCGAAGTTGGATGCTCAACTGACTGAGCCACCCAGGTGCCCCATAAAATGAAATATTTTTTTAAAGAATTTATTGGAAGGCTATCCCAGCCAGCCTCTAAAATTAGAGAAAGAAATGTCGATAGCAACAGATAATTCACAGTCCTCTCTCGCTCTTGCTCTCCCTCTCGCTCTCCCTCTCTCGAGGGAGAGCGAGAGCGAGAGAGAGAGATTATCAGGGTTTGATGCTGACGTGAAATGTACACCATCTCTGTGTCACTTGGCTCTAGTTTCCAAATCCCAAGAGGGTACGTCCAATCGGCTGACGAAGCTTGGGTGGCGTGCCCACCCCGCCAGCAGAATTTCTGCCCTCCCCGACAGCCCCACCAGAGTTGCACACAGCAAGAGAGGGGTGATCAGCAGGGCGAGACTGGACTGCTATTACCAAAAGAGGGAGAGAGAGGCAGGCTGGTCAGAAAAGAAAAAAACCCACCACCATTTTCGTTGTCCTTGATTTTTTTAGGACTTAGACACCAGATGTAGCTCCCTTCTCATGGAAAGTCTCCTACTCAGCCCTACTTTCCTTCCCACCTATTTTTTTTCTTGGTCTTTTTTTTTTTTGGTCCTTCTTCAGTGTTCCCCTGGCCTCTGTTCTTGGCTTTCTTTTCTGGTCATTTCATATTTACCACCTGCTTGTTATTTCAAGGACTACCTGCATGCTTATGACTCCTCTGTCAGTATCTTTACAGACACAGTAGAGTCAAGAGCCAGTACCCCTTGGACATCCCACAGGCATCTTACCGGTCCTCCTTTCCACCATCTTGTGCTTCCTTCTGCCTTTGATCTCCACGAATGGCATCACAGTCCACTCACTTGGGCATCCAAGCTGGAGACTGAGCTTCTCTCTCTCTCCCCACATCCATCCAGTCACTAAATTCTGCAAGGTGGGCTTCCTTGCTTTCATTCAAATGCCTCCTCTCCTTTCCATCTCATTGCTGTTGCCTTGGTTCTGGCTCCCCCCGTGTCATCTACGTGACAGTCTCCCACCTGCAGTCCCTGTCTTCAGTCTTACACCTTCCCGGCCCACCTCCCACATGGTCCTGGACAGAGGTTTCTAAAAAAACTATGACCTCCCTGATTAAAGCTCTTTGATGGCTTCTGCTGCCCACTGGATTAAGTCCCAAGCTGTCTTGTAAGAGGCAAAGGCCCTTCCCAACTTTTCCAGATTTATCCACCTCGGATCATAAATATCAGCTTTGCTATTTCCATGGATTTTTCCCATGTTGCACCCTCTCCCTGGAATCACCTTCCCTAGTGGTTCTTACACTTGTAAGACTTACCTCAGCTCAAGATCACCCTCTGTATAAAGCCCTTCCTGAATCAAACCTCCACGTTCTTGCGAGTAGAACTGGCCGCTCCCTCCTTAGGCTCACAGTTTTTTGGCATTGTACTTATTCACCTACCAATCTCTCCCATCTATGCTGTAGTCCCTCAAGTATGAAGACTGGACTTAATTCACCTCTGTACTCCTAGTAGCTGGCATAGCATTCAGGATTTAAAATGCTCAGGAAAGGACTTCCCTGACTTATGATGGTCTGACTTAACAAATATTTGACTTCATGATGGTACAAAAGTGATAGGCATTCAGTAGAAGCCATACTTTGAATTTTGAATTTGGATCTTTCCCGGGGCCAGCGATGTGTGGTGTGGCCCTCTCCTGTGATGCAGGGGGGCCACAGCTCCCACTCAGCCCTGTGATCACGAGGGTGAACCAGTGATACACGGATGGCCATTCTGTTTTCAATTGTAGTACAGCGTTCAATCAATTACATGAGATGCTCAACACTTGATTATCAAATAGGCTTCGTGCTAGATGATTTTGCTCAACTGTAGGGTAATTTTGGGCATGTTTAAGTTAGGCTAGGCTGAGCTGTGAGGTTCCGTAGATTATGCATACTAAATGTATTTTCCCTACTTACACAGGGTTTCTTGGGACACAGCCCCGTGGTAAGTTGAGGAAGGTGGGTACAGAAACGAATGTGTGGCTAGAGGAGATGGAGAACATCTACACTCACTTGAAGAGGTCAGGGAAAGCAGAAGCACCAACACTTTTTGGTTAGAACCAGCTAGGCCAATCTAGAGGTGCACTGCGTGTGTCAGTGACTCTCTCAAATCTGGTTGCACAGAATTGCCTGGGGACTTTTCAGAAAACATGGATCACTAGGCCCTAATCAAGACCTATATTAGAATCTTTAGGGGTGGAATCCAGACATGGGTGGTTTTTTGTTTGTCTTTACAGAGAGAGCACACGAGTGAGGGAGAAGGGCAGAGGGGGAGAGAGAGAATCTTAAGCAGGCTCCGCACTGTCAGCATGGAGCCCGATACAGGGCTCGATCTCACCACCCTGGGATGATGACCTGAGCTGAAACCAAGAGTCAGACACTCAACCGACTGAGCCACCCAGGTGCCCCTTCGTGGGTGGTTTGTAAAGGCTCCTCAGAGACTATAGTGTGCAGCCAGGATTGAGACCACTGGTGCACAGTACTCCTGAAATTGTGACTATAGCCAGACTATGGGACAAGAAGGAGCAGAACGCCCAGGTGACTAAGGGCTCCCACCAAAGGAAGAGCATCAATCAACACACTGGTCTCTGACCTGGGCACTGGTTTGTAATCAATGAGGAAGAATGCTTTCAAGAGCAACACCAGATGGTACCATTTAAATATTTTATGATCCAGCTCTAAGGAAGTTTATTGAAAGTGAATACTGGTAGGAAGCTATAAACAGTGATCTACCTTCCTCCTCCTCATGGAGAACATTGCAGGAGAGAACTTGTAAGCTGTTTAGTTCAATGACAGGACAAAAAAAAGAAGGTGAAGAACTTCGGAACACCACTCTGTATTCAGATTCTTTTGGTTGTGACAGAAACAATGGAAAAGGGGAATTACTAGCTTGAGCAAGTCTAAAATTCAAGGAGATTGCTTCGGACATCACTGGGTCCAAGAGAGAAACATGTCACAAGAGTATTTTCTTTGTTTCTCCATCTCTCAGTTCTACTTTTCTCTATGTCGGTTTCACTTTCAGGCAAACTCATTCACATGGCATCAAAAATGGCCACCAGCAGCTACAAGTTCATACCATCCTGGCATGCATCTAAATCCCAGAGGTTACTCTATCCCTGAACCTGTGTCTAGGGGGGTACTCTCATGTGCCTACCTGTAGGGCCAGAGGGGTGCAGTCAGTCTCATCAGAACCACAGATTAAGAAGGAGGGGAGACAAGGGCACCTGGGTGGCTCAGTTGGTTGAGTATCCGATGTCGGCTCAGGTCATGATCTCACAGTTTATGAGTTTGAGTCCCACATCAGGCTCTGTGCCGACAGCTCAGAGCCTGGAGCCTGCTTCGGATCCTGTGTCTCCCTCTCTCTCTGCCCTTCCTCTGCTCACACTCTGCCCCCTGCTCTAAAAAATAAATAAATATTTAAAAAAATGAGGGGAGACAGACTTCTCCAGAGAGGTGCTGAATAGTGAAAAATGAGTCTATTTTGTGTGGCTCAACTGGTACAGTTTTCTGAATTGTATCCTGTTATGGTTACTATTTTGGGGTTATAATCCCAAGAATCTGACTCTGGCTAACAAGAAAAAAATAGTATTGTAAGAATAATGGGTCACTCACAGAATAAAAGGGAAAGGTGAGCAGGACTCTAAAGTGATCAGGAACCGGGGACAATTCAAGGATCCAGTCACAGAAGCTCACGGATGGTCTGTTTAGACTGATGGGTATCCAACCACCGGCAGTCACCATTCAAGACTGAAGTTCTACTGAGACAAAAACTGGATTGGACCACATGTAAGGAGGAGTGGGCAGGTTGGTAGAATGGTGCTTGACGGCCCCATTCCCACAAGAATCGAAAATATTGGGGTGAGACAGTTTTCCAAATCATAAGCAGGATGCGGTTGCTCAAAGGGGAAAAGGACACTCAGTAGTAAAAGCCAAAAGCTAATGGATAGCAAGTTAGTTACGCAAGATGCATAGTTGTAGAGATCTGTACAATACAGTATCCGTAATTAACAAAACTGTATCATCCACTTAAAAATCTGTCAAGAATAGATCTCATGTCAAGTGTCCTTGCCACTCACACCCAAACACTAACTCCTCCCAAACCTCAGAGGCCAGAGTAAGGATCAGAGAAAGAAAAAGCCACCTTTCTGCAATCCTTTTACATACAGCAACTAAAAATATCAAATGTGTTTAAAGTAAAATCTTCCAGTCTGGATCTGAAACCCAAAACGTTTACTAACAGAAGAAGAAATAAAATGGCCCCTTTGAGGGGCGCCTGGGTGGCTCAGTGGATGGAGCAACCCACTCTTGATCCCCCGTCTCCATCGCAGGGTGGCGCGGTCAAGCCCCGCGTTGGGCACGGAGCCGACTTTTAAAACAAATTATAAATGGCTCCCTTGACACTTCATGGGCAGCTGCTGCGGATTTTCCTGAGCTTCCCAAATGTATGTTCTGTACGGCAACCTTGGATGGGGGTGGTCGTTTCCAGTATCAATCACCTGGGGAAGAGGAGGATGTACAGGGCTCAGGAAAGGTATAAAAGGCGTTATCTTTTTTCTTATCTCGATTGAGAGGAAATCTGTCTATAACAGTGTAGGAAATGAATTGGAGCAGGTCAAGACTAGAGAAGATGAAGCAGGGAGGCCAGTGGTATGGTAGGTATCACAGTAATAACCCTACTGTAGAAGTTTATAACAACCGATGACAGGCTGCTTTGCGGTAATAAAGACAGAGAGGTGAATTTGTTGCACAATTTTAAAATACATGTTGTTTTTTTTTCAACTAGGTAATAAGGTCCCATGGTTCAAATATCTTTTTATCTTCTTCCTTAAAATCCAGTTTCCATCCTCGATAGGTAACCAGTTATTTCATGTTTGGCCTTCAAGAGATTTTGTCAACACACGTAGAGTCAATGCATTATATATACTGCTCCTTTTACTCCCACAAATGACAGCACTCAAGAGATGTTCTTCTTCACTTTGCTTTTGCAGCTTAATCTGGAGACATTGGTATAACTTATCTGGGAGATACTGGTGCATGAAGAATGTGCTCATTTTGATTACAGCTACACAGCACTGCGTGGTACAGATTCACCAGTCCTATAATTTCCAATCGAATAATGCCGCAACCTTGTACATAAATCATTTTGCCTGCATGCAGATTAACTGTAGAGTTCATTGCTGCAAGTGAAAATGGTAGCTCGGAGGGTACACGAATTTCCAAGTATGACTGATATTGTTAAATTGCCCTACATAGGGATTGTGCACTGCCCACAAACTTTAGCGTGCTTCAGAATCAACTGGAAGCCTTGTTAAAATACAGATTGGTAGACCCTCAGGACTAGAGTCTCTGATTCAGAAGGTCTAATGTGGGACCCAAGAGTTTGCATTTCTAGCACATTCCCAGGTGATGCTGCTATTTCTGGTCCAGGAACCAGACTTTGTAAAGCACTATGATAGATTTGGCTTCCACTGCTCCCTGGTACTGTTCTCTCAGAGTCAGCAATGTCCTCATCAATTCTATGGTCTTTTCTCCATCTCCATTTTCCTTGACTTTTCTGCTATATTTTAAACAGTTTCCTTGTTGTTGTTGTTTTTTTAATCCTCTATTTCTATTTGATTCTGTAAATGTTCTTTCCTGCTACTGTTGTCTCCTTTCATGGACTCTCCTGTCCCTTAACTAATGTGCACACAACTTTTATTAGCATGCAACTTTTCACCCATAGAAACCACGCACCTTCTCAAGACTAGGAATATGGAATCTTAAGGCTGAAGTGTTTGTTTGTTTGTTTGTTTGTTTGTTTGTTTTTTGATCCTAACAGCAGAGTTTGCATTCCTGACACAGAAACCAGATCCTGGTGACATTATTTGAACCCTCCCTATTCCGCCGTACTTGAAGTCAGCCTCCCATTTCTTCTTTCTCTTCCACCTTTCCTTCCTTCCTTGCCAACAGAGTAATATAGTTTGTTTTTTTAATCACACAATAAAAGAAAAACAGCAATACTCTGTCCCACTTTTCCCTGCTCCGAGCACCACAACCTACTCCCTGGAAGCAAGCTCACTGGTGTGCAGGGTGCTGCAGAACCCTAGCAGGTGTATTCACAACATGTATATTGTTTATTTTCTTGCTGGTGGCAGTGGGTTTGTGTGTGTGTGTGTGTGTGTGTGTGTGTGTGTTTATAGAATCAGGATACTAAATTAACTTTCTTTTTTTTTTTTTTTAATTTTTTTTTTTAAACATTTATTTATTTTTGAGACAGAGAGAGACAGAGCATGAACGGGGGAGGGTCAGAGAGAGGGAGACACAGAATCTGAAATAGGCTCCAGGCTCTGAGCTGTCAGCACAGAGCCCGACGCGGGGCTCGAACTCACAGCCCTTACGGACCGCGAGATCATGACCTGAGCTGAAGTCGGCCGCTTAACCGACTGAGCCACCCAGGCGCCCCCTAAATTAACTTTCTAACAGGTTTATGGGTCTTGAAAAAGGGGAGCCTGCATTTAGTTTCCATGAAGGCAACCCTGAGCACTTTCAAGTCATTTGCTTCCATATTCTGAATAATATGTGTACTTCAACTTCTTTATATCTGTTTTAGATACCATGTCATTTAGGTGTCTGTTGACTCTTTAGTAGGAGATCTGCCTTGAGCTACCTTCTGCCTTCCCCAACCATCTCTATTTCTCTTCCTCTCAAAGTAATACATCATGATTTCGGCTGAAATAATAATATTGACATTATCACTCTTGTAAATATTACTCAATGACAAGGGAAGTTGTAATTATGATTATGTTTCCTTTCCTCTCTTGAGCTTTCTAAAAAAATTTCCTGATATATTTTTTAACTGTTTATTTTCCATCACCCTTATTTCCATCTTCTGCTTAAATGTCTGTGGAAGAACAGCCTGAGACTATTGGTCATTTCTAGCCATTCAGGGGCCCGGGCAGTGGGAACCACAGGCCACGGCAGGCTGAGCTCTCCAGCCCCAGTAGGGACCTGCCGCTTAGGCAGAGGGCGCTGGCTCACC